>NC_068279.1:8924039-9299039 GCF_025860055.1 Xyrauchen texanus | reverse complement strand
CTCCAGGTTGCTCCGGGGGGGATTGTCCCTGTAATAAGTGCACTGTAAGTCGCTTTGGATAAAAGCGTCTGCCAAATGCATAAATGTAAATGTAATGTAAATGTAATGTATGTAATAGTGCTTGCTCTGTTGATAACAGCTGGCTTTTATTGAATTTAATTTATTGAATACCCTCAATAGCTTTCAAGAAGCTTATAAAATGACTTATAAGACCCTCTACATCTCATCTCAAATCTGTTATTGACATCTGATGAGCGAAAAGGTATTTGTTGTTATTGTCTGTGTCTGATGAGTTGTAAGAATTGAATGATGAAACATGTGCAGACTCATTTTGGAGGATAAATGTATGTCTGAGATGTTTGAGTGAGAGCATGGTAAGGCATCTCTGATTTTTCATTAGCTACAAGAAATGTTATTGCTGTCCTCATAAAGGATAACTTATTTATTTGTTGGTGTCTTAATTTTTCTTCACTCATACATCATAAATTGAAAGCTTCCTCTCATTTTGCTTTTTACAAATGTTTAAAGAAAAGGACATCAGCTTAAACCAGACTGATCACAGTGAAATCAGAAACAGTAGGTTGACAATTCTTTAGCAAAAATCGGTCTGCGCTAACTGAAATGTGAAGCACTGTACCGGTTAATATTGTTGGACATATGGGCACGTCTGAGCTTCATTATCTGGGTGAAATGCCCACAAAGGGGCGCCAAAAGCGAGTTGTGAAGAGAGTTGTTTTGAGCTGTACAGGATGTAATACTGTGAAGAGGAATGCATGTTTTTATAAACTGTACCCCTAACCCAAAACTAAGCCTCACAATCAGTGGAGTAAGTAAATGTAAATACATAAATGTAATAATAGAGGGGAAAATGCAACTTAAGAATTGCGCTCGTCATTTATTATGCAAACAATTAATTACACGCTTCAAAGTGGGATTAGAACCCAGATCTCTTGTTCTGCTGACCAACGCACTTCAGGTTGTGCCACAAGGGAAATTAAACAGGCTGGAGCCAATGTAAATGTCTGATAAGAGATGGTGCTTGATGGTGAGTCGGCATAATTTGGCTGATCCTAGGGTACCCGAACTCTCGGAATCAACATGCCGACTTCCCGTATGATCATGTTGCTTAAAACAAGTTATACCTGAGACCAGATCACAAAACTAAATATCTATGCAGTTAATACATTTTTATTCAGATGGGACAACGTGATGGGAGAATGCATCAACCTTGTGGATAACAGTGTCCAGAGTCCAGACTATGTTAACTGGGTTTGGGTTCATTTGGTAGAGCTGGTATGTTGTAGTTAGCTAGAATGTTGTTGTGAAATGGTTGCCCGACAGTTCTTGGACCTGTTTATGATGTCATTTTCAAGTCTGTTGAAGATTTTATTGCAGATGGCAAGACAGATGTTTTTATTTTCTCCACACATTTTAGCAGTTACATGTGGACTTGGTAATACTTGATTTGCTGTGTTTTTCTATCAAAACAGAATGTGCTGATTGTGAAAATGAATGGAATGGTTATGGCTAAAGGGCAAACCGAAGACTTCAAATTGTCAGTAATTTTGCTTAAGTTATTAAATCCATGTCATGCCTCGCCTGTCAGGAATATTTCGTTTTTCATCTCTTTTCAAAGGGAGAAGCAAGCACCATATGGCTTATTTGTCCCGAGCAATCGCAAGAAAATTAACGTGAAGTTATCCTAAATGAGATTATAGATTATAATCAGCACCCAACATTTAAAATTGTTTGTGTTCTTGAGTATGTGTGGTAGCTTACGTCAGCATTTATCTACACGCTCTCAAATTCATTTATGTCATAGGCAAATCATGCTCTTGGGTTCCCAAGTTTGAAGATGAATTGCTTTTGATTGGCAGAACAGAAGCCCTTAGATGTTTCCTAATTTCCTCAGTTTGGCTGTTGTTTAGGGGCAAAGATCTAGAACCGTTTGGCTTCCAAAAACTTGGTTTATAACTTTATAGAGGTGGGGGTATTATTATTATCTATTATTTATATAACGTTAAAACTTAGACTAGTTATAGCGTCAATTGGGGCTCTAAGTAAAAATGTACGCACTACTTAATATTTCAATGTTGCGCCATTAAACTTGGGTGAATCGTAACCCTATCTTGAAACTAAATATACAGAAGCCTCTGACCAGGCATGATTGTTGGAATAGAATTGGTAACTGATTTAATGACATCAATAAAATCAATCCATTTTTTTTATTATGTATTGTCTTCCTGCGACATGCATCTTCGTATCAGAGGATGACAACCCCCCTCCCCCCCTTCTGTGTATCTCTCCCTTTTCTCCTCATCCTTTCCTCGCCCGTGCATTCTTCGTCTGCACTTTGTCATGTGTCTTCACTCAAAGCAGCTGTGACAGTGAAGTATGGGCTGGGAGGACAACAGTAGCCAGGTGGCTGGAAATGTGGGCAATGGAAGAGCTTATGTAGTTTTCTCTGTCCCCTTCACCACTTCCTCTTTTTTTTCTTGTTGTGAATGTAGCCTATAGGCTACTTGTTTGCAAAGTACACTAGACTGCTTTCACTCATTCATGACTGCAGAGCGCCTATTTTGTCTTTAGAATTTAAATAGTAATGATTTATTTTTCCGGAGGGATTTCAGTTTATTTTGCGCTTTTGTTTGTCCTTGTACCATTCAGTAGCAAAAAATGCTGCGGAAAGCATTTTGAAGCATTGACCATTTTTTCTTGTGAAACGTGCTTGTCTTGGCATGTGTACATTAAAGTGTGTGTATGTAAGCCTTTGTATATATTTCCGCACACCAGCCTCAATAGCAATTTGCCTAGAGGAAAATGTAATTGCTCCAAACTAGTCTTATAGAAACACAGCTATACATTCATTTTTGCAAAAACGATTTATTATGTGGCTCATCGTACATACTACTGGTGCTAAAACAATGACTATTATTCCCATTCACATACATAAGGATTACAACTGCACATTATCAGTTTATAATGACTAACTTTTCACCCTATTCCCCACATAGTGCTATCTTATTACATGTAAGGCCATATGATTTTTGTATGCTTGCATTACATAATCATCTACATTTTAAACTTGTTCAAGTGCGATCATATTGAGCAGTTGCTCAACTAATAGTGCCTTGTACTTGCAGTACAAAGGATGGGGTTACGAGTTGACGTGAGCTGAAAGGCTCATTGAAGCCCCATATAAAAAAGTGGTTGCTTTAGCAATTGTGTTTTTCATGTCACACTTTGCTTTTACTGACATTATTGGTTATTTTTGGTTTAAGGTTTAGTGTAGGAAGGTGTAGGTTTTGTTGATTTAAAACGTGATAGAGCATTAACCGTAAGAACCTAGCCTGTTTGGGCGAAAATTTTACTTGCTATTAGTGCCACTCAGTGGACATTTCACATCAGACCTGCAGCAATACTTGTAATGAACATGAGATCAGGCTCTGTTGCTCAGAAGCTGCTGTTACAGAATCAGAATCATATTTAGCATAAGCTCTTTCATAGCTTATAAGACTTAATGGCTTTCTCAGTTGTGCTTTATTTAAATCATCTTTCTCAGTTATTTCTCTTAAAATTCCTTAAGATAAATAATAAGCAAATGAGACATACAGTTAGAGTATAGAGTGTCAAATTGATATTGATGACAATTTGGTAAAGGAAGTCTTTTATGAAAAATATTCAAGTTCTTATTGACTTTGTTTTTGTACTTAAGCATTGGCAAATCTGAGCGTAGTTTGAGAAATTGTTGAGATCTTTTCTGAAACTCTAGAGGAGACATATTTGAGATTACAAAGGTCATTTTTTCAGGAGCAAATGTCTCAATACGTTTCCATTTAGTCTCACAGATGTCTTGGAGGAAAAGTTGAGCTGTTAGAGATATCTCATTTTATATTTTCTTACCTTCGAATGTTTTAAAGGTTCTAAATTCTGTGAATATGCTTAAACCCCTTACAGACCCAGTGTAGCTTAATTGCAACGTTGGTTTAAAGCAAGTACATAATACCTATTTTTTATAAAAATGGTATAAAAAAAAAGTACACATAACAGTAGTTGACACTCTGGACTGAATCACAGCAAAACTTTTGCTAGGAAAAAATTATATTGATTGTGACTTATTGCTAAAGTCACACGGAAGTCACGCCAGTAAAAAGCACCACATGTTCCCACTGACCAGACTGATCTCACAGTCTGAAACAGTAGGTTGACTTTTCTTTAGCTAAAATTGATCTGTGCTTAACGAAATTCAAAATACTGCCCCCAGTGGCCATAGCAGTCAGTTTTATTAGACGCATGGGCACGTATTAGATCCATTTTCCTGATAAAATGTCTATGGAGGAGTGCCAAAAGCGAGTTGTGAAGTGAGTTGTTTCAGCTCTACAGACTGTACAGTGAGAAGGAATGCATATTTTTAAAACCGTATTCCCCAAACCCCAAATCTAATCCTAATCGTCAGTGGAGTAAAAATTTAATGTTAGAGGGGAAATTGCAACCGCTGAATCTCACTTGGAGATAGGAGATGCTGCTTGTCATTAAGTCGGCATTATGTTGCCGATCATAGGGTACCGGAAGCGTCTGAAACAACATGCCGACATCCCGTTTGACCATGTTGCATTGACTGCCATTGTTTGCGAAAGTCACCCAAAAGTCACTCCAAAACAAAACATGCTTAAAATCAAGATTTTTATAATCAGTGGCTTCCTAAAAAACACTTTTAAGGATGAAAAAGAAAATACATAATCAGTGTCAATGCTTGGGCCTCTTAGGGTTAAAGCGGTTTTCCTCTTCTCCCAGCTTAGTTATTCAGGTATTGTCATTAACACATGCGGTTTAGTCAGCTTGTTTTCTGCCATAGAAACAAAGTCAGAAGCAGAGACTGATAGAGCTGACCACAAGCCCTGTCTCTGTCCAAAGGAGCAGCGTGGCCAGTATTCTGTGTCACCCTTGGTTACAGAGGCATCTTTGTGTTCCATGTTTCTCGGTGGTTGGTTCTGGATTGGATCAGCTGGGTGGGTAATTACAGCATGTTGTGTGTAAATGTGAGGATATGCTGGCAGGAAATGGGTGGAAGGATTTCTGGGAAATGTAGGGACCAAAGGAATGCCCTCTGAAATGACAGGCTCTGATGTGGGTAGTTTTGTTGCTAAATTAGATGAAGGCTCACCGCTAACCACTTCTGCACCACAGATACAGATATATTAGGTATGTGTGTGTGTGTGAGTGGACACATGGTTAGGTGGTTAGATATTATAAGGGTCCTTGATCACAATCAATTTAAAGGAATGATCACCCAAAAAAGAAAATTCTGTCACTTTGACAGACCAGGGTCACTATTCACTTTTAACAGATGTCAAATAAACCCTTTTAAAGACATTTTAAAATGGTAAAAATTCGAATTAGTTTGTTTCAATGAAGAAAGCCACGCTGAAGTGTATAATTTTTTTAAATACAAGATTAACTCATATACTAGAGCACAAACACATCACATTGTGTATGAATATAAGAACAACAGATTTCAAATAAAAATAAAATTTAACCTGCATTTAGTAAAGATGGAGCTTTGTGTTCAGTTGGAATGTGGGTATAATAAGAGATTTACGGCAGTCATCTGTGCCTCTCTCTTTGTTGTTTGATGTTAGACTCAGGGTCAAAGGTCAAGTCTAGGGATAGTTAGGTGCTCCTGTGCTGTCTGCGCAGACCTGTTCAAACCAGTTCCTCTCCTACATTGATGACTCCGAAACCTTTTTTATTTGTATTTTTTTAAAGATGCTGCGATGTACATTTTATCTTAAAAGGATAGTTAACCTTAACCCAAAAATAAAAGTTATGTTTTTAATTAGTGATTTCCCTTGAGTTAATGACATGACTAGCACTTATTAAGTTGGTTTGAATAATCAGGGCACATAGATCACATTTTACATTCAAATGCAATTCGTATTTAGGGCAAAAGGCAGCCCTGGTCTCTTTTATTTCCCAATGCACTCTGCATAGTCGATCTTGTGTTTTGCTTCAGCTATATCTGACACTGTTATTTTCTCAGAAGTATGCAAAGGTCAGTGAGAGGGGAGAGAGACAGGCAGTGGGAGAGAGATTGAGATCTGCTTCTTAACCACCATCGTGGTCTCCAAACATGCTGAGATATGTCGGATGCCTAGTTTGGAAATACATCCATATTTATAAACATGAATTTGGATGGTGCTTTCACAAAGTTGGCGAGCAAAAGAATACCTCAGCCTCCTCCCATGGTCATTTCTTTTTGGCTCAGGATGTAACAGCCCATGCCATCCATTCATAACTTCCTGTTGACCTCTGAGTGATGTCCTGTAAGGTCCATTATACAGGTCAAAATGTCGGCTCCTGTCAAGTAGAGATGGGTTAAAATGGTCAACTAGTTGTTTAACAACTGAATAGGTAAGGTAGAGTTTATCTAGATGTTTTATTCTGGTTTTTAGCTTTAAAGCTGATGTATGTGACTTTTTCTGTGTTAAAATACTTTCTCCTATCCAAGCTTAATATGCAGAGATGACTATAAGTAAGTAATTTATTGGGAAATTTCTGTGGTGCTTTGAATATTTATCTGTTTGTCTTGAGCGACCCACTTAGGCCCACCCCAACAGCATTACTCAACCAATGGCGTGAGTTGGGGTCGGGGCTATCTCTTTGTTAGTCCAGCGGCAGACAGGGTATTCAGAAACCTGTTTTGAAAACAAAGTTTATTTTTGCAATTTCATTTGGTGGCGCAAGTGTCGCAGGAGTTACATACTTCAGCTTTAAAGGGATAGTTCAACCAAAAATGAAAATTCTCTCATTATTTACTCACCCTCATGCCATCCCAGATGTGTATGACTTTCTTTCTTCTACAGAAAACAAATTATTTTACTCTAATGTTTTAATCCATATCTTCAGAAGTAATATGATAGGTGTGAGTGAGAAACAGACTAATATTTAAGTTCTCTTTCTGCTAGAAATTCTTCTCTCTGCCCAGTAGGTGGCGGTATGCTTAAAGAATGTGAATCAACAAAAACACAAGAAGAAGAATGTGAAAGTGATCTGTTTCTCACCCACACCTATCATATAGCTTCTGAAGATATTGATTTAACCACTAGAGTCATATTGATTACTTTTATGCTTGGGGCTTCAACATTTTGGCACCCATTTACTTGCGTTGTATGGACCAAAAGAGCTGAGAAATACATCTAGAAATCTTCATTTGTGTTCAGAAGATGAAAGAAAGTCATACACATCTGGGATGGCAAAAGGGTGAGTAATTGATGAGACAATAAAATATTTTGGGTGAACTATCCTTTTAAGGGTTATTTAGTAGTGTTTAGCGACACACATTCTCGGAGAGGGTTAACAAGAGCGTGCTGTGCTTTAGCATGATAACAGTAACAGTAACTGGTGCCAGCACACTAAAACCCTCTTTGAGAAGTTGTGTCTCTAAATTCATCGCCTTAGCACCATCACAGAAACAATCAAAGTGGCGCTTTTGCAACAAATCCACCGCACTTCAACAATCATTTTCAATAATTATTATTATTCTTGAAAATAAATATTGTTGCTATTCTTTTTTAAATTGTTAAAAATTTTGAACACATGCAGACAGTCTTTGGCTGTTGGCTCACTTCTTGCTGTCTTGTGCCATGAGCGTTGCGTTTTAACATTGTGTTTGAGATATGTCAAGTTGAAAACTCCAAGTTGTCTTTTAAAACCGTGTCTCGAGATCCTCGTGTTCTGTTCCATTCTGTCCCACTCTGTTCGGTTACTCTTGAACACAGATCGCATCTATGTGACTTATTCAGACAAACCAACTAGTTTTGTACATCCATACTGTAAAGTTGGACCCTACTTGTCCTCCAAGTTTGCAGTTGATTGGATTCATTCATGAAACATGAGCAGAACGGATTGGAAAATTGTAAATCAGTTTTTGTGTAAACTGTCACATTTTTAATTGAATGCAGTAAGTTACTTAAGAACGGTTTACCAACGATTTAAACAGAAATTCGTTTGGCTCGTGTTTCATGAGTGAGGCCCGATGATTTTATGTTGATATTCAGAGACACACGCTCATAAACAAGAAACGTTTGTATCCGATTACAGCTTTGATTGTTTTTCTTTGTGAAGTGTCTTGTTCCTGGGAGAATTTGAAAGACTTCCACGTTTAATCCGTACTGTCACTCGTCACCTGTCTCTGATGCAGCTGTCAGGGATTGATTGCTCAGTGCCTGCAGTGCGATAAAGCCCAGTGCTGATGTGTGCAGCTGATGTGATGGTCTTTGGATGAGCTGATAAAACCTGACAGAAGTGATAGCTGTGTGAAGTGCGTGAGCGAGAGAGAGGACGATGTAAGTGAATGACGGCTTATAACTCTTTAAGTTTGCCATAGCCCAGTCTAATTCAAAGGGGCATGGCAGGACAGCAGTATTGAGCTATAAGACAGTTGCACTCTTGTCAGGCAGTGTACATTAATGTGTGCTAGGGATGTGTCACAATGGTCAATTAGTCATCCATCACCTTTATTTTTTTCCATCCACCGTTTTTAGTTTTGTTATTGTTAGCTGCAGTGCTTCAATTGGAGTGGTGTGCTTTAGTTGTATCTTTAAAGAAATATTCGTGGTTCAATACAAGTTAAGGTCAATCCACAGCATTTGTGGCGTAATGTTGATTACCACAAAAATGTATTTCCACTGGTCACTGCTTTTGTTTTGTTTTTGTTTTTTTAAAGGAGAAATCGATTACGGTGAGGCACTTACATAGAAAGCGAATGGGGCCAATTTATGCAGGGTTTAAAGGCATAAATGTCAATCTTACAATTTTATAACTGCATATAAATGAATTCTTCTGTTAAAACTTGTGTATTATTTGAGCTGTAAAGTTTTTTAAAATATAGTTTTGGTTAGGTTTATAGTTTTATATGTAGTTATATTTATAAAATATACAGGATATCAGTGAAGCTAATCTATTAACAAGGAAGCTTTTAACTGCACTTTCTTCTCTTTCTGTCACTGTAACCAAAGTTAATGGACGTTGAATCTTAACAAAGTTAAGGATCTACCGAATGAGAGTGGTAGAGTGGTAGAGATAGGGTATGAGAGCACAGTGAAATGTAGACGACACCCCATAAGATGATTGCTTCCCTTCATGATTTCTCACCTCTGCGGCCTACCTATCCCTCGCTCCCTGTTTCCGGGCCGCTGGGCACATGTGGCCACCAATGGCACAAATATGCCTTTAAGAACTCCAGTTATATTCAAATGATCAATAAACATATAGCAACGTTGTTACAGTCAGTGAGTGACCTTTATTTTAAACTTGACTTTGACCTCTGGTGTGTTTCATTGGATGCAAATGTTTTGCAGTGGTTCTATAGATCTTTTAAAGTTATGACAATTTTCGCACTCATGGGGCTCGTTGTTATGATTTTGCTTAGGACCCCACAAATCCACTTCACTCGCTAATTTCAGGCATTGAAGACATTAGATTATTAGATTCTTTGAGAAACATTAATTCAGCCTGGTGTTCAAACCTATGGCCTATAACTGTTCAAATGAAAGGGGCCTATTAAGTGATAAAATGGTCTTTGGAATAGAATGTTTGATAAAGGTAAATAACAATTTATTCAGGTCAAAATGGTGTGGTGTGTTGTGGGTTGTTCTGAGCTACAAAGTCCAGGGCCACTTTTTTGTTCCAGTCTGCTCCTGTTTTCATGCTTTTATGCAGTTAAGCTAACTGCAAGAATAAGTCTTGTGTGCACTCAACTGTAGATTCTTATCAAATAATACAAAATTTGTTCATAATTGAAATTTTAGCAGAGTCCATTTGCAAAGAAAACGCCAGATAAGTGCTCGAGGAAAAAATGCAAAAATGCATATGAAAATTTAATGGGATAATAACTGTTTTCCATTGATTTGTTTGGGCTAAATTAAAATCCATATCTAGTACTGCTGCAGTGCTTCTAAATAAAAGGCTGTACAGCGAAAACAAACAATAGTGCCACCAGCATGCAAACACATCTGTCTTTATGCTCAAGGCCAGTGTAATTATCTACACTGCTGATCCAAGCAAATTGTCTTCTAAAAGCAAGTGTGTTTTATAATGGGTTATTCCAGTACACTCTTGGGGCAGGATAAGGTGATTCTTCGATTCTTTGAAAGTCTTAGAAGGGCTTTTTATCCTTTCTCTGGCCATGTAATGTAGCCCAGTACTTTCAGAATGCTGTAGTACTGCAGTTCTATTTACTTGAGTTTCTTAAACACAGGTAAAGTCAGCAGATCCAAGGAGTTGCTACTAGGGCTGGGCAGTATAACTAAACAAAAGATAATATCAATAATCGTATGTACAGTTGAAATCAGAATTTTACATACACCTTACCCAAATACATTTAAACTAAGTTTTTCACAATTCCTGACATTTAATCGTAGAAAACATTCCCTGTTTTAGGTCAGTTAGGATCACTTCTTTATTTTAAGAATGTGAAATGAATTATTTATTTCAGCTTTTATTTCTTTCATCACATACCCAGTGGATCAGAAGTTTACATACACTATGTGTACATACACTTAACTTAGGTCAAATGTTTTGGGGAGCCTTCCACAAGCTTCTCACAATAAGTTGTTGGAATCGTGGCCCATTCCTCCAAACTGAACTGGTGCAACTGAATCAGGTTTGTAGGCCTCCTTGCTCACACACACCTTTTCAGTTCTGCCCTTAAAATTTCTATCGGATTGAGGTCAGGGCTTTGTGATGGCCACTCCATACCTTAAATTTGTTGTCCTTAAGCCATTTTACCACTACTTTGGAGGTATGCTTGGAGTCATTGTCCACTTGGAAAACCCATTTGCTACCGAGCTTTAACTTCCTGGCTGAAGTCTTGAGATGTTGCTTCAATATATCCACATAATTTTAGTTCCTCATGAAGCCATTTATTTTGTGATTGATTAGGGCTGAAATGATTAGTCGACCAAATAAAATTGTTGACAACAATTTCATTGTCGAATAGTCGTTTGATCTCATATACGTAACATGAGATCACATTAAACTCTAATGATGATATGTGCGCCCGACTGAGGAGAGGAAGAATTACACAGCTCACAGTCCAGATGCACTCTAAACTTTCCAAACAGCTTCAGCTTATGTAGATCGCAAAGTACAAGGCAATTATACAAAAAATACCAAGTAAGTAAATACAGAAGCACTCTCGTTGTGGAATACGCAGAGTCGGAACTCTTTAAAGGAAACACCCTGGCGTTACATCTTAAATGCAGTTATATTTTATGAGTTATAGCTTGATTAAAGTTCAAATAATATGGAAGCAGATCATGTAATTAACTACAAACTCAGAAACTGGCATTTCTCGGTGTGGTCAGCGCCTCTTCTATGAGTTGCACGAAAGTCCTGATCTAAGGGGGAGAGATTGAAACTGCACCCGGCTGATACGCACTCGAGCGCACATGCTTAATGTAGCTAGATTATAACTCTAGATTATATGGCTCGTGACTTATTGAATCATAATATGTAACAGTGCATTTCTTATCTTGAAGAAAATTGGTAATAAGCAGCTTTATTAATAAGAGAGAGGTTTTTTTTTTTGTAAAAGATGGATTGAAGTGAACAGAAAGGTGACTGTCTCATGAGTCTTCACCCCATTATACACAGTTACAAAATATGTTTATGATTTGTTTTGTCTTGTTTTCCAATAATAAATATCTACAACTCATTTAAAACAATGTACATTTACTATACTCTATACTTGTTATCTGAGAATGTTGAATATAATATTAAAAATACTATTATTTTAAAATATCTAAAAATCCTTTTAAAAAAGACGAATTCACCTGAGAAGAAGCATATAAGATATTTAGACTTGCTTTTAGAGAATAGATCTCGAATATAAGTATATTTTGTCTTTACTGCACTCGCAGAAGTATAACCACAAGCTGAATAATCGGTTAAGAGCTAATGATTAATCGTTGCATCAATCGCAGAATTGTCGAATAATCGTTCCAATAATCGTTAGATTAATCGATGATCAAAATAATCGTTAGTTGCAGCCCTAGAAGTGAAAAAGTCCCTCTTGCAGCAAAGCACCCACACAATATGATGCTTCCACCCCATGCTTCACGGTTTGGATGGTGTTTTTCAGCTTGCAAGCCTCACCCTTTTTCCTTCAAAAATAACAATGGCCAAACAATTACATTTGTGTTTCATTAGACCAGAGGAAATTTCTCCAAAAAGTAGGATCTTTGTCCCCATGTGCACTTTCAAACTGTAGTCTGGCTTTTTTATGGCGTTTTTTTGGCTTCTTCCTTGCTGAGCAGCCTTTCAGTTGATGTCGATATAGGACTCGTTTTTACTGTGGATATAGATACTTGTCTACCTGTTTCCTCATGCATCTTCACAAGGTCCTTTGCTGTTGTTCAAGGAATCAAGGAATTGATTTGTACTTTTCGCACCAAACTATGTTCATCTCTAGGAGACATAATGCATCACCATCCTGAGCAGTATGATGACTGTGTGGTACCATGGTGTTTATACTTGCGCACTATTGTAAGGATGAACGTGGTACCTTCAGGCATTTGGAACTTGCTCCCAAGGATGGACCAGATTTGTGAAGGTCCACAATTTTTTTCTTTTAATTTTTCCATGATCTAAAGCAAAGAGGAACCGAGTTTGTAGGGAGGCTTACATCCACAGGTACACCTCTAATCCAGTACACCTCCAATAAGAAGCTAATTGTGTAATTGTCTAAAGGCTTGATTAATTTCTGAGATTTTCAAAGCTACTTAAAGGCACAGTTTACTTAGTGAATGGAAACTTCTGACCCACTGGAATTGTGATATAGTCAATTAAAAGTAAAACAATCTGTCAATTGTAATCAATTGTTGGAAAATGTACTCATGTCATGCACAAAGAAGTTGTCCTGAACGACCCAAAGAATATAGTTTGCTAATAAGAAATCTGTGGAGTGGTTAAAAAATGAGTTTAAATGACTTCAACCTAAGTGTATGTAAACTTCTGACTTCAACTATATATATACATATATATATATAGACATATGTGAATAAGAAAAAAAGTTTTGTTTCAGTAACAATGCACATTATGCAATGCAGGAGTCATGCATTTTTGTAATTATTGAAATATGCCATTTAAAAATTAAATCGAAACTGTCCATTATCTGAAGGAAGTCCTCTAACATTCCCACATCTCTGGACTGTAGAGCAAATCTGAACATTTTCAAAAGAGCAAACATGTATTTATGTTGTGTTTTGTACAACTATGATTTCAAAGCCATGACCAATAACTAAATAGTAGGATATTGAATTGCCACGGAGAGGGATGTGACCTGTCCTGTGAACTCCCTCACTTTTATGTGAACATTGACTTTGGTTCTTCGCCACCAGCCAGAATGTTCTAAAGGAAGAAGAAAAGGGCAGAAAATAAAAACCGTCGGGCTGTCCTTCTCCGAATCCACTTGCTCGAGAGCCCAGAAAGTCTCTCTGTGGCAAAGAAGCAAATTGTCACCTTCCCTTTTCTTTTCGCGAGAAATTGTGACATGGAACAACAGGAAGATCATTGTGGAGGGTCAGATACTTGTGGTTTGGATGAAATAACTTTGTGTTTTGCAGTTCAAGCTAACCCTAAATTAAATGAGACTTAAAAATGTTGTATTCATCTTGGAAACTTTCAACTGTGTTTCATTTAGTTACATTAATTTAACTTTAAATAAAAAGCCTATAAACCTATAAAAAGGCTATTGTTTTCTATTTAGTGAAGTGGTCAGAGATTCTGCTATATTGTTTATAAAGTGCTGCCCTACAAAGGCAAAACTATGCCAACAATAAAACATTTTTTAGTCACTGCCATTTTTACACTGTTTTCTTTGACTCTGAGCATAGATGAGTCAAACTAATTTGTCTCAGGACAGATCAAAGTCTAAGAAACCCAATTTCAGTCATAACTACATTTTTACAGAATGTGTAGTTACTGTGTTTTGCCTTTACATGGCACTGCGGTAGATATATTTGCAATGTTAATGGATTAGTTCACCCAAAAATGAAAATTCTCTCATAAGTGACTCACCCTCATGCCATCCCAGATGTGTATGACTTTCTTCTTCTGAACACAAATGAAGATGTTTAGAAGAATATTTAAGCTCTGTAAAATGCAAGTGATTGGGTGCCAAATTTTTTGACCTTCAAAAAGCAATTAAAGCCATCATAAAAGTAATCCATAAGACTCCAGTGTATTAATTAATGTTTAATTGAAACTCTGGGTTGTGTAAGAAATAGATCAGTATTTAAAACTAGTGTTGAGGTCAAGCGTGTTGGAAAGTCCATGCAAGAACTGACACGTGAAATACGAAAAAAAAGGTTGTTTTCAATGGAGGAGCATATTAACCATGCATAGATGCCTCATTCGGCTAATTTGGATAAGTCATCGTGGAATGGTCAACAAGGATAACTGTTTGAATGCAAGTATTGTATTGCAAGTATTGAAGTACAGTATTGCGGTCCATAGAAACAGTTGCTAATAAGGGATCTATATATGAATATCTATGCAGAGGAGGCGTTTGCGCTTAAGTCACGCTTTAGAGGTAGTTTGAACTCCACCCTCCTCAACAAGCTGACCAGAAACAAACATTTTAGTAACACCTAGTGTTTCACTTCCAAAGATATTTATTAGACCACTGGAATCATGCAGCGGGTTATTTTTATGATGGATATTTGTACTTTTTTGGAGCTTCAAAAAGTTGGCACCCATTCACTTATATACAAATTAAAATGACTTGACTTCTACTGAAGAAAGAAAGTCATACACATCTGGGATGGCATGAGGGTGAGTAAATGATGTGAGAATGTAAATTTTTGGGTGAACTATTGCTTTAAATTGGCTGCTTTACTCAAAGGACACAATTGAAAGCGATGATAAAAAATGAATTGATGTGATAATACAGAGTGATGTATTCCAAACAAGTCAAGATGAAGAACGTAAAGACTTAGTTCTGTAATCATATAGAATCACATTACTATACCTACATCTTTCCAAAAAAAAGAAATTGGCTCATTGTACGGATCGTGCCAGTTTACTGGTGAAATAAACACTATGACTTGATTTAATGATTGAGTAAAACAGCACATAATCAATTCGTAAACCATTATTTTTCTCTCCGTTCCTCACACAATGCTTTCATATGACATCTAAACACATATACTATAGCGTTATCAAATTGCGCAGTAGCTGAACTGATAAAGCATTGCACTTAAGATCCAAAGGATCACGATACGAATCCTGGAGAGAATGCGAGTTGACACATGAGCCAAAAGTCTCATAGAAGCACCACACAATGACATCTTAAATTTTTTATCACACAATTGGTTTGGTTTAAGGTTAGGTTAGGGAGATTGGTTTCGTTGATTTAAAACATTAAAAACCTCTTCTGTTTGGAATTTGGAACATTTCACTTCAGAACTGCTGCTATACTTGTAAGAAACCGCATAGTAGCATTTTGCAAAAATGTCACCACAGTCACATCATTTTCATGAGAACAGCCTGGAAAAAATATGCAATGACACATAATGGTGTCTTTTTTCATGTTGTTGAATATCCAGCAAATAATATCTATATTGTGATACATACAGTTACCACCATGATGCAAACTTACTCATACCATGATATAAGATTTTAGTCATACCGCTCACCCTTACCTCAGACAATGTGGGTTTTTCTTACTGCTTTCCAGTGAGTATGAAATCAACAGGGTTCAATGGCTGGATATCTTATCTGAGTGCTGGCATATACTCTTTTCTATTTATTAGGAATGAATGGGGTCTATTTAACAGCGGACCCATAGAGTGCTTCCTCAGGTCCAATTTGAACAGGTCACTCTTAGTGCCATGTAACTGGATCTTCACGTTCTCAATAGATCCCTGAAAATGATCCCGTTCTCATGGAGGACACAAGGATGCCCTGGACTTTCTCACGCCTTTTGCCTTTTTCGTTTGCTCTCTCTCTCTTTCTCTCTCTCTCTCTCTCTCTCTCTCTCTCTCTCTCTCTCTCTCTCTCTCTCTCTCTCTCTCTTCCATCTGTTTCTTCACTCTTTTATTCTTCACAATATCTTTGAGAGGGTTTTACTGGCAGGCAATGAGAGAAAAGAAAAACATGTTGCTGGTGGTATGTCTTGTGTTGCTGCTTTTGTTTGTTGCAGATTGTCTGCTTATCCTTTCACGAAAGGCTGATTTACATTTCATATGGTGTTTGTTCAGCGAGGGACTGTTGAGTAAATGGACCTGATATGGTGTACCAAAGAATGATACAATTATCAGGAGGTTATCTAACCCAAAACCAAAAGGATAGACAAAAAGGATAGTGAAAACCACAGTAGTCCTACTGAAAGTGAACGATGCTTGCCTGCAAGAACTTCGAACGTTGAATCAGATAGTTGCATGAGGAAAGATTTTCTTTAATAGTCTTTTAAGAGCAACATATACTGTAGGTCTAAACTGTTCTTATTTATTTATTTTTTTTTAAAGTTAGACAGATTGAAAGCCTCAGTCACCATTCACTCTCATTGTATGGAAAAAAGATGCAGTGAAAGTGAATGGTGACTGAGGCTAACATTCTGCCTGGCGTCTCCTTTGCCCCTGGAACCTCCAGAACCAATGAGCCTCATAACTGTTCTCAGAGCAGCATATAGAAGCATTGGCCACAGATGGTAGATGTTTGTGCATTACGCATGCATGCGCTGTTTCCCGCCTGAAGCAAAAGACGTGAGATTGTTGAGTTTTTTGGGTAATGCCTGTACCTGCAGTGTGTGGTAACCACTTATCTGCATTTAGCTCTACACTCCACTCTGTGTAATTAGTTTTAATGCAAACCCATGGCCTAGAGTGATTTTATAATTGTTGGAAAATGAAAACAGAATAAAATGAAATTAAATGTTTCCCCAAAACCTCCTTGTGACATGTTTAATTTCAGCTCCAATGGTGCAAGTAAAAGACTCCAGAAGTTTGACATTCAATTTTGGATCTCTATTGGCAACATCATTGTTTTTATACACATTGTATTGGTTTTGACCCCCACAATGTTGAGGACGTTTAATTACAACTATCTGCTTTTATGTTCTCATATTGCAGAAACATGTTCAGAAACACATTGAAACATGTTGTATTAACAGTGCCCAAAACCTTCATATTCAGAAGGCTGCATCATTTATCTCTTTTATGTTGCTCATTTTATTCACTGTAATACTAAAATAGTACTTTTACTATTCTAATAATTATTGCAATTAACAATTAACAATTGAGAGCAGCAAAACATGTTACAAGTATCCTGTAACACCGTCAAGACCGCAGGTGAGACAGGCCGATAGAGAACACAAACAGTTACCAGAAATGAGGAAATGCTCAAATCAAAATGCTATTTGCTATAAGGTAACCTGAGACAGAAACGGTGCTCAGGTGTAGCCTGTAATCACTCTCTCAGTATCAGAAGGCCTAACACTGCACACACATGCTCTTCAATGCACCCAACACATATTTGGCTTGCCTAAAACCACAAATAATTAACATTCTTGCCATATCAATAAACCTGAGCAAAAATAGGACGATCCGAAACAGGTGTGGGTTTGTGTGTGCATGTGTAATAATATACAACTCTCCTCATTGTGGTGTTTCATGCAAGTGGAACCAACCTTTGATTCAACAGACAGAGCAACATGGATTTTTACACATCAATTAGTTTCTCTTCAGTGAAAAGATGTGGTAACACAATTACAAAAACAACAATTTCTGAATTACATACATAAAACCATTATTCATTAACTAGGGTTTAATTTTCTCTCAAATGACATGCTTTACATTTATTTATTCAATTACGTGTTTTAAAGTTTAATGAAAAAATCAAATAAAAAATCTAATAAATTAATAGACCTTAAATCAAATGAAAACAGAACTAGTTTTTTTTTTAAATACCATTGCATTATTTATCAAATGAAGTTCCTCCAGATCCTGACAGCACTTTCCAAAACAACTTTGGAGTTATTTTATGTCAAATACAAAGCTGCACAGCGGATCATCACAGTATTAATGAAAGCATTGATGACAACTTTTATTTAGCACAACAACACTCTTGCTATTGAAATATTGCTTAAATAGTATCTAATTATTATGGATATATTATTATTATGTATTACTATTATTTATTAAAGGGGTAATGAAATGAAGAATCAAATCATTGATCTTTTCATTTATAAGAGGTCATTGTATTATAAAACATACTGAGTTGCCAAAACGACTCATTCTCTTCTTCTTCCACATTGTGATATGAGGCTGTGGTTGACAATTGCATCTGACTGCCTCCACAACAACACATTAATGCCTACTTTGCCCTCTCACTTCCGTAGCCCCGCCCACTAGTGGTGAGAAGTGAGGTGGTAAGGAGAGAGCAGGTCAGTCAAGAGCATGTTCACTGTCAAGTCTTAAAGGAGAAGTAGCACCAAAACTGAGCGTTTCTGTCAGAGGGTCAAAATAAGGGAAGAAAATGATCATGCTTTACAATTATATGACTTTTTTGCGGAAAAAACATACAATATAAGTGAATCTCAAGGAATGTATTAAAATAATAAAAAAGGCATGTAATGACCCCTTTAACATTA
Source organism: Xyrauchen texanus (assembly GCF_025860055.1). Lineage (NCBI taxonomy): Eukaryota > Metazoa > Chordata > Actinopteri > Cypriniformes > Catostomidae > Xyrauchen > Xyrauchen texanus. The sequence continues at coordinate 9,280,387 of NC_068279.1, read as the reverse complement.
CATTGAATATAACATTTTATTATATAGTAGTACTCTTAAATTGAGCTTTTATTTTGGTGGAAAACCGAATGAAGCACTTTAGTTTGTATGATTTTGACAACAATTTCTTACTTCTGGATAAGCAGTTGGCTATACTGTATGTGCTTATTAAATTGCAAAAGGCTGCAATTTAATTTGATAAATGTATAGTCTGCATGTGCTGCACACTTCACAGTGAAGAAGTGGTCTGATTTCCACAAGGAAAACGCTCCTTAAACCATGTTTACATTCAAAGTTACATTAAACGATTGAAAGAGAAAACGTAAACCTACATCTTGGGGTTAAAAAATCGGAGTATATTCAAATTATAAATAAACCTGGAAATAAAGTTTTAGGATTTTGCAGGTGTGATTCACCGAAAAGGGCTAAATAGTGATGCGCAAATGGCTTGAAGGCGCAGCTAGAGTCTCATCACACTTTAATACTGTTTAGCCTCCATTCAGCTCATTAAAGGTCATGAGGAAGGATTACATCATATAAATAAAATAGCTTGCTCCTCTCTCGCTTTTGAATATGTACTAGTGATTACATGATTACAATGACATAATATAAGAAATATTTAAGATTCCACAAAATATAAAATGGCACTTCATGTCAAAAGGGTTGCCGACCCCTGTTACAAAAATGCAGTTTGAACTCTTAAAGGGGTAGTTTTATCGAAAATCTCATCTTTTTGAATTAAAGGAGTTCTCTCAATGGACATTCCGCCTCTGATCGGCCCAAAGGTGCGTCAGCCCACCAGGAAAATGCCCGGTATGCCAGATTACCAGTCCAGTCCAGCCCTGCCTGTCACAATGTAATGTCGGCTTTGTAAAAAGGTTGTTATTGAAGGATGGGGTAGCATCAACTATTTTGGGACCGACAACTAACCTGCAGCTGGTTAGTGAGTGTTGTTACTTATTTCATATGCACAGGGAACATTTACAGGTCTTAAACAAAAGGCCTGTTTATGTCTAGCAGTAAGTGGAAAATGGTCAGTTTAAAAAACCTTGACTAGCATTTCTGGGTGGACCTGAGTAAAATATGAACACTTTGATACTATTAGTATTAAATACTAATACACACTAATACATTTTAACCCAGCTTTCAGTTTCCTAACGTTTTCCAAAGTATGTGGTATTAGAGAGTTTCGAAAGTCTCTGTTTTCGATGGAAGAAATCACTTTTCTAGGGTGGATGAGTGCAGTTAACATATACAACCGAAAATGTATTAATGTGGACATGGCTTAAATCTAGATTCACTGGAGTGGAACGTCTAAAATACAAAATACAGTCTTTTAAATTCTATATACTAGAAGTTCAAGAGTAGTTACTTTTAAGTTTGAGTATTGTGTCCTTGAACTCCAGTGGTGGTTTCTTATGTAGTAGTGCTTAAAATAATCAAGCGTCTGAGGGCGGATTTCCGCTGAGGTCTTGATGTAAGAGAGAGGGTGCAAATGACATTAGCATGAGGTCCTTGGGGAACAATAAGCTCTAGTGTCCCTCCCTAATGAATCTTACAACATGACGGCAGTCTACAGTTTAAAACTGCTCCCTTTCTTTCAACCCTATAAACGGATGGCGGAAAATGGAGAACAAGAAGCTGAGACAGCCAATGATGCTGAAAAGGGAGGAATGCTGTGGGAAGAAGCTAATTCATGCATGTTTTCACTGCCACATTGTCTGTATGAGATCTCTCTGTATACCAGCTTTTGTAGGAGTTGTTTTAATCAAGCGTACATTTATACAATAAGAATACACCCACATACAGCCACTTGCTTGGCCATTAGGGAGAGGGAACCATTGTTATCTGACAAAAGTGACGTGAGTGAATGATATCAATGAGATACAAACCATTCACTAAAAAAAAGTGATTGTCGCACGTCTAAAAAAACGAAAGCCTTTATATTTAGTGTTATATAACGACCTTAATGTGGTGACATATTCCTTATGTTATGCCACCTTTATGAATATAACTATAAAAAAAATCAGTAATTACATTACTTACATTAGTACACACTTACACAACCCACACATGAGTCTCAGATTCCCATTTTGTGTTTTTATTCAAGCTCATTTGGCAGTTAGGATTGCACTTGAGTAGGCTGGCTTGAGTTTGGAAAGTTAACATGACCCGAGTGTGGGCGCTATCTCTTTGTTTTGCTGTTAATTTTATGAGTCTCGACTTTGCGACCCTCAACATAACAAAAGGAAATATAAATAAAGCCAGCTGTTACCTCACAATCAGCATGGGGGAAAATAGGGTACTTGAAAGAGAAGAATGACGATAAGATCATTCCTTCTCTTTCTTTCATTCCTGTCTGTTTTTTTATTGTCCTTTTGTTTGTGAATCTCCCTTTCTCTTTGCTTTGTGTATTGGTGTGACTTGTGGTTAAGTTAATAATTTCTGTATCTAACGATGTATCTAACCCAAACACACTAATTTTGTACCTGTGGATCAAGTTGCCTAAAATAAAATTTTCTTATCCAACCTTGCAAAAAGTACCATGGTATTACCACATTCATTTTGGCATGGTACCATGATTTTTGAACATGGTATTGGTAATTATGGTAATATCATGGAATTCTTCAAAATACCTTGGGTTTAGCATGTAAAAACCATTGTACTTTATATTCATTTAGTACCATTGTATTACCATCTGATACCACTTATAGTTTCGCATTTCTGATGCTTCTAACTCAAAGATCCTAGAAGTCTTTCCTTATATCACCATTAACAAAACAAATCCCATGGTATTACCATGTTATTATTTGTTTGTTTATTTGTTTGTTTTGGACATGATGCCATAAGAATACCATTACTTTTTTGTTAAAATGGTACATATATGGTATTCTTTTATGGATCTTGTAGTACCATTTAAATACCATGGTATATGAATATGGTAGCCATTCAGTACCATGATACTGTATATAATAAATTACCATGGTATTACCATCTGATACTGTTACCTGTGCTTAGGTTTAACATTTCTGTTGCTTCTGACCTAATATTCTGACCATTTACAAAAATGTACTATGGTATTACCATGTTTTTAAATGAATAATGGGAATACTAACTATGGTACTCTTGTATACTGGAGTAACATGTAAATTACATTGTATATGAATATGGCAGCTATTCAGTACCAGGGTATATATATATATATTTAAGCAATATCACATGAGCAAGAGTGCAATATGGCCCTACATCGGCACTGCTATGTTGCAATGTTAATTTAAAGCCGTTTAAAACAATGTCCTAGCTTAAGTAATGTAGTGGTAATACGAGCGATCACGGAGCGCTGTTCTATGTAAACAATGACTAACGGATTCACTTTACCTAACCAACTGGCTCGTATTACACACAAAAAGGATCTTTTGCCACCACCTGCTGGCTAACAGATGTAATTTCAAAAATAAAGACAGTAACTCCTAACAGATATGCACTGCTCTTACACCTTAGTTTAGAATGGCACAAAGACAACCGGAGTGATACACACAGTGAAGTGTCCGAGTGCTGATCCTGTCAGACCACCAGTGCTCATGGAACGTCTCTCGTCCAATCAGATTTAAGGAACTAACTGTTGTATATATATATATATATATATATATATATATATATATATATATATATATATATATATATATATATCAAAGTTCCAAGGTATTACCATCAGATACCACTTGTGGTTAAGTTTAGAAATGAGGCTTCTAAACAAAGATTCAACTATTCGTTTCTTTATCTCACCATTTGCAAAAAAGTACCATGGTTTTGAGATTTTATTTTTGGAATTTTGGAATACCTTGAAGTACCATGCAAATGCCATGGTATATTAATCATTAGGGTTGGACGTATTTTCAAAATGTTATTGCAAAGTTTTGGTAATATTTTGTCATGAAAACAGTGTATATCACAGTAAAGTTTTGCTGAAAATTCAATAACAAAAGTAAATAAATCATAGCCATGTGGTAATGGATAATGTTTTAGATAATCCATTGATTTTAATAAATTGGCCCAGAGCTACATGATACAATGGTAATACCATAGTTTTTAAACATGATGTACCATGGTAATGTCATGCTAAGTACTTTGGAATACCATGTAAATAACATGGTATTTGGTATTGGTAAATATTTAGAACCATGGAATATGTAAAAGTACCATGGTGTTACCATTTGATACCATCTATGTACCGCCACATTACTCACCTGTGTAATTACCCCTCTTGTTTACTTTCTGTCCATGTCGGTTCGGGGTGGTGCCAGTAGCGTGTGCTGAGTTAGTCTGCTTTTACCACTTCTATTTATTTAACCTCTTGTGATCCCACTTTTACAAAGATGAAAGATGGCAACAAAGCCTTGTGGATTCTGTCACAGTTTTCTTTAAAAAAAAACATCTAAAGCGCATCCCGCAGGAGGCTGCGGCCCCAGATGTAGATCCCTGCTGCAAAAATGGATGTGTACGCATGAAATAACAATTTCACAGTGTCAGGGACTTGTTTGAGTTGGCCAGCACAATAACTAAACCATTCTGACTGCTCATTCAAGACCTTTGTTATTAATCACCTGAAGCCAACTCATATGTGACCATTCAGCTTTTTCTTATTCACAAACTTCTGTTGTGGTTGATGTTGGTACAATAAAGCTGAAGTGTGTTATTGTTATGTGCCACTAGATTCACCAAATGTAACCAAAAATAAACTTTTTTTTTTTTTTTTTTTTTTTTTACAGTTTCAACAAGATTACACACATCATCTTAACAACACCAAAATACTCTTTTCCCACCTCTAATGAAGACATTTCACATTTAATGTCACCTACCAGGAAAGTTGCAACAACTATATTTGCCTATTAGCTGCCTGAGGTGTTTTGTATTCTATTTATACACTTCAAAGGCTGCACATGGCAGCACGTACCACTGACTTTTCCCGTTAAAGGAAACAGGATTGAATAATCCATGGTGCATTAGGAAACCATAGAGGGGTTAGTAAAGGTTCATCCAGGTTAACACTGAGGTGGTCCACAGTGCTTTTATAACTGTGTGCTGGACTTCAGAATACGACTGCATTACAGTTTCTCCTGCCGAATTTTTGCATTAAGGGAGTGAGATTTTCTTGCGTTCTTAAAGGAGACAGTTAAACTAAAAATGTAAATTCTGTAATCATGTACTCTCCTTCACGTTGTTCCAAACCCATATGACTTTTGTTGTTCAGTGGGACACAAAAAGGAGATATTAGGCAGAATGTTAGCCTCGGTAATCATTCATTTTCATTGGATGGACAAAGATGTAAAAACTCTGAATGGTGACTAAGCCTAACATTCTGCCTAACATCTCCTTTTGTGTTTTATGGACGAAAGAAAGTCATACAGGTTTGGAGCAACAGCAGGGTAAGTAAATGGTGACAAAATTGTAATGTTTGGTGAACTATTTCTTTAAACTGGGAAGAGGCAGTATTAGCTCCGGTTAGAAGTGTGCTGGGCATTAAAACTGAAAATGTATCTCTGTCAAATTTCATAACAAAACCCTATCAAATCGAATTGTGTAATGTTTAACCAAATTAAAATAATAAAACTTTAAGAAATATATATATTTCATTTGAATTAATATGACTCATTTAATTTTAAATTTATTATATAAATATAATATTATATTTAAAAAATATAATATTTTTTTTATGAAATTGGAACCATCACCTTGACAAAAGTGTCCTTGTAGCCAAGTTCCTTCAAAATGTTTAAAGCAAAAAGTAAAATAGTTTAAAACCTAGAATAAAATATTCAAGCATGTTTTTCATGCTGTCTTTCTCTAAATGTAAAATGTTCTCTAAACATAATTTTTAATATTTTTTTATTTAAATGTTAACTAGGGCTGTCGATTTAACGCATGAATTCAGTGCGATTATTTGTAAAAAAATAAAATAAAATAACACGTTAAAAAAATTAACGCAATTAATTGCAATGACCCCAGACCGTATTAAAGAAGATTCCTGAGAAAAGGAAGCTTGTAGTACCACCTGTTTATTCCAGAGGGCAGTAATTTAAATTACAGCTGTGTGGTAACACGCAGTTTATACAGTGAAGAAAACAACATTCAGCAGACACATAACACAAACATGAGTTACGTCCTTGCGTTCAAAACACTTGATGGAGCTCAAATTCGAACTAAGAGATCTCAAGATGTGTTCTAAGTATTAAACTATATTTAACTTCACACAGTGACCTAAAAATTGTATGTTTATGACGCAATGCACCGAGACACTACACAAGCTTGTCTGACGTAGGTGTAAATTGACAGGTCCTTAAACAAGCCCTCATAATAAATCTCCAACTGATTGACAAATTCACTTGTGAAATGGATTGCTGTGAACTGTGTGCCAATGATTGGCTAATATTCAATAATATTGTAGTAAACAATACATTGTATTCTAAAGCCGCTTTTTGTATTGTCTTATTAATGATGAACTCTTCTGACACAAGAATGTAATGCATTTGAATTATCTGAATATTTTTTATATATATATATATATATATATATATATATATATATATATATATATATATGTCATTTTAAATATTTTAAGATAACTATGTATAATTATTTCATCATTATATATTGAATTATTGATATTTGAGGGGCTTTATCATAAAATATTGATATCCCATTAAATGCGATTTAATTGCAATTAATTAATCAGGACACCATGTAATTAATTCGATTACAATTTTTATTAATTGACAGCCCTAATTTTAACATATTTTAAGTGATGATGCATATGAATAGTGTAAATCAGATATTCACTTTTGAGCCAATGCATTAAAACTGTTTGAACTTACCAACTCAAAACCCAAAGCTATTTTTGTTACAAATGTTAAGATAAAATGCATCTTAACATTCTCATACTTGCAATTTGCAAGACAATGATAATGGATTCATAAATAACTTAATGGCCAAAATCAGAACAAACAAAATGTCTTTTTTAATAAATGTACCCTTAACAATAAATATGTCCCCCAAAATATTTCAAATATTTAAAAAATACATCTGGGCATAATAAGTTAATAGACAAAGTTGAAAGCCAAAAGTGGTGTAATTCTGAAAATTTTGTGTGATAAACCATTTAGACTTTCGCTTCATGAAAAATAAATTATTGGAATTAAATTTTAAACATTTAAAAATAGTTTTCACTCCGGAACAATTGAAAGAGACTTTTTTTGATAACATTCTGCAAAACATTTAATTTGTTTTCGGTTTTGTTCCTTGGAACATTTTCAGTCTCTGATTGTGATATTCACTGTGTTGCTTAGTTTCATATCGAAAGCAAAATCATTTCAAATGTATTGTGAATATTTGTAATATTTCCCAGCCCTAAGCATTAGTTTACCTTGGTGGGGACATTGAAAATCAAAGTCTGCTTTGACAGTGACACTGACAGTGACAGTGTTTACAGTGAACTGCATCTGATAATAGTTTATCTCCCAAAAATACTTATAAGACACCTCTGTAGCCAGACCTGAAGTGGTACTTTGTCATAGAAGTTTGTCCAGTTGTTGTCTGTTCATTTTGAATGAACAGCCCCTGAGGCAGACAGGCTTGGTGAGTGTTTTATATGATGTGGCAGATGAGCAGATGGTTTGGCACTGTCACGTTTAAGCATAATCATTTTCTCTGCTTGTCTCATAGCCCTGTCACGTTCCTCTGCTGTGCACAAGGCTGGCTAAGCTAGTTGGAGGGGGAAATTGTGTTAGTCCCTGCCGTTGTTTCCTCACTGGATCTAATGTGATGTAGAACGAGAGCCAGAGGAAACACATTGTCCTATTGAATTAACTCACACCCCTTCCTTATGCCCTAGCCATCAAAACATTTTGATGACAACAAGACAACAAAACAACAAGATTTGGGGTTTTACTATGCAAATAACCTCAGATCGGTTTCAAGTTCAACGTGTAGTCAAAGGTGGGTAGAGTGGCCAAAAACTGTACTCAAGTAAAAGTACAATTATTTGAAGTAGAAGTAAAAGTAATGATGTTAATACTTGAGTAAGAGTAAAAAAAGGGTCCAATTAAAAGAATACTCAAGTAGCAAGTAACTATTTACTTTCATATGTAACATAATGGCCGATTACGCACTAATATTCCATTACATAATACACATTTGACATATATTACAGAATAATAATAATTTAATAATTATTATTTGTATTATTATTGTAAATTCTTTAACTCTTTCCCCGCCAAACACGGAATGTTCCTTGTTTTATGAAAAAACGCTTCCCCGCCAAACACGGAATTTTCCGGGTTTCCGTGTTTTAGGTGTTATACGGTAAGGAAGACCCCTCCGCATGTTTTGAAAGAGTACGCAACTCTTTGATCAAAGAAACAGACTGCGATCGTCTCAAACATGAAGAAGTGGAGTATGAGAAGCTCAAAATATCAGACATAAACATGCCTTTTTATCAGCTTTTTGTCTGAAATGTTGTTTTTTGACAAAACCTACCTCTGTTCAAGTCGCAATAAAAAAAGAACAAATGAAGATAAAATAAAATCGTTTTTTTTGCCTAAAAGCAGAGGCTCAGATCTTTATTGTGATATATAGCATCTTCATATATTCATGGAAGAAAATATTCTGCGGGCCATTAAATTTTAGAGAAAATCGTCAAAAACCCTGGCGGTGGCTGGCAACTTTTTTTTAAAAACGCTGGCGGGGAAAGAGTTAATCTTTCACCCTCATGAATGATGAGGTTTGGTTGTTCCAAACCTGGATGACTTTCTTTTTTCAGTGCAACACATTTAAGCAGATATCAGATAGAATGTTATCCTCAGTCACTATTTACTTTCACTGCATGTTTTTTCCTGCATACTTTAAATGGGAATGGTAACTTAGACAGTCTCTAACATTTTGTCTAACATCTTTTGGGTTCCACAAAATACAGAAAGTCACACGGGTTTGTTTGTAACAACATGAGGGCAGGAAATTATGTCAGAACATGAATTTATGGCTGAAATTTCACTTTTAAGGTCAGTTTTGGACAAATCTGTAAATTTGAAGAGAAATTTGGAAACCAGTTTCTAGCAGTTATTATAGTGAAAAAAACGTAAACAATATTCCACAGGCCCAATCATATATAATGCTGAATAAAATGAAGCAAGTATACTTTATTAATGGTTACCATTGCTATTTTACAGTTTTTTAAAGTCCTGTATGGATTTATGTTCAGTGTAGTTACAGTATTTTCAGTGTAGAAAGAATTTTGATCATTAGTTCTGTATAGTATGTGTAAACTGCATCTTATATCTGTATTTGGAAGCGTGTTAAGCTTTTTTAAGTTAAGAGCTTGTTCTCTGTTGTCCATGAGATAATTGCGCCACATCTGTCAAACGCAAAGTTGTTTTGGAGATGCTCTCCAGTAGTCACGCACACACGTGATAGGCACTAGGCAGAACAAAAGGGATTTACACTTAACGTGGATGTTTACATGGATTTATACAGTAGACACTGATATAAAATGTAAGGTCATAAGAGCCCATAGTTACAGAATCACCTTGAAAATGACCATCACTGCAACACTGACAAGCTCACGTTATCACAATCGCCAAAACTCACGAGTTTACTTAAGTTGGAGCTGCTAGTTTGTTCTTGAAATATCCGATTGTCATGGTGTAAAATGAAGGAATTGTGTGATGAAAGAAAGTTTCTTTTTGTTTGTTTTGAGCGCTTGCTGCTGCTGCAGTGGTGGACTCGACTCGAGTGACAAAGCGCCATTCAAAAATCTCTCAATAAATTAAGCATTTATTAAAACGTATTTAATTAAAATCAGTAATGTAACGAAAGGAGCGTTGCCCATTGTAACGAAGTACAAGTTAATTAAGAGTAAAAAGTACCCAATTTTTATCAAAAAAATGTACTCAAGTAAATGTAACTGAGTAAATGTAGTGTGTTACTACCCAACTCTGCGTGTAGTTAAATGTGTTTTTTTTTTTTTTATCGTTTACCCTCCCTCAGGTGTTTATAAACCCTTATGACTTTATTTTTCCATGGAACACAAAAGAATTTTAGACTGAATGTTTGCAAATCTCAATCGCCTATATTCATATATGATACATAAAGATGTCACGCCAGGTTTTGACGTTAATAATGCTAAACAGCAGTGATACTTGGTAAAGACATACAAGTTTATGTAAATGATGATAACATTTTCATTTTTGGATAAGCTATTCCTTTAATGATGGAAGTTGCAAGTTTTATTACTATCATGTAAGTCAAGAACTGATATTTTGATTCATTATTCTTCTGGAGTAATCCTGAATCATATGGAAAAATGTGCCGCCTGGTGAAGGCTGGCTCATCCTGTGGCAACAAACACGACAAAATAAGTTTTCATTTGGTTTTGGCCGTGTTTGTTTTGTCATCTGTTCTGGTCGCATGGCTACAAAGTCTCTCTGTGTCCCTTATTCAAAGATGAGAGCATCTGAAGACTCAATGTGGAAGCAATTAGCAATGAATCCTTACAAATATAATAACAGGGCAAGTGACTCTTTGCAAATAATCCACTTCTGTTCGTCTTTTTTTAGTTTTTTTTTAAAGACCCTCTTGTTTCTGGCTTTGTGGGGTGGTTCCTCCCTTCTTCCCAATCCTAGCTTCTTTTTCTGTTGATGTAGTTGCATTTTATAGGGTTTTTTTCCGCTCTTTCATGCGGCCGTGACTCTGTTTCCCATCAAGGCCTGTGATTCAACCACAACAGAGGCATCACATGGTGTAACAGGGGTAGCGTTGTGACAGAGTTGGGAACAGTTGGAGGTGTTGTTATCAGGGCCATATTAAGGTGCTCCGGGGCTTAACGTTTCACCGAGCCTCGGTCAGCCTTCAGAGCGGGGGGTGGGGGCATTCGGGGTTCGCACTCAATCACCATGCGCTACACGGACGGATTTAACTATTGCCACCTTCTCTGTGTTTACATCAGCGTCTCCCACTAAATGTGTTTTAATGTGCGCCTTCTCTAAAACATAGATGTTGGAGAATACAGTGGAGGATGCCACGACTGGGCCTCCATGGGCCCCAGGGCTTAATGCGGCCCTGGTTGTTATAACAGCTAAAGAGGGAAAGCTCATCCTACGAATGCACTATCATGTTTCGATGATGCGGAGTTATCAACAGCCTTAGGCCACGTCCAAACAAATACATTTTAGTTTGAAAGCGCATTAATTTAGCTATGTTTCCGCCTCTCATCCACACTAGAACGCCATTCTCCTGCAATGAAATCAGAGCGTTTCGAAAACTTTGTGTGGGTGTGGCCTTAAGAATGGCTTGAAACATGTGCTCGATCCGCATGAACTATATTTCGTAAGGTGCTCTGAGTTTGGTTCACTTATACTGTAAATCTGTGATGCAGTTTGTTTATTACAGAGGCCTATATTATGAACATCTAATCTAATAACGCAACACTGCCCTTACGAAAAAATCTAGAATTCTGGCAAATTGCCACAATGGTTTGCCACAATGTTTGCCAGGATTTGCAGCTCTTCACCCGAAGTGATGAACATGCAGCAAACTTTTGTGGCAAACCTGTGGCAACAATGAAGAGCTTGCCACAAAATTAATTTGCATGTGAAAATAATCAGTGGCGAATTTGCCAGAACTCTCAATTTTATGTAAGGAGGAACCCAATGGTCTTCCTAAAGATTACTACCTAAATAAAAGGCTCAAAAGTTTAACTAGAATGCCTAAGGGGCTGTTCAGACCAAAACACGTTCTTGCACTAAAGGCTACATGCAGTGCAACAAATACAACAATACGCAGATGTCTCGAGACACACTTTCAAAAGTTAACATTCTTTTTTACCTGACACAGCATTTTAAAAAATGGTGCTCCAGAAAAAAAGCAGATAGATACAAAATGTGTTTGGTGTGATTGGCTCCTGACATTGCAACGTGAAAGTAAAAAGAAACATACCACTATTGTGTAATAAAGTTATAATTTTTCATCTTTGATAATCATTTTTGTTATTATTATTATTAGCAGCAGCAGCAGCAGCAATGTGATACAGTATGTTAAATCAGAAACTTCGTGCAGCCCTAGTATCTTCCTAAAATGTTTTTTCTTTGAACGGCGCTCAAAACCCCAGACTGGGTTTTGACTACCCATTCATCTTGATGATGGTCCTTCTTATCTGGTTCTTCCCTGTCTACTCACTGCTTCCCTGCGCTGCCGCAACTTAATGATGCCTCCCGACCACATCAAGTTAAGTTGCTGCTAATTGCTACCCTTCCCCAGGCCCTTTTTATTTCGGTCATCCCGCCTGGAAACCTTTTTTGCAGAGGTTAGCCACAGGAGCAAGATGTCTCACCAGCTCGTAGCCCAACACAACTGCGATATGCGACAGCAGAATGTTATGTCTCACTGCTAATGTGGGGAAGTTGCTTTAAAGCGGTAGTTTGGCAGAATGTTAAGAAATGATAGCCTAAGTCACCATTCACTTTTGTAGCATCTTTTGCCCATACAATGAATGTGAGTGGTGACTGAGACTAAACATTCTGCATAACATCTCCTTTCATGTTCTATGAAACAAAGTAACTTATGGTTTGGAACAATATGATGGTGAGTTAAAGATGACAGAATTTTTGGATGAATTATTGCTTTAAAGTTTTGAGAGTGTGCATTAAGAAGCATAAAGTGAAGGAATGGGTCCTGAGTTTGGAGAGTGGGTCTGAAGGACATTCATGCCATTAGTAACGCATGGTTTGGCTAGCGGTAACTCATCCAAGATTACAAAGAAGAAATCATGATTGCTCTGGGATATATGTGACTTACCAATGTGCCATAAATTCCCTGGGCTCTGCGCTGCAGCAGAAGCCATCAAACGACCCCTAACAGAATGACAACACCATCCAGTCAAGCATTATTTATTGCCATCCTTTATGAATGTCATTCCACTGCCAAAGACATAAATGTTCCCATAAAGTTTTACCGCAACCTTTATTATTATCTGTAGAATTTTATAGACGTGTATAAGGGATAGTTCACCCAAAAATGAAAATTCTGTCATCATTTGCTCTAAAAATGTCTTTCTTAAGGTGAATTTTTGAAGAATATCCTGGTCGCTTTTTGCCATAGAGTAAAAGTGAATGGGGACTGGGTCTATCAAGCTACAAAATGACAAAAAAAAAAAGTGCCTTAAAGGTATTATAAAAGTGAGCCATAACAATAATTGAAGTCTTCTGATGCCATCCAATAGATTTGTGTGACAAACTCATAGAAATTTAAAGGGAGAGTTTACCCAAAAATGAAAATTCCCACATCATTTACTCACCGTTATGCAATCCCAGATGTGTATGTGAATGGGTAACAAACTTTTGAAGCTCCAAAAAGCACATAAATGCAGTGTAAAATCTCCAGTGATTAAATCTATATATTCAGAAGTGATATTATAGGTGTTGGTAAGAAACAGATTAAGTCATTTTTTACTATAAATGTCCCTCCCTGTAGCTGGTGACATGAACAAAAAATGTGAATCGCCAAAAATAAAAGAAGAATGTGAAAGTGATTGTGGAGATTGAAAGTCAAATAAAACCACTTAAATACTGATCAGTTTCTCACACATACTTATCATATGGCTTCTGAAGGTAAAGATTTATCCTTTAGAGTCATACGAATTACTTTTATTTTGCTTTTATATGCTTTTGGAGCTTCAACATTTTAGTACCCATATACTTGTATTGTGAGAACCTACAGAGCTGAGATATTCTTCCAAAAATCTTTGTTTCTGTTCAGCAGAAGACAGAAAGTTATATTCATCTTGGATGGCGTGAGGGTAAGTAAATGATGAGAGAATGTTCATTTTTGGGCAAGAAGTTGTTATTCATTGAAAAGGTCTGAAATGGATTATGAAAGTTTTAAACTTTTTGTGGACTACAAAAATGGCACATCAATACCATTTGATAGCACCATATGTCATTTGTTACTGCTTTTCGTGTAACCACATATAATTGGAAATTGTGCCATATTTAAAAAGGAGAGCTATTGTGGAATGGAAATTTCTGTCATTTCCTGTAGCTTCAGAAGACTTGGAAATTGCACACGAGTCATGTGGACTATGTTTATCAGGCCTTTATATTGCAATACTTTTATGGTGCTTTTGTGCCATTTTGGATCTTGACAGACCCAGTACTTTCTTAAAAATTCACGTTTCATGTTTGACGGAAGAGAGAAAGTCAAATGGGTTTACAATGACTTGAGGGTAAATAATGACAACATATTCATTTGTGGGTGAACTGTTCCTTTAACCTGACATACCAGACCATATATGCAACAGCAGAGCTACCCACAGATTAATATTCAAACTACCTACAGTAGTATGTAGTCTACATACTACATTCAGTAGTATGTAGTAACTTACTTACAGTAGGGTGCTTAAAAAAACTAAAACAAACAGTATTCTTGTCACAGCAGGTGCTGGTTTTGAGTTTTGCCACCTGCATGACTTTAATTAAAATCTACATGACACCCAAAAAGCAAGGCTTGTGATTTCACATTTTAACGAGGCCTGGTTTCCTTTAGTCTTGATTCCAGCGAGCTTGACTTCCACAGTGCTGTCTGGATACCGTCCAAGTGTTCAGTGGCTTTTAGAGCTGTATTTTCTGATTGGATACAACTGTTTTGGTTGTGTGAGCAACAGCGCAAATGTCTTGCCGCATATGTAGCTGCACCCAGTGCCCATTTTCAGAACAAACCTCTGGGAATAATTTGCCCTTTTTTAGGCGAATAAGCCTCACACAAATCTAAATTAATATATATTAATTTGAGAAAGTCTTGCCTCAGGTATGTTAATTCCATGCCGTTTAGCATATTTGTTTAGGGAGATTGTAGAGTTTTTGGATTTGTTGAATGATGCTCTGCTCTTTCCCTGAATAAGGGGTTCGACCCATATGAATGAATGAACATGAATTTATATAGCGCTTTACTGACACTACACTCAAAGCACTTTACACAGTGAACAGGGGACTCTCCTCATCCACCACCAGTGTGCAGCATCCACCTGGATGATGCGACTGCAGACATTGTGCGCCAGTATGCTCACCACACACCGGCTATTGACAGAGAGGAGAGAGCAATCCGGGCAGTTAGACTATATGTGGAAAACAGAGGCTAATTATCCCAGAATCTTCAAAGTTCCTATGCTTTAAAATGCTTCGCTTACTGATTAGTAGCCTACCACTTGCTAAAGCATGCATCACTATTACTATTGTTCCTACATGGAGTTTGAAAGGCAGAATAAAACTAATCCATTAGACTCCAGTGGTTAAATCTATATCTTCAGTAGCGTTATGATAGGTGTTGGAGAGAAACAGATACATTTTTAAGTCCTTTTTTACTATAAATTCTCCTTCTTGCCCAGTAGGTGGCAATATGCACGAAGAACACGAATAGCCAAAAACTAAAGAAGAAGAATGTTAATGTGATAGTGGAGATTGATAGTAAAAAAGGACTGAATATTTTAATTTTGTCTGATTCCTCCAGCAGAAGAACTAGGAGAGAATTTTTTAGATCAAAGTGGAGATGGTATCAAGGGCTGCTAGCAGGTTTTGAGGTACCTAACATATAAAAGCCAGGGTTTAAATACATACTCTCACCACATACCGGCTTCCATATTCAAACCAGAACTCAATCCAATTGAGATGCTTTGAAGTCTGGAGCTTAGAAATACCAACAGATACCCTTTGATGGTATAGCTACCCTCATGTTTATTTTGACTGTGCTTAAATCCTGCGTCGCTGTTGTTTTTGGTGGAGAAAAAAAGTATTTTTTTCTTCCACATGGTTGCCATATAGTATAAGGCAAAACAACATTGCTTAATAATACAGATTAAACCAGCTCAAGATGGTTTGCTGGTCTAAGCTGGTTTAAGTTGGTCTCCCAGCCCTTTTAGTAAAGAAACTTGAATGCTAACAGACACAATAAAATCTGTCTAGCATGCTAACAGGCTGAGACCCCATATTCTGATTTTTACCATGCAAAACATTGTTTCTGTCAAAACACCATAGTTAGTTAATTTCACTACAGTAAAACCCTTAATTAATTTAAGATCTATGGGAATACTTTAGCTTTGATATACACAAATCCAATGTGGATTTATGTGTTTACATCTTAATTTAAGGCACTTTAAAGTCTACCATGTTATTGCATATTATGATAGGCTACAATGGTAAATTTATGGCGTATGTTAGATACAGTATTATGAAGTATTTATTGTACTTTTAACATGAAAACAAAACAAAATATTTCTAATAATAAATAAGCAATATAAGTGACTAAATTCATTGTGACAGCTTTTTCAGTTCAAGAGTAAAGTCAGAGATTATTTAGCTTGAGATGGGACACTTGTATTAAAATTAATGGGAGAAATAGGAACACATTTTAGATACAGCATTCAGCTTGAGAACATGCATGCACATTTACTGGACCTGCTTAGAATAAAAAATAAAAAAAACATTTGTGTGTGTGATCTGAGCTAAAAAAGCAAAACTAATGACACAGCTGTTGTCAGATTTTAGTGTTGATTTAAAATATGATATTTGATTGTAATCTTGACCAGCCGTTTTGGAGATTTTGGTCTTTCTCCATTCAAGTAGATACAAGCTGTACTTTTTTGCTGCTTGTATTCATAGAAAATAGCTGCCTGGGAATGTTCCCAAGATGGCTGCTGACTGGACTGACTTGCCTTGAAAGGGACTTTGGTACAGGCTAACCGCTTTCTAGCTAATAGCTTGATAAAATGTGTCTCAAGGATATATACAGTGCATACAAAACACAAACATTCAACACACTAAATTCTGTAGTGGTGAAATTCTCTTGTGTCTTTCAGAGTGTTATACTGCAAATGGAGAGGACTACAGAGGCCGACAGAACCAGACAAGTCTTCAAGGGGGAAGGCCATGTCTTTTCTGGAATGAGACTTTCCAACATCCCTACAATACCATCAAATACCCCAATGGAGAAGGAGGCCTTGGACCACATAACTTTTGCAGGTCAGACATTTCCAGAGATGCAACATAATGTTTATGTTTGCAGAATCTACCATTAAATTATATGCTGAGTAACCCCAATAGATTTACACATATGCCTACCCTTACAAAAAAGGAGTGTTGATCGTATCTGATGGTAATACCATAATATTTGATATTTTGATTGATTCCGGAGAGTGAAATATTTCATGTGATATATGACTTGTCCATATATGTACTATGTGTAGGACTTTTAAGCTAAAACCTTTTTTGCAATATAACGCCCCCTTTGGACCTGCTGGCTGGTCTGCTGAGTGTTAGAAGTTAATCAAGATTTATAGCGAAACGCCACACTGCTAAACACAATGTACACTAATGTGTACTTTGGTGCATTTTTTTCTATAGAAAACCTATATCTACTCTGCATTATCACATTTAGAATCAATGGGTTCATCCAAAAGCTGAAAAATTTTGTGTGACGAGGAGGAGGGTGTGGCCGGGCCACGATGGAGCACGGCCGGCACTGAATCAGCTGATTAGAGATAAAGGGTAGCCGGAGACGCCAGTTCGAGAGAGAGAGACACATGCAGCCACGGTGCATGTTTGTCTGTTAGTGTATGTTTTATGTTGTGTTTTATCATTAAACATTATGTTCACTGTTCAGCCGGTTCCCGCCTCCTCCTTGCCCGTCCTTAACCTGTTACAGAGGTGCTGAAACCCGGGAGGGATGAGGAATGCGCTATCGCTGAGTCCTCACTGCTGCCATCCACCAGGTGAGCAGCCGTGGCCGTTTCCCTGGGGAAGGTGGGGTCGCTGCCGGCTGGCGAGATCCGGAGGAACCGCGGCCGTCTGCCGAGAAGGGGAGGAGCGGTTCCGTCCACCAGGAGCCGGAGGACTCACTGCGGACCAGGCTGTTTAGGACATTAAGGATAGTCAGACCGGTGGCACCCCGGGCAGGGGAGGAGTGTGACGAGGAGGAGGGCATGGCCGGGCTGTGATGGAGCATGGCCGGCAATGAATCAGCTGATCGGCGGGAGAGCAAGATAAAAGGCAGCCAGAGATGCCAGAATGAGAGAAAGAGATGCACGTGGCCACGTTGTGTGTCTGTTTGTTTATGTTTTATGTTGTTTTAAGTTCATTGATATCATTAAAGTTTATGTTTACTTTTCAGCCAGTCCCCGCCTCCTCCTTGCACATCTTTATACTGTTACATGTGGCTTTCAGGGGCTTTATATGGAGTTGGGGTGAAAATTAGGTTTATTTCGAACTGTCCTGAGACCAGTTCAGATAGCACACTGGAGGTTATTCTAGTCATTCACTAAATAGAGAGCAAGGGAGCATCCTATAGCTTTTCATATCTTCAGTATGTCAAATAAAAGTGTAAGGGAATTGTCTCCACACTCTAAATCATTTCACACTTCACGTCCCTTAAACAGTGTTTTTTTCTTGTGCCTGTCCTTTGGATTATGAAAATGTTTTATTTTCATAAGGATCTTAAACTATTTAGGCCTTAAACCAAACTAAATTATTCTGAATTAATTTCATGTTGTTAGATACTGTAAAAGCATTTGCACTTAAATTGTTCCTCAGGAAGTCTTAAAGCAGCATTTGTCTGTGGTCCATGAGTGTAGGTTTATTTTTTGTTCCTGTCATTATGTGGACTCGGCAGGGTTTGAAGTTTTTACGTTTGCAAAGTCACCACAAATCCCTCCAAAACAAACGCAGTAAGCGACAGTGTGGGACTGAGTGACCAACAGTCTCTTTCTCCTCTCAGATTCACTTTCATTCAGAATACACTAACACTCGGAGGACAGCAGTTACAGGCAACAATGTATAATAGATAGAAATGGTTATCTAACCAGTGTTTATCTACAGATGGACGCTGGAGGATTTGGTTCATTCACACATGAAACACAATATTCCAGCCATAGACTGTTTATAAAGTTTGTCAATTTGACAGAAAAATGTGTCTTTCTGGCTGTATAGCACCATTACTCTTTGCAGCCCTTTAGAATTTTTAGTTTCTCACAGTTTTCTCAGCTGTTATGTCATTCTTCGGACTCCAGATAGAAGTAACTAGAGCATGATTAAAGCACAAAGAGAGATTAGAAATGACATTTAAGGGCAATTGATTGCCATTACTATTTTAACTTCTTAAAGGAATAGATCACCGAAAATAAAACTTTTGCCAACATGTATTCTATCCTCACTGCTCAAATCCCTTATGCCTTTTCTTTTTCCTTGGAACACAAGATGAGTGATATAGGAAAATGCCCATGATGCTCTTTTCCATACAATGAACAATGAAGTTATTGTGTGTATCGTGAATGCACAAGGTTTGAATGTCCAGATGGCAACATTTTCAATGAAGAATGACTTAAAATTCAGTCTATTACTCACAGAAAGCTAATGGCCTGAAGGATATGGCTTTAGTAGACTAATGTAGTTAAACAGAATTGAAGTTATGTGGCTTTTGACTTTGAAATCAAATTGTGTCATAACAGCCTCTGGCCACCACTCACTTTAATTGTATGGAAATGAGCAGCATGAACATTCTGCTAAATAACTCATTTTGCGTTTCATGGAAGAAAAAAGTTTTGGACAATCATGAGGATGAGTAAATGATGACAGATTGTTAATTTGGGGTAAACCATTCCAACGACGCTTATCTTACCTGGCTGTAACAGCATTACTTTAGTGAGGGGTGCTGGGGTGACTTTGTAGGTGTATGTGTGTGTGTGTGCGCGCACGCGCAGATCCAGCAGACTGTATGAAAGCCGGATTCAGAACGGCAGGTGAAGAAGGTCAGATCACCATCAGGAACAACTGTGTTGATTTTAGGCACATGGTTGTGTGGCGTTATGTCTGCTGGGTATGTATGTAGGAATGTTTTTCTGTGTCATAACAAACTTTGGGATTTGTCTCGAGAAGATTGTGCCAAACAGGCTAAAACAATGTGGACCAGAAGTCAGTCTGCCTGTTTGTCTGTCTGTCTGTCTTCACGTTCAGGTAGCTGATTCAAAAATCTATAGTGTATTTTTAACGGTTAGCAAGAGGCCAGAAAAAGAGACAGGTGTGTTTTAAAGAAGAAATGCTTTTTTATTTGCGTAGTGGAAGTTTTTCAGTCCCAATTACGTGTTCAGAAGGAATGGTTCTGGAAATCTGCAAGTTTGTGTGTTTCTTTAATGATGTCATAAACTGTGTTTGCATCTCTTTGTTGGCTTGTCTAAACACCATTTGACTTGAAAGGAGGAAACTGTAGTCTTGGCATGTGAGAGAGGGCGAGAAAGAGAGAGAAATGGAGGTGCCAAGTCCTAATAGCCCTCACATTTCATATTTATTGTGTGCTGTAACATAGCTATGAAAATATTGAGAGATGGGCCTGAAAGGAAACCTCTTATTAATTGTGAATAAAAGGATCTGAGAGTGTTGGAGAGTGAAAGGATCTGCTCCCTCAGAGATATGTGCCCTCCTTGCCTCTCATTTTACACCACCTAATAGCCAAGCCAACTCTTAGAAAGCTAGCATAAATTCTAGTTTTTAAGGATTAGTAGTAAACACCAAAAAATTAGCCATTGTTGTCCTTCCTCTCTATACAATGCCAATGGATAGTGCCTCGCTTTAAAGCTTAAAAGGTATCAAAGTTGTCATAAAATCAGTGTTAATCAAAATTACTGATGAAAATGTTTCTTAACAAAGGTTTTTTAATTTATTTTGTCAACGATAACAGAAAACGGATGAAAAAGATTCATCAGAAAATAATTAAATTATTTTTATTTCAGCAATGATTACAAAATTATTATGAGGGGATAAAAATGACTGAACAGTGCATAAACAGAAGAAGAAACTTCTAGAGAAACATCTGTTTTTTGGAAGAGCTGAACACTGGACAAATGAACTGATTTTCAAATGGGTTGATTACCAGACTCAAACGAGTGATTCAATTTAAATTAATCACTATATTCACAACATGTATGTAATATTACAGCTTACATCTGCAGAGACAATGAAGCAAATGAAAACTAAGTTATGTGCTATAATGTGTAACTTGAGTCGTAAAAATTTGTTACATGCAATGCAGTATCCTAAACTGTCTGAAACACAGAAAATGTATTAAAATCTCTAAAGCATGAACAATTTTCAATACTGTAACTAATTTAGATCAACCTGCAGTATATATTTATTATATTATTTCAGGAGCTTAGATTTTCACAACAAGCACAGGTGTATTTTTTATTTTAATTAAAAACACATTTGTATCTTTGTATGTTTAATACATGTTAAAAATAAAATTATTAATTTTTCAAAATGTTTGAATATTTGATGTACGTTTGGTCTGCCATTCTCACACGTTTCTGTCCTTTTGCAGATAATCAACTAAAATATGTTATTTTCATTTCTATCGGGAAGACACGCAGGCTTGAGTGAAGTTTAAGATGCCATTTATTTGATAAATGTAAAACAAAGTAATGTCTCTCTCTTTGGCGTAGGCCCTGTCCGGTGGTCCGAGGGAGTTGTACCTGGAACCGTCATGTCCTGACGGAGACCCGTGCTGGACAGGGCTCAACTGGTGGTGGTGGGGTGGTGGAGGTTGCGGTGTTAGCACACTGAAACAGCAATGTGATAGATTGTGAGCAGACTTTTAAAGCAATGGCTTACATGCGATTGGCTAGGAGTTACCCAGCTAATGATGTGATGATGTACAGCTGCTAGTCTTCAAGCTAGAACTACGCTGCGCTTCGAGTTATTAAAATTATATGCATTTTAGTTCAAATGTCCTTTAAATTTTTTCAATATTTTGTCATGTCGTATTCTTTAATATTAGATATAACGACTAAACATTTGTAAAAACAAATATTTAAAATGTCTATATTTGATGAATATGACATGACAAAATATTTACTAAATTGAAAAGAAATTTTTGTAAAAACACTAAAAATGTAAACTACCTCAGACCACCGGTCATATAGAGACAACCTTTTGCAATCCAATAAAACCGATAAAATAAATTCTCGCGCTGCATTTTTTCTTCTCATAGAATATGCTATTTCACTTGGAAATTACATAACCGAAGTTAATTGGGTTGTGAACAACGTTTTATGTTGAAATTGTTTTATTTAGTTTACTTCCTCAATCCATCATGTCTGTATTGTTAGTTTATTTGTAAGCAACCATCTACCCCATTTGTGCCTTTGCCTTGATTCAGCTGGTTATTGTTTACACTATTATTTACTTGGCTGTGAAATTGACTGTGTCATTATCTACTTTCATAAGCAAGTTTAGTGAAGCAGGCTTTGTATTGGCAGGTAATACTGCAAGTATGTTTGTACGTGACATAGATAAAATAGGCTGTGACAACCTAACAATTGTCTCTCTTTAAAACGATGGACAAGCATCTCCAATGATTTTATAGAACCTTTTGTAAAAGCCTCTTTTTACTACCAAAGAGTATTTGCCGTAGCATTGTTAGCTACTTCAAATATACATCAATGTCTATTTACCTGCTTTGTTTGGTATTTATTGAGAAGTATAGATATCAGCTTGTACAGGCACATGCTTGAATCTCATTACCGCTGTAGCACATGTTTGCCATGTTGACCAAACCAGACTTAAAAACTATCTAGCAAATTTCCCTCCCTGATATTTGCTTTGGTTACTGCTTAACTGCAGCAGGCTAAAAGTGTGGCTTAGGTGTTCAGGGAAACTTCAGGCCATTGCCTACTATAGATTTTGCATGCTTTTGTTGTTAAAGAATCTGTGTTTGACTTTTTATTAATAGCTCTGTGCCAAAGTTTTACAAGTTTATCATATATTTTATGATTATGGTGCATGGAGAGCAGTTAATACTGAAACAAATCAGAGTGAGAATATGTTCCAGCGTTCCCCTATATGCATTTTGCAGCGGTGCTGCACCACTGAATTTTAATATTCAGTTTAATATTCATGACGCAACATAACGCTTGCAGCCCCTTGTCAGCTGTGCGCTTGCGAAAGAGACCCCACCACACACACACACAAATACACGTACTTACTTACAGTGATGTCACCGCATAACAACACGTCAAACTTGCTTCATGTCAAGTGGCCCACAAGCTCGTTCCTGAAATATATGATGGCAGGGGATCGTAACGTTTCACTGAACAATCAGTTAGGGATTTCCTATAATATAAATGAGCCTTCACCTGTCATCTGCATGTTTTGGAGCGCATTTTGCTCACTTAAAAGGGGAATGAAATTGCACGACACGGGTCAATTATCAACACGGCTTAATCATAACAGCACGAGGGCAGAGCAGGTGCGGTAATTCGCGGACTGGTCTCCACCGAACAACATACTATTTGAAATGTGCCTGTGAACCAGTGAGATGCGTGGCGGGGATTACGAAACCCATTTGAATGAGGTACAGAATTGTCTGTTGCAAAACCTTGTCTCTGTGATGAAACTAGTTTAAAACAAACAGCCCCATCATTCTAAATGGCACTGACAAAGAAAACAGGAGAAAACTTAAATTAGAAGGCTTTTCAGTTGTCAAATCCGAACATTTACAAAAACGTACCATGGAACTGTACTGTATTACTACCTATGGTAGTGGTAGAAAAACTTTCTAAATGTATTTAGACTGCTGTTTTCTCATTGCAAAATGCCATCGTTCTTTATATAGAAACCATAGTTACTAATCATGATAGTGAGGGGGCCATGCATGGTTTTACTTATGGTTACCATGAACTATTACAAATATCATTGTTAAAACTATGGAACTGTGGTACATTTTCATAATTATGGACCAAGCTATCAATTTCCGTCTGTGTAAATCTCTGATTGTAGGAAACTGTAAGTTGTTTTGTTTGCCTTCAGAAATTCCAAGAAATGACTGTAGTTTAATTAGTTGGAGCCTGATCATAGGAATCTGTAAAGAAGACCCAAGTTAGTCACACTGTCAGAATATTTCAATTTAGCCATATAAATTAGGTGTTCACAGCTGTTACTGTTATGTCATAATTTTCATCTGCATCCCAACCTCAAAATCAATGTAGTACTTTTAAATGTGCATTTCAATGCACATAACATGCAATATTATTTGGATGGGTGCTACCAAAGCAGGTGCTGGTACAACATTTTCAGCGGGCCCTTTGAGGGCAAAAATAAACCCTGATGTGGCCCAGGGTGAAATTGAGTTTGACACCCCTGTTTTAATCTATTATTTGACCAACATGCATTAATATGGGTCCGATGTTGTGGGCTTGTGGACGCGTGCACAACAGCACCGCTGCTGAAAATAATACTTGAGGAAACACTGTGTTCTGTAGCTGTAACAATAAACCATATCAGCTCAACACAATGTTCTTACACATCTGTTTATTCTCAGATCTAGTGTTGCAGTGATCTTTGTGGTCACCTTTCAGTTTTTATTAGTGGAAAACTGTGTAGAAAAAGTTCCTATGATACAACTTGAAAATAATTAGACAGTAAGAGTGTAGAGCTGTGAAATCATGAATGTGATAATTGGTCAATTAAATTGATGAGATGTTTAAGGACTTCTTTGATCTTTGATTTTTGATTGGATAGACGAATGGACAGACAGAGAAACAGATGGTGATTGATTGATATATTGATTGACAGACATACAGACAGAGAGATAGAGATAGAGAGATAGATAGACTGCAAAAAACTGTAAAGAAAACATCACATGGCAGTTAACACAATATGCACTCTGACCACTAAAAAGCAATCTCATCTGTTATCGTTCTTTCCTAAGGGCAGTTCTAAAGCCCTGCCATCACTTTAAGAAGTCATAAATCCCCACATGTCCAAAGGCAGGGTTTTTTCACATCCCATTAACCAGCCAGAACAGATTATGTGCTCGTTGTTACGGTAACACATGAAAGACGCTGATATTCTTTACTCACTCTCAGAAGGGACTTGACCCCGCAGGCATCACCGGACACACACGCACTTATCATAGAAATACACCCTAGCACACACACATATGCTCATACACGTCCACACATTTCAAGGAGACCCCGAGGGCAAACAGGGCTGAGTTTGGTGATCAAAGCCACCTATTATATCTGGTCTGGGAGTGCACCACTGCATTCTCTGTAGTAGTGCTTTTCTCTCACCCTTGGGGGAGGAGTGGTGTGATTAGAGGTTTTAAACAACAAGATGAATTAAAGTGATCGCTGAATGACCTCAGAGGCAACCTGGATCAGATGAAGCCATATTGGAACCTGGCACAATGTATATCGCTAGTTTATGTGTGTGCATGCAAACAGGGATAGAAATAATAAGGAATTTAACCATTTGAAAGGGATTATTTTCCCTTCCCAGCATTATTTTGCTGTATGTTTTGCACTGTAGAAACACTCACATTATTTAGGTAATTTGGTACGGTTTTCTGTCCGCACTGGTGGAAGAATGCATGTTTGAGAATTGTTGGCGCAACCAAAAGTTATAAAACTCAATTGGTTCCGGTGTGTGCTGGTTTCTTTTTATAATTTATAATCTAATCTTCTCTATTCAACCTCAACTGCCCTTAAGACTTCAGCACCAAACAGGTGTCTTTCCTGAAGAGAAGAATACATTTTTCAAAATGCCAAGCAAAGTAGCCATTATATTTCGTTATAAATA
This sequence comes from Xyrauchen texanus, assembly GCF_025860055.1. Classification (NCBI taxonomy): domain Eukaryota; kingdom Metazoa; phylum Chordata; class Actinopteri; order Cypriniformes; family Catostomidae; genus Xyrauchen; species Xyrauchen texanus. Next base: position 9,254,747 of record NC_068279.1, on the reverse strand, counting down.
TAACACAATCAATCCATTATAGTCATAATATAAATCCCATCAGGCCTGGCAGGCTTGTCACTCTTGATTGTCGAAATACACACTCCGCTCCAAAAGCCAGACTGGTTTGTTAGCAGGTCAGATCTCATTCTCCTTCACAGAAATAAATAAAACAGGAGGGAGAAAAGGTGATGTTTTGCTGACTCCAACCATGAGGTTAAGTTTCTCCAGACACAAAAAGAAAGCCCTTGAAATGACGCTTCATTCAATACACTTTCCTGTTTTATAGACAGAAGAAGAGAAGCTAGAAAGTGTTTTTGATAGGGGAAGAAAAGACTTGCACGCCCATTTGATTCCACCTCACAATGGATGAAATCAGATAGCTGTCGCCTCAGGGTTTAGCAGGAGATTTTGCATTGCAGCTCCACAAAGGCAAGAAGAATAGCTTTTCTCGCAATTTTCATTATTTCTGATGGAACAGGGCACCCAAAGTGCATGCGAAGTGGACTTGGTCAGACCGTTTTATGATGAATTTTCTTTCGTGATGAAATTGACCAATCACTGCCTCATCTGGCAGTGCAGTTGTAATCAATACCCTGTTTGATGGCTTTTTTGGGTTTGGCGGTTGGCATCAAGCTTGAAAGAATGCACCAGAGAACTAAAAGGGGTTTTAAAGCAGACAAAGCCAGTGAACTCCACAGGTCACTGTCTGAACAGGAACAAAGATTCCTTCCCCAGGCCCTCGTGTAGATGCCGGGCTGAATGTGGACATGCTTCGATAGTCAGGGCAGGGGGAGTGAAAGAGGCTCAATAAAGCACATAGGTTCCCTCTGTTATGGGAATTTGTGTCTGACTGACAACCCATGAAGAGGCTTTTCTTGGGTGTGACCGCTATACTTGAAGAAAATGATCTAGTTTTAACAGTCTGGCTCTCTCTGTCTCTCTCACACAGGAACCCAGATGGAGATGTTCGACCATGGTGTTACATTGCAGATCTTGAGGATGGAATCTACTGGAAGTACTGTGACATTCCGACCTGTCAAAGTGAGTGTTTTTAGAAGCACTAGAAGTGTGGTGATGAAAACATAGTTTCAAAGCAGCTTTACAGAAAGTCATGCTTTAACAGAAAATGAAACTAAAGTCTGTAAAGTCTTAGAGTCATCATTGTGCAGTTTGATTAAAATATGATTGTAAATTGTCTAAACATAAATAAGTAAATAATTAAATAATAATTGTATTTGGAACCCCAGTGAGCAAGCCAAAGGAGACTGTGGTAAGGAACACACAACTTCATGTAGATTAATGGAGAAAAATAACCTTGGGAGAAACCAGGCTCATTGTGGGGGCCAGAAACCCTCTGCCTAAACAGCATATATAATGCCACTATTAGTTAATTATTACTTATACTGAGAGGGTGTGTCTGAGTCCCGAACAGTGTTAGGAAGACTATTCCATAGAGCCAAACAGGAAAAGGATCTACCTCCTTTTGTGGATTTTGATATTCTTGGTACTAATAACAGCTAGACCATTCAAATCTTAGTACGTAGTTAATAGAATTTTCAAATGAATACGACATTTTACAGGTAACCAATTTAACGATGATAAAATGGGGCTAATATGATCATATTGATTGGTTTTATTCAGCACACTAGCAGCTGCATTTGAACCAATTGAAGTTTATTTATTAATCTTGCTGGACATCCTCCCAGTAATACATTACAATAATCTAGTCTTGAGGTCATGGATGCATTCATTTGTTTTTCGGCATCAGCAAGAGAGAGCATGTATCATAATATAGAAATATTTCTGAGGTGGAAGAATGCTGTTCAACAAACATTGGAAACTTGAAACTTTTCAAAGGACAGATTTGTATAAAATATAATACCTAAGTTCTTTGCTGTAGAAGATGACGTAAAAGTACATTCACTGAGAGTCAAATGATAGTTTAGCTGCTTATTTTTTTTAGAGGTTTTTGGTTCAATAATTAGTACCTCTGTTTTGTTGGAATTGTGTAGGAGGAAATTTCTACCCATCCAATATTTGATTTCATTGAAAGAGTCTGCTAATTTGGAGAATTGTGAAATTTTGGTGGGTTTTGAAGTAATATAAAGTTGGTATCGTCCACATAACAGTGAAAACTTTCCACGATTCCTTATAATGTCTCCTACGGAAAGCATATATAAGGAGAACTTATACTGATCCCTGTGGCACTCCATACTTAACTTTTGTTTGATCGGACAATTCCTCGTTTACATTTACATTTATGCATTTGGCAGACGCTTTTATCCAAAGTGACTTACAGAGCCCTTATTACAGGGACAATCCCCCTGGAGCAACCTGGAGTTAAGTACCTTGCTCAAGGACACATCGTCCTTCTGATTACCAGATTACCAGTTATGTGCTTAGACCACTACACCACCACCACTCCATTTGTCGTTCACACAGACAAAGTGTTAGTGGTCTGATAAATAGGACCTGAACCATGCTAATGCCTGTCCACAAATGCCAACGCAATTCTCAAGCTTATCCAAGAGATCTATGGTGAACTATAGTGTCGAATGTGGCACTGAGATCTAAAAACTCTAGAAGAGAAATGCAGCTGCGATCAGATGATAAGAGTAAATAATAGTAACTCTGATAAGTGCAGTCTCTGTACTGTGATGGGGCCTAAATCCTGACTAAAATTGTTCATACATACCATTTCTCCGTTCAACTGAACACAGTTGGGAAAACTCTACCTTTTATAGTATTTTTCAACATAAATGGGAGACTTGAAATCGGTCTATAATTAGCCAACTTTCCAGGATCAAGCTGTGGCTTCTTAATAAGCAGTTTGATAACTGCCAGTTTAAGGTTTCTTGGGACATGCCCTAAGGATAGTGAGGAGTTAATAATATTAAGAAGAGCTTCTAACATTACAGGAAACACCACTTTTAAGAGCTTAGTTGGTATTGGATCAATTCACGTTGTTGCTTTTGATGTTTCAATACGTTTTGTTAGCTCTTCCTGAACTTTGACAGTATAGGATTGAAGTTGCTTGTGGGTAAAATTATGAGGCACTTTTTTTGAGGTGCTGTTGCAGAGAGTTGCATAATTCCAATTTAATTTCTGATGCTTTCAGTTTTATCAGTAAAAAAATTCATGAAGTCAGTATTGTGCTGCAACGGAATATCTGGTTCAGTCGAGGCTGTATTCCTAACCACGTTAGCCACAGTAAACACACAATAAACACCTAGGATTGTTTTGCTAAGTTTGCTAAAATATGCTAACCTGGAAGCTTTTAGCGCCTGTCTGTAGCTAGAGACACTATCCTTCTATGCACTGCGAAATACCTCTAATATTTAACTTTACAGAAATATTTACAGTAGGGCTGCCCCCGATCAAAGATTTACCTAGACAACTAGTAGGCTTTAATTTTAGCCATTAGTCGACTAGTCGCATGTTTATGATATTAATTGAATTACTTCAAATTATAAAATTTAAATTTTACAAGTGCACGCACAAAGCGAGCTGCAGCGACACTGGCAAAAGCGATAATGTTTTTGAATGTGTCAGAAAAACCAGCTAGGAGACTGTCTGAACATTTTGTTAATTTATAGAGAGAAATGCACATTAGGGTTTTGCAGACAGACGATGAACTCGGGGATCGACGATGGTCAGAGTGATCGCTAGTAGCTGATGCCTTTGACGATGTCAAGACAATTTTTGGCTCATTTTCCCATTAATGTGTAACAGTATTATTATTAATATTATTAGGCTATTATTATCAAATTAATATTACAAATAATTTGCCCGTAGACACACAGACAGGCGCTTGAAGAAAAACACTTTATTATATTATTCAGAGCAAGCTGTAAAAGGTTTTCACACTTTCTATGTTTCTGTCTTCTGAATTTGTTTTGCAAGAACAGTATCGTCTATGGGTGCTGCAAATGACCTCAGACATCTCAACCGAGGAGGTGTTTTGAGTTCAGTTTGCTTTATTTCCACAGAGCAGTTCATTGTGAATGCAACTTTTCAGCCTATACATCTGTGATTAAAACATAAAATAATACAAAAACACGTTCACCTCGAACCATGATTTATATTTCAGTGATTATTATCATCATTATAATTATTATTTGTACATTTATAATTATTTTTATGTCTTCATTTGTGTAAGTAATTTTCCGCCATGATGTTAAGACGAATACTTGCCTGACGGTAAATGGAAATATTCATTATTATTCTTTTATCACTTCATTATTTTAATTGCTTTTTCATTTCGTTTCGTGCAATTTGAATTTAGAAATGTATTTGATCAAATGTTTTTGTTTTTTTAAATAAATTAAGATGTAATTGGATATTGTGAGATATATATATATATATATATATATATATATATATATATATATATATATATATATATATAGATATGGTGAAGGAGAGAACAAAACTAATTTATTCACACAACATGTTGACAAATGTTGTAAAACCATTTTTCAAAAAGTTGAACAACACATATTTTAATTGCACTTTTTTCCAGTTTCAGTTGAATTTTTGTTAAAATAAATAAAAGTAAAGTTCAAAGTTTCAAATCAAGGTGTCTTGCTTTATTTTGTAGGCTTAACCCTAACCCCACTTAACGAAAACTAGCGTCCGATCACGTCATCAGTTTCCTGTGTTTTTTTTTCTGCGACCAACCGACCAATCAAAACTTGGTCGACCAAGACTCTTCTCATCGACTAACATTTGGTCGACTATCAGGGGCAGGGGGCACTAATTCATAGTCTAAGACTAAGAATTGGTGTCAACTTTATATATATTGGAAAAAGCACTATTTCTATACAACAAAAATGCAAATTACAAACAAGCTTAAAATACAAGTTTTACAAAAAATACAAAAGATCTCGTCATCAGGAGAGTGCCAGTGCAGCCTGATTTTCTTTGAATGCGCAGAATGTGCATGCGCGTGAAATTATTTGCACTAATTAGCAGGCCCACCCTGACACCTGGCTTATAACAAAGAACATATATTTCAAAGCAGTGTCATGTGTTTTTACTGATGCAAGAAAGTGAGAAATGCAAGAAAGATAGTTGGTGTATTTTTACACATTTTAAATATAATATTTGTTATTTGTGATTTATTATTTATTTACACAAAAGTCCTCAAGCGTGACATCATTTCCTGTCCATTGCCACGTTCAAAATAATTTTGCATGCTAAAAGCCTGTTGTTAGCTTTAGAAAAACCGAAGAGCACACAAAGAAAGCAACTTGGTAAAAAAAAAATTATAATCTGTAGGTTCCCATCATCGTGATTATGAAACTAAAGTTATGAAATGCCAAAAAAATTCAGAACTGTTTTGGAAGGAAAATTTACTCTAATTGCTTCTTCAAAAATCACACTGTCCCAGCATGCACAGATACTTTTGTGTTTCCTGTCAGCACTTGATGTTTTCACGTTCTCCACCCAGAGAGCATACACATGTGTGTTTGTCTATGTGTATTTAAAGGTATGTGTGCACCACAAAACATTTAGATCTGTATTGAATCAACATTGATAATTCATGTTTTCTAAACTATAATCAACATTGTTCATGGAAGCAATAGAAAATTCTTTCTCTTTCTTTGGCTGAGTATTAATGAATAAGTCTTTCTGTGCACGTCTCGAGGGCAGATGTGTGTGTGTGTGCGTATACGAGTGCCAACTCAATTTCCTGTCAATCAAATTTGTGTAATCCCACTAAGCATGTTTTCTACTGTACTGGCAGAAAAAGAGAGAGAATGTGTGTGTATGTGTGTAATCTGATCAGTGGGGATTTCTTTAAGACTGCAAGGGAAGCTCAGCTTCCCCTATAATGTCAAAAAATAATGGTCAAATATGTACTATTGTGTAAACAGTTTATTGACTAAAAATGCGTTAGAACACGTTCATCTCGAAGACGAGTTCGTTCAGAATCAGCTACATTACATATAGCAGGTCGGCTGACTCGATTTACTTCTCATACATTCCCGTAGCGTTAGTGCATTTCCCTGTTGAAGCCGAGCGTCCATTGACTTCAATGGGGCTGCTGTGAACAGTTTTTTTTCAGTGCTCCGAAAATAGACGGTCATTGGATAAATGCTGCGATTATGTCCCGCCCACGGACGCTCAGCGTCTCTGGGGGTGAATGAGGAGTGGGCTGGCCCGGACTCGGGCTTCAGCGTGATGATTGGAGGATCTGTCGAAAGACTGCATCTCCTTTTGATTGACAGCGAATCTGTACTATAAGAAGTCACTGAAGCTATTTCAGCTCAGTCACATCAGCGGATTTCTCAAGTGTAGTCGAAAGAAAAACTGCTGCAACCTATTTCTTTATATTTGTTTGGCGAAATTGCTAGTCAAGTTGCATAATACATTTCACACAATTATACACCACATTCCTTGTTTCAGTTTTACCAAGTTTAATATATTTTGTTTTAGAGCGTTCGTTCGTTCGTTCGTTCATTCATTCATACAGTAGGCTAGGCTAGCGTCGTACGGGTGAAACTGCGCACGATGGCAGACGGTGCTAATATTGTCTACCTGATTTTGGCGAAGCCATTTGAAAGTCTTCCTTACGAGGAAAAAATTAGAATTAAACAGCAGGGCAGATCAACACCTAAGATTGATTTAGTGCAAAAAATAGGGTAAATAAGTTTATAATGTAGGCCGAAAATGAGCTTCCCCTCTTTGAAAGACCAGCAGCCGCCACTGAATCTGATAGCCCCTTCTCTTCAGTTTCATCTCACCACACTAATCACACCCCATAAACAAGAGCTGACACACAGTATCACAGCACGGGGTGGGTGAATGCAGTGCTCAACAGCTGTGGCATGCAGCATCAGGACATCCTATTAGTAAGATCAAGAGACAAGTAAATGTATAAATGTAAAAGACATATTTTGGTAAATTGCAAAAACAGGGAAGAAGCTCAATTAACATGATGAAAGACCTTAGTTAGAGTAGACATTACATTTAATTTGATGCTTATGAAAACAAAGCTATGGGGGATAGGAGAAGTTAATTAAAGATGTTAAGGTTATGTCTATATTCACTGAGCACTTTATTAGGAACACTACGGTCCTAATAAAGTGCCCAACGTGGTCTTCTGCGGTTGTAACCCACTCGCCTCAAGGTTTGACGTGTTGTGCAGTCTGAGATGCTATTCTGCTAACTGCAGTTGTACAGAGGGGTTATCTGAATTACCGTAGGCTTTCTGACAGCTCATACCATTCTGACCATTCTCCATTGACCTCTCTCATCAACAAGCACCATTCCGAATGAATTCTAGAGACTGTTGTGCGTGAAAATCCCTGGAGATCAGCATTTACAGGAATACTCGAACCAGGCCATGGTCGAAATCACTGAGATCAAATTTTTTCCATGTCCTTCTTTGTCTTCAGTTCGACAAACAAGAGACCTGCACACAGGCCAACACAATTACACTTGCTGACCTATTTCACTGAAATTCCACCCACATGAATACACATTGATCTGTCTGGATGCCCCTTATCTCTGAGCCTGAGTGAAGCTCCCATCTATTGGTGGGCAAATTTAGGACAGCTTTTGTCCCAGCTAGTTGTCTTCTGTGTTACTCTCACTGAGTTGAGCCTTGTTTACCGTAAATGTGTCTGTGTATGTGCGTACTAGTTTGTAACGCATCTCGTTGCAGCGTGTCTCATATTCCCATCAGCTCTCAGGGTATGGCCCATATCAAGTACAGCCCAACGCACACTCCTGTTTCGGTTTAGATATCATGGGGTCGGTCTTGGGTGGCAGGGTGGTGCCCTAAAGCAAAGAGGATCACAATACTGGCAATAAAAGTAGGATGATTTGTTGGAAATTTTAGCTGCAGGCTGCTGTATAATCAGAAAGCAGTCGGCGCCCTTGTAGCATCACAAACGACATGCGTCCATGCACCTAAGGTCTTTTCCTATTTTTTACTTGGGATGAAATAATTGGCGAATGAAAGAGCAGAACTTGTCTCGATCTCTTATGGGCATGCTTTCATCTGCAAAATGACACTTATGAAAGGGATTTTGTTCATTTTCAGTGTTAAAGCTGAAAGACTTTAGCTGTCTTTTTTTGCCTTGCAAACTGAGATCAGCACTAATTCTGTTGCCGTGTTTGTGTTGTGTTCCTGTTCATGCCATTACCTTATTTGCATAATTCCTTGATTGAATGTGATCTTTAGAGTTGTTTGTTGATTTTTATTTTTCAAAGGTTGATTTCAATGTTAAGAGCATCTGTTAATGCTTTAGCCCTGGCTGACACCATTTGACTGTTCAAATTGTTTGTTTTTTTGTAATTAAAATGTTTTATTGATTCAAAGAACAAATGCAACAGAGAAAAACACAACATATACACTACACAATCAACATTTAAATTTTAACCCCCACTAATATCCCTCCCCAAACACTAACCCCATCCTAACCCCCAACGAACACCCCTGTGGTCACATAAAATAATACACACACAAACAAATGTACCAATAAATAAATAAATATATAATAAACATACATAATTAAACTAAACTTCTCTCTCTCCATACCTTCCCCAAAACCACCAAATACCTACCCCACTTTCAAGTCCCCAAACCTCTATAACCCCTATATAATCTAGATGGGGTCCAAAAAAATCTATATACAATTTGTAATTGCATAAGGTGCACCATTGCATTTCTAGCATAATTTGGGGTTCAGCCATATGCTTGCAGCAACATTTAAATAAATGTCATAACTAAACACTCTAGACACTTTTGTCCAAACCTCGTGCAAATGTCTGAGACCGAATGCATAATAATAAAACTAAATCTTGGGTAGGCCTAGCTCACCTTTGTCAATTGGCCTATGTAACTTGTTGAAATGTAATCTGGGACACTTACCATTACAAATAAAGAACTTCACTATGCTATATAATTGCTTGAAATAATATAGGGGGACATCTACAGGGAGAGATTGTAGCAGGTAGTTGAATTTTCCTTCCCAATCATAGATAAATGTAATGAAGCCCACCTATTCACATCACTTGAAAAACTTTTTATAAAAGGATCGAAATTAACTTTAATTAAATCACACAAATTAGCTGGGAATAAAATGCCCAAATACTTAATGCCCTGTTTGGGCCAACGGAAGGTGCCTGGCTGAAAAGCTGTTACTGAGCAGTATGCTATCTGAGCCAAAGCCTCGGATTTAGACCAAGGATTTAGAGAAGGAATTCATAATTCTGTGGAGACAAGGCATAGATCTAATGGGGTCAGAGACGAATAATAAAATATTATCTGCGTAAAGCAAAAGCTTATGCACCACACCTCCCACCATCACCCCTTGAAAATCATTCTCCTTTCTTATCGCGGCTGCTAATTGTTCCAGGGCAAGGCAGAACAATAATGGGGAAAGAGGGCAACCCAATCCAGAGTAAAATAATCTGAAATGAATCCATTTGTTTGTACTGCCAATACCGGGTGTCTATAAAGTAACTTAATACATTCAAAAAAAGTATTCCCGAACCCGTACATTTCCAAAATCTTAAAAAGATAATCCCATTCTACCATATCAAATGCCTTTTCGGCGTCAAGTGAGATGGCAGCAACTGGAGTCTGATCATTCGCCACTGACCACATGATATTGATGAAATACCTAATGTTATCGGAAGTGTTGCGGCACCGAATAAATCCCACCTGATCTATATGTATAAGAGATGTCATAACTTAGTCGGTTATCCAGAATTTGTAAAAAAAATTTAACGTCTAGCTGGATCAGGGAAATTGTACGGTAACTCTTACATTCACTTGGATCTTTGTCCTTTTTAAGAATCAGACTGATCCGGACTTGTGTCATGGTTGGTGGAAGCTTTCTATTCTTTAATGATTCCGTATAAACTTCTAACAAATAGGGAGCCAGTTCTGTTGCATAAGATCTAAAAAATTCTGTGGAAAGCATCTGTCCCCGGAGCCTTGCCTGTAGGCAAGGCCTTAATTACCTCACCAAGCTCCTCTAAGGTTATCTCAGAATCAAGAAAATTTTTTTGCTCAGTCGTCAGTTTAGGGAGATCTAGGGAGAATAGGATGTTTCCACCTGCAGAGCATAACAAATTGGATATAACTTTACAGAGATAAGGTTAGTAAGTGATTTTATCATGCTAAAATCACGCTAACACTTTTAGGGCTCATATTCTTGACGACGCAAGACACAGCGCTACGTGCAACGATCGTGCACTATGTCTTATCCAAATTTCACGAGTGGTAATTCTAAGCACAATTTTTTGTACCAGCACGAAGCGCAATTGGCCGTGGGTGGGAGTGTTTGTGCTATCTGTTGGTGTATTGTTGCATTGTATGTTAATGAAGTGGCACAATTTACTATTTTCCTGAGAAATAATGAATTGCATTAAGATGTCTAAGAACCATGTCTATTCTCAGTGCAAAGTTTAAACCCAGTTCCTACATTTTCAGTTTAGAGATTGCACAAGCAGGTGATAATAAAGTTAATTTCCAAACACTGACAAACACTGTTAATACTAGCCATGATTTGTGTGTCAGCTGGTCAAAATGATTAATTATACTTACATTCTCTATAATTTAATGGACCTACATTCAATTAGTCCTATAAGGGGCATGTCACTGACATAGAAATATGCCTGACATTCAACAAGGACACAGTTAATGCTAAAATAAAACACAAACTCATATTTCCATTCTTCTAATTCAGTGCATACAGCCCATTTACACAACCAACATCTCCGGAATGTTATCAATGCTTGACAGGGAATGGAATACTGTATATAATAGGACACAGACAGTGGGTGCAATAACCAGAGAAGAACCTCCAAATTAAATGTGCACGCAATTTCGCCAACCCACTTCTTGAACACTCCCTTCATCTTCCATTGGCTGACCAAAAACAAATAGTCTCACCCCAAACTCGTGCCATTGGTTGAGATATTGTTGCAGTTTCGTGCTGATCAGGAACAAACAGAGCAATGTTTTGACAGGGTTATAGAGCCACGGTATTAACACTTTTCTGGGGCACCTACAAATGGTTTACTTATTGTTGCCTCTGCAAATAAGCTGGGATAGTAGAGAGTATTTTAACAGAAGAAATGACACACTTCACCTTTAAAATGTTTTGGGTAGTGCTTTATGGGTGGTTAGTTGTCTTACAGCATATCTGTGAATGTTCAAAACATAAGTTGAGTGCCAAAAAATTTGGCTGGTAATAACAGTGACCTAGAATGAAACAGTTTCTTCCCTCTCTCTCTCTCTCTCTCTCTCTCTCTCTCTCTCTCTCTCTCTCTCTCTCTCTCTCTCTCTCTCTCTCTCTCTCTCTCTCTCTCTCTCTCTCTATACTTCAAAGGCTCCATTGTTTACTGAGACTGATTTTCTCACCTGCCTGTTTCTGAGATAACTGAATGCATTCCTCACTGATAGGTTATTTACCTAAAGGGAATAGCAACAGCACCTGTTAAAAGGTGTTTTTTTGTTTGTTTGTTTTTTGTCAATAATTATGCTCAGATGTGTGATGGTTAGATCACAGTTCTGTTTGGACTTGCTCTTTAGCATGCCTCCATTACAGATAAAAAAAAATAATAATAACTAGGGTCGTCAATCGATAAAAAATTTTAATCGAATTAATTACATGGTGTCCCGATTAATTAATCGCGATTAATCGCATCTAATCGCATATACAAATATTTGCTGAGAAAGCCCCTCATATAATATAATTCAATATATAATTATGAAATAATGATACATAGTTATCATTAAATATAAAAATGATATATATATATATATATATATATATATATATATATATATATATATATATATATATATATATATATATATATACACACTCACCTAAAGGATTATTAGGAACACCATACTAATACTGTGTTTGACCCCTTTCACCTTCAGAACTGCCTTAATTCTACGTGGCATTGATTCAACAAGGTGCTGAAAGCATTCTTTAGAAATGTTGGCCCATATTGATAGGATAGCATCTTGCAGTTGATGGAGATTTGTGGGATGCACATCCAGGGCATGAAGCTCCTGTTCCACCACATCCCAAAGATGCTCTATTGGGTTGAGATCTGGTGACTGTGGGGGCCATTATAGTACAGTGAACTCATTGTCATGTTCAAGAAACCAATTTGAAATGATTCGAGCTTTGTGACATGGTGCATTATCCTGCTGGAAGTAGCCATCAGAGGATGGGTACATGGTGGCCATAAAGGGATGGACATGGTCAGAAACAATGCTCAGGTAGGCCGTGGCATTTAAACAATGCCCAATTGTCACTAAGGGGCCTAAAGTGTGCCAAGAAAACATCCCCCACACCATTACACCACCACCACCAGCCTGCACAGTGGTAACAAGGCATGATGGATCCATGTTCTCATTCTGTTTACGCCAAATTCTGACTCTACCATCTGAATGTCTCAACAGAAATCGAGACTCATCAGACCAGGCAACATTTTTCCAGTCTTCAACTGTCCAATTTTGGTGAGCTCTTGCAAATTGTAGCCTCTTTTTCCTATTTGTAGTGGAGATGAGTGGTACCCAGTGGGGTCTTCTGCTGTTGTAGCCCATCCGCCTCAAGGTTGTGCGTGTTGTGGCTTCACAAATGCTTTGCTGCATACCTCGGTTGTAACGAGTGGTTATTTCAGGCAAAGTTGCTCTTCTATCAGCTTGAATCACTCTGCCCATTCTCCTCTGACCTCTAGCATCAACAAGGCATTTTCGCCCACAGGACTGCCGCATACTGGATGTTTTTCCCTTTTCACACCATTCTTTGTAAACCCTAGAAATGGTTGTGTGTGAAAATCCCAGTAACTGAGCAGATTGTGAAATACTCAGACCGGCCCGTCTGGCACCAACAACCATGCCATGCTCAAAATTGCTTAAATCACCTTTCTTTCCCATTCTGACATTCAGTTTGGAATTCAGGAGATTGTCTTGACCAGAACCACACCCCTAAATGCATTGAAGCAACTGCCATGTGATTGGTTGTTTAGATAATTGTATTAATGAGAAATTGAACAGGTGTTCCTAATAATCCTTTAGGTGAGTGTATATATATATATATATATATATATATATATAAATACAGTATATATATAAAATGTAAACATATTCAGATAATTAAAATGCATTACATTCTTGTGGTAGAAGAGATAATCATTGATAAGACGATTCAAAAAGCAGCTTTAGAATACAATGTATTGTTTACTACCATATTATTGATCATAAGTCAATCATTGGCATACAGTTCACAGCAATCCATTTCAAAAGTGAGTTTGTCAATCAGTTGGAGATTTATTATGAGGGCTTGTTGCTTAAAAGACATGCTTGTGTAGTGTCTTGGATGCGTTGCGTCAGAAACATAAAATGTTTAGGTCACTGTGTCAAGTTAAATATTGTTTAATACTTATAACACATCTTGAGATCCCTTAGTTCGGATTTGCGCTCCATCAAGTATTTTGAATGCAAGAAAGTAACGCATGTTTGTGTTGTTCTGCTGCTCAAGGGTGTTTTTCTTCACTGTATATATTGCGCATTGCCAAACAGCTGAAGTTCCACTTACTGCCCTCTGGAGTAAACAGGTGGTACTACAAGCTTGCATTTCTCAGGAATCATCCATATTACGGTCTGGGGACATTGCGATTAATGGCGTTAATTTTTTTAACGTGTTATTTTTAGTCAAATTAATCGCACTGAATTAACGCGTTAAATCATCAGCCCTAATAATAACATATACATCTTTCTAGACAGTCCTACCATATGCTCAGAGTTTGTGAAGCACTGGTTTATTGGCTGTTTTCATCTATTTTTAAACAATGAACCAGATTCCGATAGTGTAGATAATTGCTTTTATTTGCCAATACTGTACAAATATTGTGTTGATACATTGCTGCATCTCTAGTATATATTTTAACATTTTCAAAAATGCAATACTTATGTACTTATAATCAATGACGGTAAGTTTAATAGATGTATATTTTATTGTTTTTAAATTGATAACATAATTCACAATGCTTCATGGGATGCGTAGTTCATTGTCTATTTGCATAAACTACACACTCACATATTTTTGTTTTCAATACTTTTTGCTTCAAATAAAAGTTTTGAATGTTAACTAACTAAGCATAAAAAGGGCATTTCCTTTTCCCCCACTTAACAGATGTTAATGGACACTTTTGTGTTTTGGGAGATCTTAGACAGATTCTATTGTTATATTTAATTCTGTTTCTCCACATTCTTTGGGTTGTTGAACCTCATGACCCTGGACAGGTCTGGCAAGGGTTGAGAGATGAGATATGTAACACTTCTTTCATTGTTCATTACACTTGTTTCTCTCATCTGGTGTGTGAAAACACTTTAATTACTCTATTTCTATTCAGAACACCACCATCCATCTTTAATTAAGCTTGCAATCGCTCCCTGAAGACCATGGCAGTGAACGAATTGATCTCAGATTTGATTGTGTCGCAACACTGCCTCAGGCAAAACTAATGCAATCTGCTCGAGGCCTCACAGATGCACAACATGGGAAAGTATGGCGTGAAGTTGCGCAGCAGGGCCCATGGATACCCGGTTTGTGTCACACTCCACTTACATTTATGCCAAGATGTTTGTAATGGCCGTGTTTTTTTTATTCACAACCCTTTTATTTCTAAAGACTGTAAAGTTAATATATCATAATAAAACATACACTTATACAAGCAGACATTGAGAAACTGAATTAAGAACTACTTAATAAAGAAAATATTTTTTATGATATTTAAATGCAAATATATTCATATTATAATGGCAAAAATGTATATTTTAGCTACTTCAAATTCAAATGATCATAATTTACTCTCAGATCTGTATGACTTTATTTCTCCTGCAGAACACAAATGAAGATTTTTAGAAGAATATCTCTTTAGGTCCATACTATGTAATTGAATGGGTGCCAAAGTTTTGAAAGTTCAAAATGCACATAAACAGAGCATAAAAGTAATCTATAAGACTTCAGTGGTTAAATCCATATCCTCTGAAAGAAAGTCATACACATCTGGGATGGCATGAGGCTGAGTATGTTGATGAGAGATGATGAGAGAATTTACATTTTTGGGTGAACTATCCCTTTAATTCACATTCATATTTTGTCAGATATAATGCTTGCTTTGTAGAGCCTTGAAATGTTTGGTCCACAGGTTGCAAATAAAGTGCATCATAATACAAAGAAAACCATCAGAAACACTTGCTTCATAAACATAGCTACACTGTCAATTTCCCTCGAGCAAAAAAATGAAAGCGTATTAATAGTCTGTTTTTAATGGAATGATCCACAACATCAACAAATTAATTTCACTCCGAAGCAGATCCAGCTGTCTTAACTGTAAAAAAATTTTAAACCAAACCACATGTAAGCTGGGCTGGATAAGTGTGTCTTTATCAGGGAGGCGGTTGCTAAAACAGGAACTTTATTGTCTGAATTAATGACAGACAAGCAGATCCCAAAGCAGAAAAGAGGATGTGAGGAATCTTTTTTTTTTTTAATGATTCACCAACAAATCATCAAACCTCAAACGCTTCAAATAGTCTTTTTATGGGTATTTTACACCCAAGTGTGATGCGCAGCACTACACAATGTAATTGCTGGTGTCTTCTACCCAAACAGCACTGTGTGTCCCCGAGCCAGGATCTAAGGTAACATTGGTGCACTAGGTGTTGACACGACCATAAATGTGTTAATTAATTTGTGTTGCAGCAGCCAGAATAATGCGTCTGTTGTGTAAGCCTGTTGTTTTGGTGCGAGGTAGTTCTATGTGTGTGCTTTAGGGCTTGCTCGACTTTGCAATTTTACTAGTTGAGTTGTTGTCCAAAAAAATCAGTTCATTAGTTGGATGTTTATCTAAATGAATCACCACACACCATTAGCCAGCAGCCACTCTATCACCTTGCAGTTCTCGCCTGGTTACCCACTGAAGCTAAGCAGGGTTGCTGCTGGTAGAGGTGTTAGCAGGGCCAGCACGGGGTGCTCAACAATGGTCTGTGTGGTTGCTAATGCCCCAGTTTAGTGATGAGGACACTATACTGTTAAAAGGCCCCATCTTTCAGATGAGATGTTAAACTGAGGTCCTGACTCTCTGTGGTCATTAAAATCTGTGGACTCATAAAATCTGTGCAAGCCCTGGTGTCGTGGCCAAATTCCCCACATTGGCCCTTATCAATCATGGCCTCCTAATAATCCCCATCCCTAAATTGGCTCTCTCACTCTACTCTCTCCTCAGCACTAATAGCTGGTGTGTGGTGAGTGTACTGTCACACTATGGCTGCCATCACAACATCCAGGTGGATGCTGCAAACTGGTGGTGGTTGAGTAGATTCCCCTGGTCACTATGTGAAGTGCTTTTTGTGTGGTGTCAGAAAAGCGCTATAAGTGTAACATTCATACCAAGGAGCATCAGTGGTCTGACAGCCAGCTGAAAAATGCATTCTGCGTGGCTGAGATGATTTGGAGGAAAGTGAAAGCTTGCATGTCTTCACTAATTGTGTGGTCATGAATGGTGCAAAAAAATATTTTTGGTCATGAATGGTGCAAAAATAAGCCAACCTCTGGACACTTGGTTAGTTTCAGGGATCTCATCTTAAAAGTCCACCTCCCTAATCACTGTTGTTTCTAACGGGAAGACACGCAGGCTTGAGTGAGGATTAAGATGCCATTTATTTGATGAATGTAAAACAGAAAAGTAATGTCTCTCTTTGGCGTAGGCCCCGTCTGGCGGTCCGAGGGAGTTTTACTCGGTACCATCATATCCTGCCAGAGATAGAAGGCAGGGGCGAGGAGCCTACCCCAATGCGGGACGGGGCTCAACTGGTGGTGGTGGGGTGGTGGAGGTTGCCAGTTAGCACACTGAAACAGCAATGTGATAGATTGTGAGCAGACATATAAAGCAATGGCTTACATGCGATTGGCTAGGATTTACCCAGCTAATGATATGATGATGTGCAGCTGCTAGTCTTCCTGCTAGAACTACGCTGCACTTCCATTTATGGCATTTTCATAGACTTGTGTATGTGGATTTTTTATAGACTTTTCTTGTGTATGTGGATTTCACGATAAGGCTAGATTAAACTGCTCCAACAAATGACAACAAACATTTCAAACATTCTAAAGTTGGCTGTTGTCATTTTAACACACTTAAGGCACATATGCCTTCGCACAGTGAAATTCCTCGGCGAAATACAGTCATCTCAATAGGAATCTGTGCGATAGGGAATTCTGCGCAATGGACTTCCGGTGGTGAAAAATGCCCTCTTGTGGAGATCATGTGGAGTTCAAGTTTGGTGAACAATTAACAGTTGAATTCGCCATGTTTACACTTCTCATTCACACTGGAACGGCATTTTTATCCACCAAAATCGGAGACTTTCGAAAACACTCTCCATAACTCATACTTATGAAAACTATGACGTTAGGAAACTGAAAAATTTGATTTCAAACGAATACAGAATAGTGTGACAGTTGCTTAAGGGGCCGTTTATACACAAAGCATTTTTTCCATCTGTCTACACTGTCACAGTCACTCACACACACACACACACACACACACACACACACATGTTGTGTTTCCATGTTTTATGGGGACTTTCCATAGACATAATGGTTTTTATACTGTACAAACTATAGATTCTATCCCCTAAACCTAACCCTACCCCTAAACCTAACCCTCACAGAAAACATTCTGCATTTTTACATTTTCAAAAAACATAATTTAGTATGATTTATAAGCTGTTTTCCTCATGGGGACCGACAAAATGTCCCCACAAGGTCAAAAATTTCGGGTTTTACTATCCTTATTGGGACATTTGGTCCCCATAAAGTGATAAATACACGCTCACACACACACACACACACACACACACACACACACACACACATAGGGAAGTATACTTCTCTTTGTTCCAGATTGTATCATTATTATTCGTTTATTGCATTATTTTATTTATTTTACCTCATTTTACCTTCACATTAATGAGTTCAGTTCGGTAAGCAGCCACAGATGAAATCACATTGTTTAAAAATGATCAAAAAGACAGACTGTTTTATTAGCAATAACAAGAGTGTCTTTATTATTTCACCCCCTCCTTTCCTCAACTGTATCTCAGCTCTCAGCTAAAAGTGTTCCTGGCAAACTTTGCAGGGTGTGGCACACCAAAGAACTTATGAATGTATTTTGGAAAAAAGGAAACTCCCACTATCCTCTGCAAAAAGGAGGGGAAAAAAACACACCACAGATGTCATCTGAATTTATGTCTGTAATTACCTTATTTTAATAACATAGAGAGAATAAGAGAGAGCGAGAGAAGCCCTCTCAGAAGCCCTTTCGTTCTTTGTTCTGCCAAGTGCATTAACCAAGAACTGCTCCGTTTGATGTTGTTATGTTTGTTATCTGGGTGTTTCTTCCTTATTCCTCACTCTCTTTCTCTCCATTTGAATGCTATTATGTCTGCTTCTATGCTTCACCTAACTAAAGACTCATCAGTCACTCTTACATCACCCCCATCAAACCATCAAACCCTGTAGTAGTAATAAAAGTGTACATTTTGTAAAGCACAGATGAGTCACCATGGCTGAGATGATGTGCAATATAAGGCCAGAGACTATGGTTATTGCTCTGAATAAGATCTTAGAGCTCACTCTTAAGACAATTCAATAGCATTTGAGGTTGCGGGTTTTCAAAGAGTTTTCGAAGATGACAGTGGAAGTGGAAGAGAGTTAGTAAGGGATAATGTCAGTCAGCCGATTGTTATTGAACAAGAATCCCAGACAGGGTGACCAGGACCCCGCTGCAAAGTGGTCTGATACGTCTTAATCACCAGATTTGCGGTTATTGCAGAGCAATATCTGATTGATGGTGCCATTGACCAATCAGAATCAAGTATTCCAGAGCGCCGTTTAGTAATTGCCGATAATTCATGATTTTTGATTCATGATTTTGGTTTATTATCTGTGTTTTAAGTATGACTTAACTGTTTTATTGAGTAAGAAACCTCCTTTCCTTTATGGGAATACTCAACAACTGGTCAGTTCTGAAAAAAACATTTGGGGCTAGACTAAAATCATTCAGGGCTAGAGCGATGCCTAGGGGCAGTACTTGAATGTGATCTTTAGGGAGGGATTGGGGGATTTTGATCTTTAGAATAGGTAACTGGTTATCTTTGTTGAACTGGGGGGTCCATCCTTGAGCATGTTTCAGCATCTGACCGAGGTGTCCAAATGTTTTCTGAGGAGGAGGGGCACAAGGGAAATCTAGAGGGAGGTGAGTCAAGCTGTTGTCACTGGATGAATCCATGCATTTGTGTGGGGAAATAAAAAAAGACTGAGCAAATTCAGGTTGGGTTTGGTTTTAAAATCTGACATTACTGGTTGGTTGTGTATGGTCAGGTTGGGTCACAGGGTCTTATTTATGTGCTGAATCTCTAGCACTTTAAAAAATGTCGCTTTTGCTCTCTGATAATCTTCAATGCCTGTTAAATGACTTGTAGTATGATATGGTCACTGGCATTTTTCAAAAGACTGGAACTTGGCAAAGCTAGATTGAGATCGTAATCTGCCATGTTGACTGTTACGTTGTATGCCGGTAACCAGTACATCAAAGTAAAGTGAGTTTCCTTGTCTTGTCTCTTTGTTGGTTGCCATTTAGCAAACTCTTTCCCCCCAAATTGATTTACAGTAAACAAACTCAAGAGCTTTGCTTAAGGACACAGTTGTCATCACTGTTCCTGGACCATTAATACGGATTGAACCAGCAACATTGGAAAGTTATGTAAGACAACAATGAATAGACTACTATATTTCATCATATAGTACATCATATAGCATATAGTATATGATATGCTAGGCCTACATATCAAATATCACAGGTTGTTTTTATTAAGTATTTAATCATTTTTATGTGTTTCAGCTGACACAATCCCAACTGTGTTTAATTTAATACCTAGATTCTATGCTATGAGTGCAGATGAAGGGTTTTGAAAAAATAGATTTGTGTGTGTGTGTGTGTCTTGCATCATTTCATTGTGAATTTTGTTTTATGAAATCCATATATGGAAGCAAGCCAGTCTAAAATAGGCATATTAACGCACGCAATGCTATCAGGTTTGCCAGCCAAGTGCCTTATAAAACCTTTAAATTCCACTGTACACTTTGAAGTTGATTGTATTACTTTTAAAGCAAGGGTATTTGCAGTTGTAAGCCTTGTTTAGCATGTCTTGACTGCATGATTTACATTTTTTACTTCTTTCATGTAAGGTACACAGAGGTTAGCCAATCAAAACAGAGGTTATTTACATACAGAACTCTTAAAGCGCACCAGCAAAAGGTTAAACAATGTATAGGTTTTCTTTTCTTTTTTGGTGTAAGAAAACTTAAAGAGATGGTTTAACCTAAAAAAAAAATTATTCTGTCCTCATTTACTCATCCTTGTCATTTTTTTCAGTATACTGTAATAGCACAGGTTTGAAGTGTGAAGCGGTTAAGTGGACTAAAGAGAAAAAAATATTAAATTAACAAATGTTTAGAATGTCTTCTTTAAATAGTTCATTTCTATTTATGCATTGCCATTGATATTTACTTTGAGTAACATTGTTTTCAACAAACCCACTTTGGATCAGTTTGTAATAAAATGAACTCCATCATCTTAATCGGTTGTAGTTCATCTGTGTTTTGACTGACTGCATGAATTGGACTCTCTCTAAACTTAATTGAATGCAAGCTAGTCCAAACGAGGCACATAAGCACAACTAACACTGTCATGTTTGCCAAACAAGCATTTATAAAATCTTCAAATTCAACTTTACATTTTGAAGTTGATTGTTACTTATTACTTTTAAAGCAAGGATATTTGCAATTGTTAGCCTTGTTTAGCACATTTGTCTTTTCTTTATTGAACAAGGTATGTCGTGGTTAATGCTTTTGAAATTTTTTGAGGTAGATTAACTGAAAAACATGCCATTGACTAAAAACATGGCACAGTTGGACCAGCTGTGTTGGTGAGAAAGGGGAAGGAAACTCTGCGTGTGATGAGAGGTTAAAGACATATAAATTGATGGTAAAGTACAATCACTCTGTCAAACGCAGAAGACCTTTAGTCTTTAATCGTGCATGAGCCTTGGAGAGCAACAACGTCCTGCATTTAACTTTAGATCTTCTGCCATTGAAGTGGTGGCGAAGGACTGGCCAAGAGAAATTCTCTGTTTCTTCCCCTTCTCTCCAGGTATTTTAGAGTTTCTGTTCACTTTAAAACCATATTAGTGCAATTAAGGAACTGTATGAATTTCTTTCTACTTTGTAACACCAAATGAATACATTTTAAAGAATGTATTGGTCACTCATTTCCATGCAATTACAATGAATGGGGACTGGAGTTTTCAAGCTTCAATAAAGATGCAAAAGCACCATTGAAGTATCATAAAAGTGGTTAATAGGACTCGTGTGCTATATTCTAACTCTTCGGAAGTCACACGATAGCTTTGTGTGAGGAACAGACTGAAATTTGTATGTATTATTCATTGAAGCTCTTGACATCCGCCCCTTTGGCATGTTCACGAGAGAAGTCTTGGACTCGGACAATCGGACTGATCTGGTTCTTGAGTTCAACTCAATGACAAAATAAACTGTTTTTGGGTGAACTGTCCCTTTAAGTTCATAGCTTGTTGAAGTGGCGAAAGAACAGCCAAGAAAAATTCTCTCTATCTTTCCCCTTCTCTCCATGCATTTGAGTGTGAAAAATGAGTTTCTATTCACTTTAAAAGCATATCAGTGTAAGTAAGGCTTTTGTCTTCTATCTAACGATCATAATTACATTGCAGTCTTCCATTTAATATCCACCTAGAAATTACTCACAGACAGCAATGGATCATCTTCTGAAAATGTCAACTAGAACAGGCCTGTGTTTGACTTTGCACCACTCATGTGGACATTGTGTCAGATTTATGAGGGGGAGGAACACACGCCAGGGCAGTTTGTGGTGTTTTTTTATGCTGATTGATGTGAGGAACAGACAGTGCATTATATTTTCTGTGTTTAGAGAATGTTGGATTTGCAAATTCATTGCCTGTTGAACACCTCTGAAGTCTACCCAAGGCTCTTCACATTTGTTATTGTCATTTTGATTAATTCAGTCAAAGCGAAAATACAATGGAAAGTAGGATTTGTCCTGCTCTTTTGAAATAAATGCACATACAATCATTATAACACATTCTTTAACCATTCCACAGATTTAATATTAGCAAACTATAGTTTTGGCAAGTCGTTTAGGACATCTGCTTTGTGCATGACATGAGTAATTTGTCCAACAATTGTTTACAGACATATTGTTTCACTTTTAATTGACTCTATCACAATTCCAGTGGGTCAGAAGTTTACATAAACTAAGTTAACTGTGCCTTTAGGAGCTTGGAAATTCCAGAAAATTATGTCAAGTCTATAGACAACTAGCGAATTAGCTTATGATAAGAGGTGCACTGAATTGGAGGTGTACCTGTTTATGTATTTTAAGGCCTACCTTCAAACTCAGTGCCTCTTTGCTTGACATCATGGGAAAATCAAAAGAAATCAGCCAAGACATCAGAAAAACAATTGTGGACCTCCACAAGTCTGGTTCATCCTTGGGAGCAATTTCCAAATGCCTGAAGGTACCACGTTCATCTGTACAAACAATAGTACCCAAGTATAAACACCATGGGACCACACAGCCGTCATACAGCTCAATAAGGAGATGCATTCAGTCTCCTAGAGATAAATGTAGTTTGGTGCAAAATGTGCAAATCAAACCCAGAACAGCAAATGACCTTGTGCAGATGCTGGAGGAAACAGCTAGACAAGTATCTATATCCACAGTAAAACAAGTCCTATATCGACATAACCTGAAAGGCTGCTCAGCAAGGAAGAATCTATTACTCCGCACAGGGAGACAAAGATCTTTTTGGAGAAATTTACTCTGGTTAAATTAAACAAATATTTTACTGTTTGTCCATTATGACCATCATTATATTTGGAGGAAAATGGGTGAGGCTTGCAAGCGGGAAGAACACTATCCCTCATGTTGTGGGGGTGCTTTTGGTGCAGGAGGGACTGGTGCACTTCACAAAATAGATGGCATCATTAGGAAGGAAAATCATGTGGATATATTGAAGCAACATCTCAAAACATAAGACAGGAAGTTAAGGCTCTGTTGCAAATGGGTCTTCCAAATGGACAATGACCCCAAGCATACCTCCAAATTTGTGGCAAAATGGAGATATTGTCAAGATATTGGAGTGGCCATCACAAAGCCCTGACCTTAATCCATTAGAAACTTTGTGGGCAGAACTGAAAAAAACATGTCCGAGCAAGCAAGGAGGCTACAATCCTTACTCAGTTACACCAGTTCAGTCTGGAGGAATGGGCCAAAATTCCAGCAACTTATTGTGAGAAGCTTGTGGAAGGTTCCCTAAAACGTTTGACCCAAGTTACCAAATATCAACTAAGTGCATGTAAACTTCTGACCCACTGAGAATGTGATGAAAGAAATAGAATCTGAAATTAATAATTCTCTCTAATATTATTCTGACATTTCACATTCTTAAAATTTAGTGATCCTAACTCACCTAAGACATGGAAAGTTTTCTACGATTAAATGTCAGGAATTGTGAAAAACTGAGATTAAATGTATTTGGCTAAGGTGTATGTAAACTTCTGACTTCAACTGTATATTCCTATGTCCTAAACCAAGTTTCAAGTAATTTGTTCATTCACACTGAAAGCAAACATGTGGCAAGACATGACAAAGGCTATCAGAAAATATGTGATGGTTGATATGTTTAATATACAATTACTGTAGGTGAAGTGGGATTTTGGCAACCTGGTCTCATAGAAACATGTTACTATACCTAAACTTTTGTAAAAAAAAAAGACAAATTGGCTTGTTGTATGCATCACGGCAGTTTCGTGGTGAAATGAGTACTAGAGGCACTATAACAACAATGACTTTTATTTCCTTTCTCACAAATCATATGTAAAAGGCAAATTATCTGTTAATAAACACTTAATTTTCACTCTGTCCTTCACACAATGCTATTTTATGACATAAAAACACTTGTACTGTGGTGCAGGACTTATAACACAGAGACAGACAGAATGTGTGTGTGTGTGTGTGTGGCCTGAGTCAGCCCCAGTGTGTATCCCTTTGAAAACAAAAATGTTCTTTGTATCGAGTGAGTGGAACAAGGGCAGTGCAAGTTCTGACTTGCACTGAGATGTATTCTTGGGGTTTTATTGAGTAGAATGTCTGAGAGGTTGCCTGTTAATCCTTATCACCAGTCTACAATCAGACCTTTCTCTTTCACTATTTATCCTACACTGTCATCAAAATGGCTCTTAAAGACGCTTCCGATAGCACAAATACATGCACATTCACTGTAATTTACCCAAATCATCCATTAATTTATTGTATAAAAAGGGCAGGTATGTGTGTGTGTTTTGCCATTGGCTCTTAATTTTGGCAAACACCAAATGCGCAATGAAATGGTATCAGTAATTTACCAAAACTATGGCTGTGCTCAGAATGGAATACTGGAGTTCTGATGACTGCATACTAAAAACTGCCTACCAATTATTAATATGTAAAACAGCCCTAACTTGCAATTATACATGTTTCAAACACTAGTATGCTACAATGTTGTCATTACCAGCATGGTTAATTCTGCCGTGATGCATACAACAAGCCACATTTTGACAATTATAGTAGGTCATCTGGGTATTCCATAATTACATGTATAGACAAATTTACATTTTATTCACAGTACATACTGCAGAAATAGTAAGAGTTGTTTTGTAGTATGCAATTCTAAACATGGCAAGGCAGGACAAGACTGGGTGGCCTGAAGCAGAAGAAGTTAGGCCCGGTTCTACAGGAGTGCACACCCAAACGAACGTTAGAGCATGCTCAATTGAATATGTAAGCCGATTAATACTGTATATTGCAAACCTGTTCCCCGTCTGTCACTCACTCAACGTTGTGTCGATTGTAGTGACACTAGGTGCTTCTTTCGAGAGCCTCGGTTACCTCTGAATTTAAGAAAAGGCCAATGAAAAATTGGCAAACAGAATTCGCATGTCCCACCTCCGGACTTACGGGTATAAAGGTGGAGAATCGTGCATCTGTTCAGTCAGATTCTTTCTTCGGAGCCGAGCGGTTGTGTGATCAGCGAGCTGAGACATTCACTGCTGTTCCACTCACCTCTAAGAGCATTGCTGTTGGATCCCACAGTGCATTACCAGTGGCTTTCTCACTTCTCTGCACTCCAGTGCAGTCCACGCCCCTGGGCGCTTTGACAGCGTTTCCTAAAAGAGCAAATAAACCTCTAAAAGAGTATATTTCCTCTAAAAGAGTATACACATTGGCATTGAACGTCTTTTTAAAGACACATCTTTTTCAAGACACATCTTTTTCAAAATGTCTTTCAGCCTTTGTGTAGTTCCTGTATGTGGTAGATATCTCTCGCTTCTGACGGTCATATATGCTGCCTCATGTGTATGGGCTGCGATCACACTGAGGCAGCGTTTATGAATGCAGAGGTTTCTCCCGCTGATCTGAGGCAAGTACGAATTGATCCGTAGAGACTGCACCACGACGGTAGCGTACATCATTTGCCAAGGCGGCGTTCCCTCTCATTACATGTCACAACTCGCCCGCCATCTCCTCTTTTGGAGTCAGCACCGACTGAGGTCGCTGCATGCCACTCTTATCCCGGACAGCCTCAACATGGCTGCGGACGCGTTGTTGCGACAAGCTTCGCTCAGCGGAGAGTGGAGGCTCCAACTCCAGTTGGTTCAGCTGATTTGGGACCATTATGGAAAAGCACAGGTAGACCTGTTCACTTCCCAAGAGAACTCCCATTGCCTGCTCTGGTACTCACTCAAGTCAGAGGCTCCTCTCGGGACAGATGCACTAGCACACAGCTGGCCCCGTGGGCTGCTCAAGTATGCATTTCCCCAGTGAGCCTACTTGCACAGGTGCTGTGCAAGGTCAGGGAGGATGAGGAACAAGTCACTCTAGTGGCCCCCTACTGGCCCACTCGGACTTGGCTCTAAGATCACAAGCTCCTTGCGACAGCACCTCCCTGGTAAATTCCCCTGAGGAAAGACCTTCTTTCTGACCTCCCTCTGGCATCCGCGCCCAGACCTCTGGAATCTCCACGTCTGGCCCCAGGATGGGATGTGGAAGATCTAAGTGGTCTACCACCAGCTGTAGTAGACATGATCAACCAAAGCAGAGCTCCCTCTACCAGGCAGCTTTACGCCCTAAAGTGGCATCTGTTCGCAAATTGGTGTTCTTCCCGATCTGAAGATACGCAGAGGTGCACAGTCAGGTCGGTGCTCTCATTCCTGCAGGAAATTCTGGAGGGGCGGCTGTCCCCCTCCACCATCAAGGTGTATGTAGCCGCTATAGCGGCCCACCACGACGCAGTGGACGGTAGTTCCCTAGGAAAGCACGACTTGATTATCAGGTTTCTTAGAGGCGCCCAGAGGTTGAATCCTCCCAAACCATGCCTGTTCCCCTCATGGGATCACCCCATGGTCCTTACGGGCCTTCAGAGAGCCCCCTTCGAGCCACTAGAGTCAGTCGAGCTAAGTGCCCTCTCCCAGAAGACTGCCCTCCTGATTGCGCTCGCTTCCATCAAGAGGGTTGGAGACCTACAAGCGTTCTCTGCCAGTGACTCTTGCCTGGAGTTCGCTCCGGCAGATGCTCATGGGAGGCAGACCCAGCCTTATCGTTGCTGTGTCCGGTACATGATTTTCTAACCTGTTTAGACCGCACACAGAGCTTTAGACTCTCTGAGCAGTTCTTTGTTTGCTTTGGCGGACACAGGAAAGGGAACGCTGTCTCCAAACAGAGGCTCGCCCACTGGGTAGTCAGTGCCATCACATTGGCCGATCGGACCCAGGCCATGCCTGCCCCCTTGCGGGTTCGAGCACACTCTACAAGGAGTGTGGCATCCTCTTGCAGCGGGCTGGGCAACACCCAATACCTTTGCGAGATTCTACAATCTCCTAGTTGAGTCGGTTTTGTCCCACGTTTTGTCAGGTCTGAGCATGTAGAAATCGGTAACACGGAATAACTGACCAGGTATACTGCTTGCGCTAGCGCCTTTCCCCTCCACTGAGGCGAATACGTGCACTTTTACTCCAAGATGAGCCCAAAAACTCGCGCTCCCTGGACGTTCTTCCTCCCCAGCCCTCTGGCTCATGAATTCAGAGGAGGAATTCCCGACCAGACCCAATATGGGTACTAATTACTCTGTACTGGAATAGGTGCTCCATAGGTGCTGGTTATCACAGTAACCCTCTATAATGTATTTTCTGCACAACGGTCCCCCTGTCAGGTGGACCCGCATCTCCCTTGGGCAGTCCCCACTGCCCCGGTCGCCGTGTTTGTAGACCTCCTCCCTCATTAGGCAGGACCTACCACCGCACCACTTCCGTGTGTGGCGTAACAGGCCCATGTGACGTATTTGCCACATATTCACCTCCCCCAGCCTGGGCAGGATGTGGTCTCCATGGGGTCTTTTCCGCCTGAAAGAATAGGACTGGAAAAGAACACCTTCCCCGATGCGTTATAGCTAGATGGCCCCAGCCGCATCTAACACTCTATAAGGAGAAACATAAAGAAAGAAAAGGCCACGGCTGGCACGGCCTGCTCCCATGCTTGTCACGTCGTTTGTTCCCACCTCTCAAGGAAAATCCTTGATCTGATGCCGGGAACCTAATGAACAAAATATGACGTCTTAGTGGGGCGTTTGGGAAGGTTACATACAGTCTGATGCACATGCTTGCTTACACCGGCATCAGCAGAGACGGGGAACATCTAGTTTACTATTGTAACCACCATTCCCTGATGGAGGGAACGAGACGTTGTGTCCTCCTTACCACAACACTGCACAAAGCCACTGTATCTGTACCGAACCTTATTCTCGGCTCCTTAGTGCAGAACCTGACTGAACAGATGCATGATTCTCTGCCTTTATACCCGTATGTCTGGGAGCAGGACATGCAAATTCTGTTCTCCAATTTTTCATTGGCCTTTCAGAGGTAACCAAGGCTCTCGAAAGAAGCCCCTAGTGTCACTACAATTGACACAACGTCTCGTTCCCTCCATCAGGGAATGGGGGTTACAATAGTAACCTAGAAGTTTTCCTTCCCATTGAACACACTCACACACTCACACACACACACACACACACACACACACACACACACACACACACACACACACACACACACACAAATCCCCATATCAAAACTAATTAATGTGTATTATCTCGCATTATCAGTGTCCTAATTTTTAGGTGCAGCATTTGCTTTCATGAATCCAACGTACACAAGGGCATTTGATTGGCTTAGACCTCCATTCACACATTCATCAAGGATTAAATATAAAGTTGTTTTGGTTGCATTATACATGATTGTATGTAAAATAATAGTAATAATAATACACTGGTGGCCAAAGGTTTGGAATAATGTAAAGATTTTGCTGTTTCAGGGAGGAAATTGTTACTTTAATTCACCAAAGGGGTATTCAACTGATTATAGGCAGGACATTACTGATATAAAAAACAGCCCCATCACTATTTGAAAAAAGTAATTTTTGATCAAATCTAGACAGGCATCATTTCCAGCAGCCATCACTCCAACACCTTATCCTTGAGTCTTAATGCTAAATTGCTAATTTGGTACAAGAAAATCACTTGCCATTATATCA
This sequence comes from Xyrauchen texanus, assembly GCF_025860055.1. Taxonomy (NCBI): domain Eukaryota; kingdom Metazoa; phylum Chordata; class Actinopteri; order Cypriniformes; family Catostomidae; genus Xyrauchen; species Xyrauchen texanus. Next base: position 9,225,971 of record NC_068279.1, on the reverse strand, counting down.
AACACAACTGAAAGCTATTTGGTTCATTAAATGAAGCTTAACATTGTCTTTGTGTTCATTTTGAGTTGCCACAGTATGCAATAGACTGGCATGTCTTTAGGTCAACATTAGGTAAAAAATGGCAAAAAAGAAACAGCTTTCTCTAGAAACTCGTCAGTTAGTCATTGTTTTGAGGAATGACGGCTATACAATGCTTGAAATTGCTGAAAAAAAGGTGTATACTACAGTCTTCAAAGACAAAGGACAACTGGCTCTAACAAGGACAGAAAGAGATGTGGAAGGCCCAGATACAACTAAATAAGAGGATAAGTACCTCAGAGACTCTAGTTTGAGAAATAGATGCCACACATGTCCTCAGCTGAAAGCTTAAGTGAATTCTAGCAACGCAACACCAGTTTCATGTACAACAGTAAAGAGAAGACACAGGGGTGCAGGCCTTATGGGAAGAATTGCAAAGAAAAAGACACTTTTGAAACAGAAAACAAAAAGAAAAGGTTAGAGTGGGCAAGGTAACACAGACATTGGACAACAGATAATTGGAAAAGAGTGTCTTAACCCCATTGAGCTTTTGTGGGATCAGCTAGACTGTAAATTGCGTGAGAAGTGCCCGACAAGACAGCCACATCTATGGCAAGTGCTACAGGAATCGTGGGGTGAAATGTCACCCGAGTATCTGGACAAACTGACAGTTGAATGACAACGATCTGCAAAGCTGCCATAGCTGCATGTGGAGGATTTTTGATGAGAACTCTTTGAAGTAGTTAGAAGATCTGCATTTTTTTTTTTCAAACTGTAATAGTAATTTCTCACATTATTAATGTTCTGACTATATATTGTGATCAGTTGAATGCCACTGTGGGGAATAAAAGTACCGATTTCTTTCCATGAAAGCAAAATCTGTACATTATAACAAACTTTTGACCACCAGTGTAATTACATTATGTCTCCACTTTATACAGAGCACTCCCACTATTTTCAGAAGCACCCTCAGTGATTTTGATATGGAACCGGGCCTGGGAAGTTATTTAGACACTCACACACACACACACACTTTGGGAGGCTTGCATGAACATTCAGACATTTTCTAGATTCCAACACCCTCTGTCTCTCTTTCTCTCATTTTGACCTCCCTATTCTCTCACCCTGAGACTAGTTCATAATTACAAAAGTCCCAGAATCCATCTGTGCATTCCCTTAGGATGATGTTTTGTCACATACAGTGCTCTCAGATCTCTCACTGTTCACTCCATGGTACTTGTGCTTGCTGTTTCAATAATAGGTTGACCTATTACACCACAGTCTTCAAGACACATTTCCGGACAATTTACCAGCAGAGGAAAGTTCATAATTTGCAAGTGTGTTTGGGTTACAGCATTTAATTGTATCTGATGTTTCTATCTTTTTATATTGGCATAATGCCCAATATACATATGCCACCTCTGTTTTCCAGCAAATGTTTGTTGTTACCTGTGTAAATAAATGTATTACAGTTAATAATATGTTAAATATTTGATGCTCTGTCTCTGTCTGTATCCTTCTCTCAGTGCCTGGTAACCTGGGCTGCTTTAAAGACAGCGGTGATCCGACTCCTCTATCCGGAGGCTACCAGACCTCCAACAAACTCACCATTCAAAACTGCATCAGCTTCTGCCGTAACCAAAGATACAAGGTACGAATTGCACCATTGGAAATGCAGCTATCAATTGCAAGTGGTAGAATAATGCAATAAGTCACATGAGGCTATACGGTACAGTGATTTTACCATGGTTTTGTTAGACACACGTCTTTTGTCTAATATAATTCACTAGCTTAATTGTTGGCCCATTAATATAGAATTCAGTTGATCCAAAGTCGAATTATGACTTGATGAATGGTAATTCTCATCAGATTCTCTTTACTTTAATACAGTACTTTTTTTTTACTATATTACAGTAAAAAATTTGCATCAGCATAAATTAAAGCCAGTACAACATGATACCACAATGTATAAATATTTCAATTATTTTGAGCTTTACAGTAAGACTTTTTGTGAGTTTGACCCTTAAATTATAGTCCAAGAATGTCCTCCTTAATTAGAGGAATTGTTCCCACTCATCATTCCAAGCTTCATAAGACTTTTATGAAACTGCACAAATTAAACTGTACAAAAATGTTTTTGATTTGAAAGACAATTTGCCATGGACCTGAAGGCTCAAACATACTTTGCATAATCTTTTTTAATTTTTTTATTTAACTGTGAATATTGTCCTGACTTGTTTTAATATTTAAAATCAAATGACTCAGCATAAAACAATATTTTGGCCTTTCTAGATGTAATCACTTGTATCCGCTTGAGTGTTCAGGCTTGGCAAAATCAATAATATCCATTGTATTTCATTTTCTTTTCTGATTTCCAAAACCCTTGGAATTACACTGGCATTAGAGAAATATGAGGTTTCTGATTATTTCTGTATTCTTGTGCGCTTTCTTTCAGCTTGCTGGCATGGAGTCCGGCTACGCTTGTTTCTGTGGTAATGACCTTAATTACCGTCATCATGGTGATGCTCCGAGCACAGAGTGTAACCATGTGTGTTTTGGAGATCACACCCAGCCCTGTGGAGGGGACGGACGTGTCATAGTCTTTGACAGTATGTTCTAGTTGATGTATTACCTTTGCACAGGTCACCGATTTTCAAGTTAAGGGTGCTAATGATAACAATGCCTGGTTGCATAATGCCTCCTATACACTAGACTACTTTCAAAGACATCGGATTGTGGGACCGTTTATATTACACAACTGTCTATCTTTCATTGAAGTTGTAGAGTTTTCAAATTACACGAGGAATCGGCGACAGTGGTGAACACATTACAAAACATTTCACTATTGACAAATCCCCAACGACTCTGCCTGGACTCCAAATTATGTTTCACAACAGAGTACACACGAGAAGTGATACGAGATACAAAAACAAATGCATGATCATATGTTATGGATTTCGGAATATGTATATGTTTTTAATTACCTAAAGGCATCATGTATTTTATTGGTTACAATATGAAAAAGTACCTCCTACTGAAAAATCGACCTATTTGCTTACCTGACTGTCCAAGAGAATTGGCAATTTCTCTCCAACTCTTCTCTTTCTCCATTGTGGTACAGTTCAGATGAAACATCAAATAGGCACTGGTGCTCTTGCCAATGTTCCACATATTTTTCCTCCATTTCTTTGGTCCAATGAGACTTTCTTGATACCGCAGTCATGCTAGTTGATGTTCTGTTGCAGGTACATCAGGACTCCTAACCCTGAAACTTCCCGTGCCCTGTTTCTTGCTCTCTCATTGGCTGTACGACAACACTGCAGTTGTATTCAGTGAAAACACATTTCACATTGCGTGATTTGGAATCATTGGCTTTGATCGCATATAGGTTTACCATTTATTGCATTTTGCAATTGTTTCATCACACACTGTTGCACAGGCAGAATTAATGAAATCAGGTGCTGACATGGACACATGGTTTACATGGAGACAAGAAAGACTGCATCGTCACAATCTTGGTAAAGAAAGAAGCAGATTTTATTACCATCCCTTCAATACAACAGCACACAGCATCAAGTGAATTATTTATTATTCTTTTACTATAAATGCTGACGTTAAAAATGATCAGATATTGCCACATATTTCTGCTGTATATCCCGTGGTTGTGTGACCCAGATCACTAACTCTGGTATTATAACCTTCTAGTTATTTACACTGCAGTCAATACCAGCGGAACTTACACACATTCGCTGGAAATGTTGCCGCTGCTTACTTCCACGTTGCAAAATAAGGTGGATACACTTAGGTAAAGGAAACCGTTAAGGGATTTACTATAGGGAGCAAGGTTTTACCATAATAAAATTCTACTGTTACCATGGACACGGCAATGGTAACAGTAGATCGGAAATGCCCAACTCTTGGGTAATTTATCACATAGATAATAATTTAACTTCACACTCTTCTGAAGTGCTTAAACGCCATTGTCACATGTCACCTGTTCACTTTTCAGGATGCACCAACCAAAGTAGTTTACAATAACTGCATATTTTTTTTTTCAAACTCATTTTCTGGAGGATACACAAGCAGATTTCCATTTTTAGTTGAATTTAATCGATTCAAACACTTTTTTGTGTACACATTTTCCTGTGTAAACGTCCTGAGTTTCGCATTAATGGATGGAGGATTCTACTTTTATGGCCTTTTGAGAAAGACACCTTTGATAGACTGCCCAGTAAGAGTTGGATTAGAGGTGCAAGACATTAAGAAGCTTGTATAACAATGCAGAGAACTGATTGCCATCCCAAATGAAGAATATTAGTGGTGGTCAGTAGGGGTGTAGGATATATATAAAAGTTAGCAATGTTGCAAATGAACTTGTGGTATGATTTTAATTCATCCATGTGTACAGTTTATAACGATACAGAGAGCAGTTTATACTGGGTACACTTCTGGTTTGTGTGTATTCCTAGTAGATTGCCCTCCAGCTTGTTAGCGATTTCTCATATTGCGTGACCGTCAAATCTGTACTCCAGCAACAACTGCAACAGTTATTCATCGCTTAAATGGTCTAAACTGGGTTCTCCCTATCGTGAACAAGTTTGCCTTGGCACACTATACTCTTCAATTGGTTGTATAAACATAGCCGTATATTCATTTTTTTAAACCTTGAAACTCTTAACCTATACTTAAGATGAAGTCTTCCTAACCTTAGGAAATACTTAGGAAAATGGCAGTTAAGGGGCTTTATGCAACACTTAACAGTTTTTAAGGGCACACTTAAGTATAAAATCATAAATCATAAGGGATTGTGATGCTTTACCCATAAAAAGCCTAAGTAACACTTAAGGGTTATTTCCTGCAACACCCTTAAGTTTAAGGGAATCATTAGGGTGATGTTAAGGGAAATTACACTTAAGGTGATTTATGCAACCAGGCACAAATCCTAACATATCTTGTTTGATGAACTGAGAGAGCTTATCTTACTTTAACCTGTTACTATGAGACGTGTTATTATGAAATCATGAGCTCTGTATAGACCTGATCTACTACAGTCAGTCTGCAATATCCCCTCTAATATTTACCTGATATAAAAGGAATAATTCACCCATATATGATGATTTGTTTTCTCGCCCTCTTGAGAAATCTCCATGGAACACAACAGAAGAAATTTGGTAGGGTATGAGCCGTAGTCCATATTCAAAATCTTCTGAAATCATACAATAGCTTTCAGTGATAAACAGATGGAAATTGAAGTTGTTATTCTTTTTATGGAATATTCCAGGTTCAGTACAAGTTAATGTTGATAACCACAAATATTTATTTAGACTTTTAATTTCCTTTTCCATTAACTTCCTTTCTTTAAAATAATGTTTCAAGAGTTACAGTGGAGCACTTATAATGCAAGCGAATGTGGACAATTTTTGGAGAGTTTAAAAGCCGAAATTTAAGCTTAAAATTTTATAAAAGCACATACATTAATTCCTCTGTTAAAACTAATGGATTAATTGAGCTGTAAATTTGTTAAATTGTCATTTGAACAGTAATATCTGGGGTTTGTTGACATTAACATCATCCTGGCAACAAAGTTGTAAAATTCTTTACACAAAAAAGGTTATTAAATCATTTTATCACACTACAATCATGTTTACATGCATATTGTTTATGTATTGTGGCTATAGTTATGAAGAAGTGAGTATTTTAACATTCAACAAGCGGCCCCCATTCACTTCCATTGTAATTGTCTCACTGTAACACATACTTTTGTTTTTGTAAAGAATAATAATTGTTGTAGTAATCAAGATTATGCCACAAATGCTATCGATTGAGCTTAACTTGCACTGAACCCGGAATATTCCTTTAACATCTTTTGTGTTTCATGGAAGAAAAAAGTAATGGGTTTGCAACATAAGTATAAGATGACAGAATTTTCATTTTTCTAAGTAACTTCAGCATGAGAGAGTTTAAGATGTATTAAAGTGATGTATATACTTCAATTAAGTATATATAAATATTTATTAGAAGAAATGTAATTAGCTTAGCAACCTCTATTTTCAATAATGAAAAGCATTGAAAAGAAGTTATCACTCTTCCCCTGTAGCAAAAGTGGGAGCTTGTGGAGGAAACTACACCTCGCCCTCTGCAGTGATCTACTCTCCTGACTTCCCAGACAAATATAAACCTGGCAGGGTCTGCTACTGGACCATTCAGGTACATTTAATGCTTTTAATATTCGAATGGAGGACGAGCTTCTAGTGCCAAGACACACCAAAATTATTAGAATATGTATCTGGCATAAAGGCTGCCAAAGTCACTATCTTGGACATTTTGTTCTCCCAGGTTCCAGGGGCATCTGTCATTCTGTTTAACTTTACTTTTTACAATATTGTGGATCAGACTGATATGGTGGAACTTCTGGATGGCTACTCTAATCAGGTGATGGCACGATTTGATGGGCGCAATCCACCACGGGACATTGTGAACGTCACTGTAGACTTCGTCATTCTGTATTTTTATTCGGACAGGACGAACGAGGCACAGGGATTTTCTCTTCTTTATCATGGTGAGGATTCAATTTTTATTGATTGAACTCTTTAAGCTTAAGCACCACCTGTTTTCAGCAGGGGGCAGTAAGCGGACCTCTAGCTGTATAAGCAATGCACAGCTGTTCAGAGAACAAACAACACACTCAGGCTTGCTTTACACTACGTGTACTAGTGTTCAAATACAGCTGGACATTTTAAGTTTTAAACTGATTATCTTGACACAGCAGCCTAAAATCGCTGTGTTTATGATGCAATGCAACCACTAAAAGCATTCATCAGACACCTGTGTACGTTGAGATAGCCTTAGAAAAGCCATTATGATATGTCCATGTGTGGCAGGCGGAGGGCGGGGCAGGGTCGTGATTCTGCACACCTGGCCCCTAATCAGGCTAATTAGCCCTCAAGAGAGATAAAGGCCGACTGGAAGCTGCAGTGCGACAGAGAAAGAGAGATTTATGGACAGCTGTCCGACACCTGTGTGTGTGTGTTTGTCTTTTTGGTTCAGTTTATAATTATTTATATCGTCAAGCCGGTTCTCGCCTCCTCCTTTCCCTTTAACCCTTTTACACACACACACACACACACACACACACACACACACACACACACACACACACAGGTGTCGAACAGCTGTCCGCAAATCTCTCTCACTGCCGTCTTCAGTCTGCCTTTATCCCTAATTAGCCTGATATGGGGTCGGGTGTGCGGAATCACGATCCAGCCCCGCCCTCCGCCCTGCCACACCAGGGTTGGAGAGTTACTTTTGAAATGTATTCCACTACAGATTACAGAATACATGCTGTAAAATGTTATTTGTAACATATTTCATTAGATTACTCAAGGTCAGTAACATATACTAATACTTTGGATTACTTCTTCAGCACAGTAATTTTACAGGAAAACAATAAAAAAAAATATCAAGAATATGATTTTTGCCCTAGTATCAAAAGGTCTCACTAGAAAAAAAGAAATTAGGATCCAACGTGAATGTTCTTGATAAAAAAATATGATCGTGTCTGGTAACATGTGCATGTAAAATGGCTAGAAATAGCATTTTAGCTTAGCGTAAAGCTAACAATTTTCACAAGGTTTATTTCTATTTCTTCTGCTCCAAACTTACTTCAAACTTACTTCTCTGTCTGCTTGTATGAATGTAACACATCATATGAAAGTGTTTCACCGCTATTCAAATGCACTTTGGATCACATCATTTATATGTATAAATATTTTCCATCTGAAAGGACTAAATATTAAATGAAACAAATTACAATAAAATTACATGGAAGAGTAATCTCTTCAGTAATCAAAATGCTTTTTGAATGTAACTGTATTCTAATTATTTAAATTGTAACTGTAGTGGAATACAGTTACTTATATTTTGTATTTTAAATACTTAATCCAATTACATGTATTTTGTTACTCCCCAATACTGAATATATCTATCTCTGACCGATTCACAAATTCTATTGCAAAAGAAATTGCTGTGGACTGCAGGTCATGATAGGCTTATGTTAAAGAATATGGTAATAAATACACTTTTTGATCTTATCAATGCTCTACTAGATTGCCACAATAATATAATGCGTTTTAATTATCTGAATTATAATTTATATAATACAGTATCTATTTTATTTATAATTATTTAAATATAACTATTTATAATTATTTGATCATTATATATTAAATTGTTGTTATTTGAGGGGCTTTAACTATACTTTAATGCAAAACATACCAGGTAATTTCCATGTGTTGTTTAAAGGTATTGTTACTAGAAACCAATCACAATAAAGTAGTGCATGTATAGATTTGCATCTGCAGGTGCAGCCTGATGCATTCTCTACTACATCTTTGCATTTGCACTGCAGCATCTGATGGGTAACTTAGTACAGATTTACTGTACCTGTAGAGAAAAATAGAATGGTTCAACCAAAAATTTGAATTCTCTCGTCATTTTATTCACTCTGTTGCCGTCTCAAATTTGTTTAGGTTTGTGTTACCCAAGCAAAGATATTTTGAAGTATGTATGATTTTTGTCCATACAATGCAAGTGAAGTGGGTGCAAAACTTTCAAGGTCTAAAAAAGGACATAAAGGCAGCATAAAGATAATTCATACAAATCGAGTGGTTTAATCAATGTCTTCTGAAGTGTGAGAAATAGACAAACATTTAAGTCCTAATTCGCTATAAAATCTTGACATCCGCGCTCTGTGTATGTGAGGAAGTGCAAACAAGCTCCTCTCATGAATGCACATAGGAGACTAATAGATTTTCTCTTCTGAAACCTTTTACATAATCAGTATACATCAATGTAACAAGAATGAGACTAATCACAAGTGATTTATCCAGTTATGCTGTCACTTAAACAATCAGTATTAGTTATTATTAATGAAAGTAGAATAGTCCAAAGCCACATATGTGTAAGCACTGATCAACTACACTGAATGGTTCTTCTCTGTTGCATTGCACTCTGAATGCTCTGACCATTTTTTCGGTTCTAAACAATTTTCAGACACACTGTCACTTTCTGTTGTGTTACTTCGGGAGGCAGAATTCACTAACCACAATCTGAGGAATAATAATTGACAATGGGAAGTATGAAATGGAAAAAAATGTTTTGCTGAAAGAAAAGGTCAGCGGATCAAATTGGCTTTCACCATTCACAGAGCCGTTTTTGCCTGCAGGCAGAGTTTGATTCAAACACAACATATTGGTTTTATATCTGTGTCTGCTACACTGAGGTAATTTGTGATTGACTGAGGTGATGTTATTTTGAAACAGGTGGAAAAATATCTTTCTGTAATGTCGAGAGTATGTCATCACTGGTGAATGCAGGAGAGAAAAGACATCAGAGATTTTAAATGCAAATATTATTACACAGTTTACATTTTATGAAGAAAATGTGAGTGTTTTCTGTGTTTTTTGTATTCTGTATGGTTGCTAGGCTGTTCGGGGTAGTTGCTAGGGCATTGCTAGAATGTACTGGGTGCATTTCAGAAATATTTCTTTTTTTTAAAGCAAAACGTTTCTACGAAATTCTCATATGTATTTAAATATATCAAACTTTTTACTCAGAGTTTTATGCCGAGTGCAAAATAGAGGCATTTTCACTAGTGAACTTCTCACCCTGCTGTATATTGGTGCACAAATGATAATTATTACTATTTCAAATTCCTTATCACAACATATTAACTCAGTTTTCCTCCCCACAGCTTTCAGAAATCAAGGTGTCAGACCTGATGAAGAGGATGATGACGATGATGGTGATGAAGAGGACACCAGTACAGTGAGGCCTCATACTGGAAGCACGACTGAAAAATCAAACAGCAGTCAGAGTGGGAAATCCTCCCTGCTGTACTACGTAATCACATCAAGCCCTGCAAACATGCCAGGTCAGTGGCATGGACCGGGCCAGACGGCAGGCCACAGAACCAGTATGTGTCTACTTCTATTCATTATACTTCAGTTACACTTAGCTTACACTCAGTCCTCACTTACTTTTCATACCAGATGTCATTAACTTAGCATAGGCAGAAATGTTAGTGAGATTACTTATTATGGACTTGTTTGGCATTATAATTTTTATCCTTGCCTTATACTGCAGCCCCTATTCCCCATTTTTTCCCTTACAATAACATAATTTTTTCACCCAATTTGGAATGGCCAATACCCAATGTGCTTTTAAGTCCTCGTGGTCGTGTAGTGACTCGCTCAATGCGGGTCTGCGTCTGAGACCGTCAACCCACGTATCATATCACGTGGCTTGTTGAGCACGTTGCCACGGAGACATAGCACGTGTGGAGGCTTCACGACATCCCCCGCGGTATCTCTGCTCAACTCACCACGTGCCCCACCGGCACGCCCTCGGATTCGAACTAGACAGCATCTTAACCATTGAGCTACCCAGGCCCCCAACAATAACATTATTATTATTTACCTGTTTAAGTAATTATATTACCTTTTTAAGTTCTCAGTGCTAGGCGTAAAATAAATATGGAATGCATATTTCAACAAAGGCATTCAAAAGAGCTAAAAAGAAAACTCAATGCAAAGACAGAGACTATTCTAGATGTTTAGTCTATGTCAAGACAAGTGTTTTTTTATGTATATATGTATATGGATCAGTAATATAAATTAAATAAATTAATTATTAAAGTCTACTGATCCCTAAAATAATATTACCAAAAAGGGAAAAATAAGAATAGTATTTCGCATTAAGAACATGAAGATTATTTTTTAGGACCATGACGATTTTTTTTATTATATTAGGGATGAGAAAATGTGCTTAATTGTCATGAAAATAATTTCACAATGAAAATATTGCCAACCATCCCATATAAGAATAGTTCACCCATATGCCATTCCAAATGTGTATGACTTTCTTTCATCTGCTGAACTCAAATGAAGGGTTTTAGATGAATATCTCAGCTCTTTTGGTCCATACAATGCAAGTGAATGTGTGCCAAAATATTAAAGCTTAAAAAAATCACAAAAGTTAGCGTAAAAGTAATCCATAAGACTTCATTTGTTAAATCAAATCTTCAGACATGATATGATGGGCATGGGTGAGAAACAGATCAATATTTAAGTCCTTTTCTTTCACTATAAATTTTCCTCCCTTCTCAGTCAATCTGCACTTCACTTTCACATTCTTCTTCTCGTGTTTTTAGTGACTCACATTCTTCATGCATATATTTCTTGCAATAAATGACTTTATTTTATGTAATAAGTAGGGCTGTCAATTTAACGTGTTAATTGAGTGCGATTAATTTGACAAATATAACGTGTTAAAAAAAATTACACGATTAATCGCACCATAATAAGGAAGATTCCTGAGAAATGCAAGCTTGTAGTACCACCTGTTTAATCCAGAGGGCAGTAAGTGTAATTTCAGCTGTATGATATATGATATATTATATATATATATATATATATATATATATATATATATATATATATATATATATATATATATATATATATATATATATATATATATATATATATATATTTAAATATTTAAAGAAAACTATAATTATATATTGATATAAGTATGTATAATCTTTATATATAGAATTTTTGTTATATGAGGAGCTTTCTCAGCAAATATTTGTATATGCGATTAATCGCGATGAATTAATCAGGACACCATGTAATTAATTTGATTAAAAAAAATATATCGATTGACAGCCCTAATAATAAGATTGTGAACACTTATGGAGATATGGATTAAAACACTGGAGTCATATAGATTACCTTTATGATTCCTTTATGTGCTTTTTTGAGCATCAAACTTTTGGTACCTATTCACTTGCATTGTATGGACCTAAAGAGCAGAGATATTCTACTAAAAAATCATAATTTGTGTTCTGCGGAAGTAAGAAAGTCATACTAATCTGGTATGGCATGATGGTGAGTAAATGATAAGAGAATTTTCATTTTGGGGTGAATTATCACATTAAGGGAACAAAATTGCGCATTAAAATCCATACAGGACACAGCAGACAAGCAGAGGTTTCAGTCGTGATTTCTGTCAAAACCTAAATTAAAACAGCAGCAGTTTGATGTGTTGATGTGATGTGTCTGAACTGTTAAATACAAAATAGAACAATACAGGTTTATTTTTACAGCTTTGTTATTTCCTTACATTTCCCTTGTGATAAACAGTATTTACCGCCAAAACATTCAACACAACAACAAAATGACAAAGATTCTCACAGCTTAATTATTTATGGCTAAACAATAGTCACAACTACTTTATAACTGTAGCAAATGCAAAACCTAATCTAGTTCTATAGTATTTTAGCGAAACAATGGCTTTCATGGTGCATTTTTATAAGGGAATTTACCGAATTTTATCTTTCCTTAGCTAACTAACTTACTGTTCCATAGGTAGCCCCTATTTATGGTAGATACTTGTTTTTTGTGGTGAAACTGTGTGTTTCTGTATGATTGTAAATATGAGGCTGCATTAGTTTTACTGTCGGTAATAAACATGTCATGTTTTACAGTGTGGACTATCTATGCGCTAGCTGCCCTGCTAATGCTAACAGCAATAGCCATGGTAGCTAAGCTGCTACTGCACCTTACTGTAAAGTAAGTAAACGTATCACAAAATTATGAATTTAATAAAATTTTTTAAGCTTTGTTTTTTGTGTTGTGACTGTAAAGCATCAATTGAAAAATAATAGTGAAAGATAGACAAAATTGAGTAGCTCAAACAGAATTCCCCCTCAAACAGTTGGGTTTAATTGCAGGCTAAAGGGGTAGCTACTATATACTGTATATGTCAACTTTGAGTCGCTTCTTTATCCGTGTGCTTTTGTCAGATTTATTGTTGCTGTTTTACTCTTAATGGATGTTTTTTTTACACATATCGAAGCATATGTAAAAGTTTTATTGGCATTAACTTTCGTTTTGGTCCTGATTTTTATACCTTGTTGTCCCTCTTTGTTTCTTAGGTCCTCATCCATTCCATCGATCAGCAGTTCAGAATCATGTGTGCAGAGCACCACATCTGAACCTTGGATCATCTTCTACAGACCTTCCACCATCTCACTGTTTAAGAAGAAACTCAAGAACCACCATGGGGACCTTAGCCCTCTCGTGGGAATCTAACTTCAACTCTTCTTACCTCTACGGCTGCTTTAGCCCCCCTGTAAGGAATGCACACACTGTACGTAATGCTACTGGGCTACGGAAAGGGAGTAGAACCATCCTTGATCGACTTCAAAAGACCAGAGCAAAGCTCAGCCAACAGGGATGATTGGTTGTTGGTAAGGAACTTGGCCAGAAAGGTACAGAGAGACCTCAATCCCACTGGCCAAAACGAATTTACTTTTAATTTGCATCTCAACCAATCACGGATGATGTGACAAGTGCACAAATAAACCAAGTGATATGATTAGCAAAAGAAATGTCTGGTTTGTCTTGACATTGTAGAGCAACAGACCAAAACAAACTCATAATGGATGCCAAAAAAGGGCCCAACCGTTTCTCCAGGTGCTTTTGCAGAAGCGATCAACCCCTGATAAATGTCTTCAGAAAGGGTGAGACTCCCCGTGGACCACACTGAAAGACAAAACCACTTGTATAACCAATATAATGCCACTCATGTGCCCAACTAGCCCCTCTGGAAGAGAGATACGATTCAGTTTCTGTCGCTCTAATGTAGATCACCTCTTTTTGAGGAGCACAGAACTTCTTTCTCATAAGATAAAAGAGCTGTTTGAACCAGCAGAGGATTGATGACACAATCATGTAGAGGAGAAAGTGTTTCAGATCTTTGAGGACTCAAAGTGAACAACAAAGTAGTCTCGAGAGAGTTGGAGAGTAGACGAATGGATTGCGAAGTACCAAAGCCTGCAATTGCTACAAGTTGGGCAATGTTCAAGACGAGTTCTAGTTAAGTAATCCCTATGGACCTCTCATGCCATCTTTTTTGGTCTGTGTTGGGTTTTGATCTTTCTGTAATGCCTTTAAGTGCCTTAAGGACTGAAAAAACTCTTCTAAGTGGCCACAATGATGTAAACAAGCATTGATCCTTCGGACCATTGAATTGAAAATGAGAAGAAGCACTAAGAAATTTTTTTCAGGGGATTGTGGGTGTCGTTGGGGCATATTGTTCTTGTCAGGTTTTTGACTTGAGCAAAAGAAGCATTGTGATGAACATTGTGTAATTCTGTGTTGGAATGATCAAAGGTTATTCCCTTTTCATTTCACTCCCCAACGGAGGCAGTGGTGAAATTCTTCCAAAACAATTTGTTCTTTCTCCCCCTTCACCATAACTTTTGCTTTCAGATTCTGAAGCACTTTTCCAGTCAACCAAAAACCACGAGGATCACTGCACTGCTTGCTATGAGGACTGAGGATGTTCCTACAAAGGAACACACAATCGGTTAAGGGTCATGAGTACAGCACTTGAACAGCCATTAGTTACAGATCAAGATATGAGTTGACACGAGGGGTGTCTTACAGTTTTGTGTTCAATGCTCGATGTTACACTTGATGTGTCCTAACCAGTCATGATATGACAACAAGCTTTTTGTTTAATGAAAAAGATTCTGTCATCATTTACTCAACCATTTGTCATTTCAATCCCGTATGATTTACTATCTTCCATGGAACACAAAATGAGATGTTAGGCAGAATCCCAGCCTCAGTCACCATTCACTTTCATTGCATCTTTTTTTCTCATGCAATGAAAGTGAATGGTGCCCGAGACTGGACATTTAGCCTAACAGCTCCGTTCGAGTTTCAATACAAGTTAAGCTCAATTGACAGACATTGTGGCATAATATTGATTAACACACATAAACACAAAAAAACAAAATATGGATTCGTACCTCAAGCAAAAATTGTGGTTACAGTAAGGCACTTACAATGGAAGTGAATGGGACCAATGTATAAATATAAAAAATACACAATGTTTTAAAAGTATAGCCACAATACATAAACGTTATACATGTTAACATGATTTTAGTGTGATAAAATCGCTGACTATCCTTTTGTGAAAAGTTATATCCAATATTACAACTTGTTGCCATGACAACATAATGCCGGTAACCCCTGTAAGCGGTTTTATAACACTAAAACATTTTTAACATGTATAATGTTTATGTAAAATGTATGTAATAATGTAACATAAATGCATAAATGTGTTTTTGTGGTGATATTTTTTTAATATTTTTTAATATTTATGGAATGGCCCCATTCACTTCTATTGCAAGTGCCTTACAGTAACTGCAATTTTAGCTTGTATTTAAATATACAAGGGACAAGTCTAAATTGTTCCCGGTGGTTATCTGCTATACAATACAATAACTTGTATTGAACCTGGATCATTCCTTTAGTGTGTAGTTATGTGATGCAACATTTTGAACCAATGAGATTTTACTGTGGGTCGGACTTCCAAAACAGCGCCACAGATTTAGAAGCCAAATGATTAGCACGCTGTCCTTGTCACTCATTGCAATTTTAATCATCTGATGTTTTATCGCATCAAACCTGATTTGGGCACAGTGATACAGTTGTTTTAGCAATATTGTGAAGGCCCCTCATTTCAACGTCCATGTATGTGAGTACATTCAGTATATAGCCAAACACCCTGAAAATGGGTGGTCAGCAATACATTATTTGTGGGTGCCACAATTACAGCACTTACCAACAAAACAAATGAACAAAATCACCATATGCACTTTTATTTATTCTAACAGAAGTACTTATCTTGGGTCTTGTCTTGGGGGGGGGGGTATTCGAGTGCAGGTCAAGTCTTGAGCCCTCCTCCAGGGACAGTGAGCCAAACATGATTACACTATCCTCATGGCAGGATTACATTAATTTGCGAACTACTGAAATACTGTATAACTATAGACCTGTAATTGAGCAAGCTGCCCACCCAGTGTTTCAAGGTTCTTCCTCAATTCAAGTGTATTTGGCTGACCCGATGCTGTATTTTTGCCATATTTTCATTTGCACACTGTCCTAATTATTGCATACTTCATACCCTTAGCTCTGAAGTGCCCGGGGCTACCCATGCATGCTATAGTATCACCAGTCACAGACAGAAAGAGATAAAGAGACCATGGCTGTCAAATCACATAGAGACAAACTCAAAGTGACAGGTTAATTCTAACAAGGTCTTATTTGTCTGGAAAGACTGGTGAGTAATGCAGAATCCAGATTTTCACTTATATAGCCTGAATAGTACTTTTAGCAATGGAAAAAGTGTCATATCCTTTTGTGGTTTATCACAATGTCAGTGCGCTTTCCTTCCGAGTAACCAAGATGGGAATCCCTATAATTTTGGGAAAGGGTGCTTCCAGGGATTATAAAAAAGATGTTGTTTTCATGGAATTGTAAATAAAATAGTGAGAATTTTAATTTATACCATAAATTATTATTTTGGATGTAAATGGAACATAATCTATCTTTTGTATAAAGACCTTTGTAGTTTTTATTTAATGTGTTCTGTGTGCAAAAATAATAAATATGCATGTTTCTTATGCCTGTTGTGTCTCTTTTGTGCTCTATGAATTGTCACTAATGCCATTTTTATTAATGAGGACAGGGAAAACAGAGAAGGGAGATTTACAATGCAAATTAGATCTTTAAGGACACTCCAAAATTTGCTTGCAAGATGACCAAAGTTTCTGCAGCATTTTAGTATACAGATATGACAAAGGGGGAAATACTCAAACAAACATGCATTTGAAAACTAGACAGACCTCTAAAATGCTAACATCTGCTGGAGACTTGAGAAGGAAAAGGTTAAGGAAGGAAGAAATTCTGCTCTGATGTTTTCTGTGTTGCTCAAATGCTTATCAGATAAAATGACTACCAGACGCAGAGTGGATGCACAAACAAAGCCTGAATTACAGGCCCCATGTGTAAGCCATTTCCCCCTCTGTGTGTGTGTGGAGGTCCAGCTGCCCACCTGCAGATGTTTATGGTATGTGTGGTGAGCGCATTTACAAATGTGGATAACAAAGTACTTTTACTATACTGTCAATTAAAAGTTTGGGCTCATAATTTCCACAACCAACTTATTGAGGTGCCACCTGGGATGCTTTTGATACAGTAATTTAAGGAATAGTTCACTCAAAAATGTGTATTATCTCGTAATTTTCTCACCCTCATGCAATCAGATGTGTTTGACTTTCTTCTGCTGAACACAAAGATTTTCTGTTGGTCCATTCAATGCGAGTGAATGGGTACCAAAATTTTTAAGCTCAAAAAAGTAATCCGTTAGGCTCCAGTGGTTGTATCTATATCTTCAAAAACAATGTGATTGGTGTAGGTGAGAAACAGACACATTTTTAAGTCCTTTTATACTATAAATTCGGCTCCCTACCCAATAGGTGACAGTATGCATGAAGAATGTTAAAGTGAAAATGGAGATTAATAGTAAAAAAAAAAAAAAGCACAAATATTGATCTGTTTCAAACCCACACTTATCATTACCCACGCTTCTGAAGATATGGATTTAACCATTGGAGTCGTGGTTATGTTGCTTTTAAGTTTTGGAGCTTCAAAATTTTGGTACCCATTCACTTGCATTGTATGGACCTACAGAGCTTAAATATTCTTCTAAAAATCTTTGTGTTCAGAAGAAGAAAGAAAGTCATACACATCTGGGATGGCAATGTGGTGAGTAAATGATGTGAGAACTTTCATTTTTGGGTAAACTATCCCTTTAAGTTCCCATGTTTGCTGTGCATGTGTTGGCTGCTTTCCCTTCACTGTCTGGTCCAATGCATCCATGAAAAACAAATATTGAGGGTTTGGTTTTGTAAAGACATCAATGCTTTAACACGATTACATTTGTCTACAAAACTAACTTTAAGCATTTACCCAGAGCACAATTTTTTATTTAACATTTTTTTTTTTAAATCACGAAATACATAAATTCATTGAAGCATGTCCAAACTTTTCACTGGAGAATGTGAGTCAGACAGACCTGTGAAATACAAAAGTAACATTTATCATTGAGGTTTATTATTGTATGACTGATGCACTCCACTACAGATATCGGGCAGTTAATCTATTTTATTCATAGTGATATGTCTGAATATGATTACCCCATATAAAACCCATAAGCCTTTTACTCTTCGAGCAACGCTTCAAGTACCATTCTTTCACAATATGCTGCGTTTAGTCAGACGCCCAGTCAGTAGTGTTGTAATGAGCATGAAAATTAATCCTGTACTGCTCCCTATTGGTAAGGGTCATTAAACGCACCATTTTTTATGAAAAACTGAAGGCTGCACAAAAGGCCAGAGACAGTTTAGCAGAGACGGACCAATGGTATTTAAATGAATGGGAGAAATTGGAACGGCCAACGGATGTAGAAAACGAAGTCCCGCCTTACATGTAAAAGAGCCAATCTCCTTTAAGATACAGACATCGCCTTTCAGTCAACTCAAGAATGGGCATGCGCGTTAGCTGAACCCGCCTGAAAACTTTTTTAGCGTGATCTGAGCGAAAGAGCAGTTTATGATACCATTGTTGTCAGATTGTATTACTAATTTTAAATATGCTATTTGATTGTAATATTGCTTGTTAAGTAGAGTAGGAGCTGTATCTTTATGCCGCTTGTTTATGTAAAAACAAAAACACTCCCCAGCATGCACGGGAAGCGCTCCAAAGATGGCCGCCGAGTGAACTGACTTGCCTTGAAAGGGACTTTGAAAAGTCTTTGTGTCAAAATAGTGTCATTTTTCCCTTGCGTACTGGACTAATGGAAAATGCTGCCTCCGGAGGCTGTACAGCCATTAACTGATTAGGCAGCAGGGTAGCAAGCCAGCTGCCTAAATTTTCGGATGCAGCCTATGCATGGAACGTTGACTACGTATTTCCGGTCAAATCTCAGGTGTATACAAATCTTCCAGTTTCGTATTCAGCTAACTCGAAAGTGTCAAGAGTTGTAGGAAACGACTGTTCTTTCTAAAATAAAGTGCTTTATCACAACAAATGTGGTTTTATTTAGTAAAAGTATAAAACATATCTCATTTATGAGCTCCAAATGTGTAATATATACGAGCACTACCATTGTATAAGTTTTCCTCTGTGTTCAAAGTATTAACATCCAGCGATTGTACAGTGATTTACAAGTGAGTAATACTGCAACACGTGATTCGAGAGCACAAACTATCACCTGAAGACGATGTTGGACAGTTGCTCCGTTGCTCAGCTGAGGTTAGCGGCATCCACAAGGTGACGAATCATCAGTGATAACACTGCACAGTAGGCTAGTGATTTATTTAGTAAATTATTATATTTTCCCTAGTGTTGAGTTTGAGTGCATCTTAGTCAAGTCCGAGTCCAGTCCGAGTCCAAAAGGGGCCGAGTCTAACTCAAGACAGAGTCCAAAACAGGCCTAGTCAATTACATTTGTTACCGTAAACTCAGCATCAATATTTTAAGCTTATTTTAACCTTCACAACTAAGAAAAACAATTTGTCAATATAAATGCAACAAAAACACCTGTTGCATTTCATGATTAATATCCTGCTGAACAAACATATATGCATATGTTTTAGGTGTATGAAGACAAAACTGTCCTTCAAGTTTAATCAACAAATCAACAGATAATTTAAAAAGTCAACAGAACACAATAAGAAGTGTGTTGAAGGTTCAGCACACTTCTTATTGTGTTCTGTGTTGAAGGTTCAACACACTTCTTATTGTGTTTTGTGTTGAAGGTTCAACACACTTCTTATTGTGTTTTGGGTTGAAGGTTCAACACACTTCTTATTGTGTTTTGGGTTGAAGGTTCAACACACTTCTTATTGTGTTTTGTGTTGAAGGTTCAGCACACTTCTTATTGTGTTTTGTGTTGAAGGTTCAGAACACTTCTTATTGTGTTTTGTGTTGAAGGTTCAGCACACTTCTTATTGTGTTTTGTGTTGAAGGTTCAGCACACTTCTTATTGTGTTTTGTGTTGAAGGTTCAGAACACTTCTTATTGTGTTTTGTGTTGAAGGTTCAGCACACTTCTTATTGTGTTTTGTGTTGAAGGTTCAGCACACTTCTTATTGTGTTTTGTGTTGAAGGTTCAGAACACTTCTTATTGTGTTTTGTGTTGAAGGTTCAGCACACTTCTTATTGTGTTTTGTGTTGAAGGTTCAGCACACTTCTTATTGTGTTTTGTGTTGAAGGTTCAGCACACTTCTTATTGTGTTCTGTGTTGAAGGTTCAGCACACTTCTTATTGTGTTTTGTGTTGAAGGTTCAGCACACTTCTTATTGTGTTCTGTGTTGAAGGTTCAGCACACGTCTTATTGTGTTCTGTGTTGAAGGTTCAGCACACTTCTTATTGTGTTCTGTGTTGAAGGTTCAGCACACGTCTTATTGTGTTCTGTGTTGAAGGTTCAGCACACTTCTTATTGTGTTCTGTGTTGAAGGTTCAGCACACTTCTTATTGTGTTCTGTGTTGGCCTGGTTGCTAGGGAGGGTAGAGTCACATGGGGTAACCTCCTTGTGGTCCCTATAATGTGGTTCTTGCTCTCGGTGGGGCACGTGATAAGTTGTGTGTGGATGCCAAGGTGAATAGCACAAAGCCTCCACACATGCTACGTCTCCGTGGTAATGCGCTTAACAAGCCACATAACAAAATGTGCAGATTGATGTCTCAGACACAGTGGCAACTGAGATTCGTCCTCTGCCACCCGGATTGAGGTGAGTCACTATGCCACCATGAGGACTTTGAGAGCATTGGGAATTGAGCATTGAATGTTCACATTATTGTTTAGATTAAGATGTAGAATTACGTCATGCTACCGGTAATGTTAATTTTCCAAACGTATTTCATGTCAACTTCTCCAACATTAAGGAAAGGTTGAAATGACAACGCATAATAAACTTTCAAATAAAACGTTCTTTTATAAAACTTGAAGCCGCATTTGCCTTCTTGTGTGTGAAAATATGAACATATAATAGAAAGTACCCCACTCTATTTAACCGACAAAATAACACAAAAATAAGTCTGCGTGTTCGTGGTCCATGCTAGATCTGCCAGAACTACAACTTGTCGCGTATTTATGACGCATTGTTTACGCAAGTAAACTTGAGCGAAAGATGGCCACCTCCATCAGGACACTTGTCCTCAGAGTTGTCGGTGATTCCACGCGAAATATTCATCATGTTTTAGGGAGTCGAGTCAAACATTCATTCTGTAATGCGGGGATCACAGTATGTCGTGGCTACAGTGATGGCAAAAGTACACACTTTGGTTTCGAAACGGTGCCAGAGGAGGACAAAGCAGAGAGAGGTGAGGAAATATACTTCAGTTTATTGCTCCATTCAGGCTACCTTTACAAGATATATGTGTTCAAAGTGTGTCCTAGTACCATGGTATATATAGATCAAGCACCCCGTTTTCACTAGTGTTGGGAAGTCCGATTAATTTCAGCTGTACGGTTCGTTATGACTGTTCGTTTGATTAAACCGCTTCATAAAGGATTCACAACAGATACCTATTTTATTTAACCACAGGCATCACTCAAATGTGTTCTCACATCCTCCGTGAGCGTAGTGGCCCTGTTAGACGTTCACATTGGTCGGTTTTCCTCTGCGAGGAACAGCAGCGCCTCTTGAGCAGAAAATAAAGTTATCTCTGTGGACCTACGCCCCCCCCCCCCCATAATAAGGTCATAATATACAGGTTATTGCTGCTTCAAGGACAACAGCGGGCAGTCACATGCACTTCATCTTTATCAGCGCACTTGGTTGTGAATGGTTAATGTGTCTAAACACTATTTATGCTGTACACCTATATAAGCTGAATAGCAAAAGGTCCGACAGTTTATTATTTCTTTCCTTTTTTTTCCTTTTTTCCATTAAGTTATTTTATATGCAGACATATCAATTGTAGTGTACTAGGTTCAGTTTGAATCATTTTGATTTGCTTTTGTGTCTTCTATAACACCTGATTATTCTGGAGGATACGATTAGTGATTATCAATGTGGGTTTAGAAGAAGCAAAAGCACTTTACCACCTTATCAGACTTGAATCGTTTGTCCAGGACAGCTTCATTAAAAAAAGAACACGCTGTAGCTGTCTTCTTTGACCTTGAGAAGGCCAATGATAACACCTGGAGATATGGAATACTCAAAGACCTGTACGAACTTGGGCTCAGAGTTAACTTACCCGACTTTATCTCCAATTTCTTGACAAACAGATGTTTTCTTGTTCAAGTAGGAACTACACTATAAAATCCACATGTACAGGAGCTAGGAGTTCCACATGGAAGCACTTTTTCAGTGACTTTCTGCATCAAAATCAATAGTAGAATCAGTTATATGTTGTAAGTTTATATGTTGACGACCTATGCATATGCTATAGAGGGAAAACCATGTATATAATTGAATGACAGCTACAACTACGAATAAATAAAATAAACAACTGGTCAATAAAGAATGGATTCAGATTTTCCAAAACAAAGTATGCATGCATTTTTGCCTTCTCCGATCCTTACACCCCGACCCAGAGTTTAGTATGGAGGAGAACCCATTAAAGTAGTGAATGATTTAAAATTCTTAGGCCTTGTCTGTAATAATAAATTCACTTTTATCCCACATATGAAGATGTTGAGAAGTTATTTTTTAAAACAATTCATATATAAAAAGGGCTGGCCAATATCAAATGGGGTGCAGACACTACCGTACTTTTACATCTCTACAGTACATTAATTATATCCTGACTGGATTAGAATAGAATAGAATCCTTTATTTTGGTCACACTTTATACACACAGTTTTTTTTTTTTTTTTTTTTGCATATATACAGTGAAATGTATTAGTTTTCACATATCCCAGTTAAGCTGGGATCAGAGATTATGGGAGTATTGTGTATGGTCAGGCAAGGAAGCCATACATTTCGAACACTTGACACAATACACCATCAGGGAATACGTCTAGCTCTTGGAGCCTTCAGAACAAGTCCCATTCAAAGCATTTATACAGAAGCCGGAGAACCTTCCCTCTAGAATAGGCATCTGAAACTGGCCTTACAATATGCATTCAAGCTCAACAAATCTAAGTAATACGGTCTTTACACCTGTATTCCATCCAGAATATTCTTATCTGTATGAAGCTAGACCTAAAGCGATCAAACCTTTTGGAATATGGATTAAACCATACTTGGAGAATTTGAACATCAAACTGGACAACATAAGACTCATTTTTGGCCTGTTCTCCCTTGGACCTTGAAAAAAAACCTGAAAAAAAAGTATAAAATCATTAAAAAGTATAAAATTAGATTTTTAAAATTGAAGGTCATAATAGTCTTAATTTTACTGATGAGAGGTCTTACATTTTAGATTACACATTGACTTAGACATATCTAAATAATTTAACAAATGAAAACTATCTAATTAGCTTTATATGATTGATATTATTATTTCTTTGTGGCTTTGTTGTTCATGTGACAATTCACGGCCTTTACAACAGTGTATTACGTATTGTCTCCTGCACGCGAAAGGAAGAGAACGAGAAGAAAATTGGTAAATGTTAGTTCAGTGCGATTTCGCACCAACATATAAAGTATAGAGAATGGTTAGCTGGTGCAAGCAACGAGTTTGAGGCGACTTGCAAGATCTGCCAAAAAAACCTTTAAACTCGGGACAATAGGAAAGCAGTGGAGTCCCATTTGAAATCGGAAAAGCACTGATGCTACGCTGGTATTCGAAAAAGTATGGCACCAATGGAGTTGTACATGTCTGCACCTGCTACATCAACTCCTGCTGGATCACAGACTGGTAATGTTGGACTGAATCACGATGTTCAACCAAGTGTTTCGTCAAGTTTTTCACAGGCTGCTACTCTGAGGGCTTAAGTATTGTGAACTTCAGCTCATGGTAATTCGACATCATTCATACAAGTCAAATGACGACATCCACACACATTTCAAGGCAATGTTTCCAGATTCGTACATGTAAAAACTTTCACCTGTGGCACAGATAAAACGGCATACATAGCCAGATTTGGTATTGTGTTGTTTATTAAAAGACCACTTACCACAAAAGTTAATGATGAATCGTTCATTGTTATGTTCGACGAAAGCATCAACAAAAAACAAACAACTAGACCTTCAGGTGAGGCACTGGACCATGGATGAAACGGGAACATACATTTGCTCCCGCTACTATGGTTCTGTTGCTGGGCCATTCCACAGCTGAGGATTTATTGGACAAATTCAAGGTAAGCCAAAAATACATTAATAATACACAAAAATACATAGTACATACTTGTCTCAAAAGAAAATCAGTAAGTGTTTTTCATTTTTAAGTGCTATAGTTTACAACCCACTCCATGAAATACGTAATGTGCTGTAGCTGGTCAACACTCAGTTGCCTGTTTTAGGTATGCTAAAATAAAAATTCAGTCTAGTACTAGTCCTGCAATAATCCCTGCTCTCATGAATGTTATATTTTACAGCTTAGTTTCAACTGTTTGAGAGAGTTGGAGATTGTATATCAATGTGGTTTGACTAAAACCAAACTACAGCATCTTAAGTGATCATAAAAGTACACCAGCAATTGTCATCTAAATAAGTTTTTCCTTATGCTCTGCCTCAGCAAGATGCTTTCTGTGTCAGTGGATGGGCCAAGTATTAATTGGAAATTTGTGCAGCTACTACAGCAAGAATACAGTGAACAGTTTGGTGGAGCTCAGATTCAGAATGTGGGAAGCTGTGGTCTTCAAATTAATCACAATGCTATCAAGGGTGGATTTGGAGTGTGGCAAGTAGAGAAGCTTCTGAAGGCCCTGCACGTCCTTTCCCACTGTGCCCCTGCAAGGCGGCAAGACTTCAGTTCAGTGACTAAGTCCACAAAATTTCCCCTACCTTTTTGTGAGCATCGCTGGAGAATTTGCCAGCAGTGGAAAGAGCAATTGAAATTTGACCATCCATTGTCACCTATGTGGACCAGGTGAAAATTAAAAACCTCCTCAACCCAGGATCATCCTTATATGACACTGTAGCAGAGGCCTGAATGGATCCCCTAACTGTGCCATATCGGCACCTCTACATATCCATCTCAATAAACTTTCAGCCGTTTCTAAAACTGATGTTCCCATGATCCCCTTCCTGAGCAAAGACTTGGAAGATCTTGTCAGGGTAAGTATTCATGTTAAAAAAAAAAAATGATATTATCTTACAACCTTTTTTTTCATTCATAATCATGTTATGTACACTTGCAATGTATCTTGTGTGCTTCAAAATATATATTTATATATTCATCTGTTGTTTGTCATATCTAGTATATTGCTTACATACTGCTTAATGAATGTATCCAAACAGACTGGTCTCTGTAGACACTAGGTTATTAATTCTGTATTGTAATTACAATATTACTCACTCAATGGAAATCTTTTCTCAGAGCCTTCTCCGATGCTTCATCCAGCGGGACATCCTTTTGTTTCTGTGTCAAAGCTTGTCAGGCTTGATGAGACATATCGGAGCCAATGGGTCAGTCCAAAGGAGGTGGATATTGGAATGGGAGCAACAGCTGCCTTGAAGGTGTGCACTCACTTTTCTTATTAGTTATAAATGATTCTTTATGAATTTATTCAGTAGGATTCAGCTTGTTCATATACTTTTAAATATCTTGCACAGATCACTTGTTGTCTACTTTTGCCAGGGAAGATCAGGGAGTCAAAGCAGAGTAGGCGAGCTTAGTCAGCTGCAGTTCATAAAAGAGTGTGGGATTGATCTTGCAAACATCTGCAAGAAGATTCTGGATAAATATCCTTTGAAGTACCACTTGGTCCGAAACATGACGTGCCTGGACCCAAATATAATGTACTCCGAGCCAGATGTGTGCTTGCAGAGAATGAAGGGCCTCATCCAGAAGTTTGTACAGGATAAGCAGTTGTCAGTTCTAACAGCTGGTAAATAATACTTAGGAATAAAATATAACTTGACAATTTAAAGTATATTTTATTTCTTATATGCTCGATTGTATTAGCCTATTTAAATGAGCAGGATTTGTCACTTCCAGTTTGTAAGACAACATTCAAAACTGGCCCTTCCTCTTGTTCATAACACCAGAATTGGGCACTGATTACACTGCTTACAATCTTGCATCTGGTTGCTACATTTTTAAGAGTCCCGTTCTCACACCCTATATGCTGTTATTGGCTGGGGGTGACATAAACTATATAAAAAAACATTCAGAAAACATCTAGAACTCAGCAAAATAAGAAAATACAGGCAGAGGGCAGGGTTTCTGGAGATACAGACACCACAACACACCTCTAGTCGGTCATGATTGAGAGAGATTGTATTTTTTGGAAATTACTACTCATTCTGCATTTTGTAGTACTTTTCAATACAGTCTGCATACTGTTTCCAAAATGATTTAGCTCTTAACATTTTTGTGCGGTTAGTATTTTGCATTAGAATAAGGTCCAGTGTGTAAGCAACTGCCAATATTGAATTTCCTTTTTTAAATACAGGTGATGTGATTGCACAGCAGTTTGGGACATTTCTCTTCAATGAGGCCAGAGTAGCAAGCTTCAAGGAATTCATTCCCACAGAACCAAACTACAGAGTCGACATGTTTTTGCATCATCTACCTCATCACCTGAGCTGTGGGGTTTTGTTAAAAAGCTGCTGATTCTCTCCCATGGCCAAGCAACAGTTGAACGTGGGTTCTCAGTCAACAAAGAGGTGGTAACATGGATGAAGACACAATTGTTGTCCAAAGACTTATCTGTGACCATGTGAGAGTGTATGGTGCAGTGACCCAGGTACCTCTTACAAAAGAGTTACTAAACTACCGTGCAACTGCACGGACCAGGTACAGAATACACCTAGATGAGGAAAAAGACAAAGGAAGAAAAATGGCTGAAGATGAACTTTAATTTCTATGGAAGAAAAGAAAAACAATCCACAGTGTATACGGAGACTTGTTTAATAGATATTTTTAAAAAGTACCATCTGAACAGATTTGACAGTTTTTATCTTGTATGAATTTTAAGTGTCTTATTTAATTTTGTAAATTTTTATTGATGAACCTTTGTTTGCCATGTGAATAGCCTGGTTGCTGACATGGTGTTAAAAATAAATAAATAATAACAAATCAACTGATTATTTTAGTGTTATACTGCACCCAGAGCTGCTCAGCTCAGCGTGAGTCACGTGGCAAAAATATGCTCAACGCTGAAACTATCCGATCACTGCCGCATCTGGAACGTGTCACCTCATGACTCACACTTGCAGTGGGAATGGTGTAATCTGTTAATATGGGCTCCAAAACGAAAGCACGCCACTCATGGAGGATGTGTGAACCCGGCGTCATGACAGTATTTTCACTATTAGCTTAGATAGACCTTGACAAATGTTGTTTGTTCTAATATCATTAACATTAAGAACATAGCCATGTTGCCAGTATTAAAGGTGCATTTAGTAACTTTTGTTTATGTGGAATTACACTGACACATAGGAGCATGGATGCAGCATTATTCAAACACAATAGTTTTCAGTTACTGATGCCACTGTAGAAATTCACTTTCCCTTATGACTCAGTACACTTGACATTGCGTTCTGCTAACGCATATTGGCATCTCCTTGTCAGTGGACGACACCTTCCTCCAGAGAGGACGAGGAGCATGCATGCACCACTGACAAAGAGCTCGATCTCGAGTGGTGTCCTCCAGAGGAACCTGTACAATCTCACCTTGATGAATGTTTCCTGCAGTACGGACGCCGTCAAGCGACCGCGTTCTGCAGATCTGCCCCGTTCTTCGATGAAGTTCATAATGAACTGCCAAAATCCTGGCGTACGACCTATTCGGCCTGCTCACACAGTGATTCCATCCTCTCTAATGTGGATCACAGGTTAGAAAAAGGTTGTGCCCAACTAGCCCCTGTGGAGGAGGCGATAGTGGCACACCTCTGCCTGGTGAGTAGCAGGGTATGGAAATCACACTCCTTCCAAGCTGTGCCAACTGACGTCCACACTGGCTGGAAGAGCATACTCCGTGACAGCCAAGCTGGTTCAGCACTCCATGTGATGGTGGTGCTACAGGTCTATCAAGAGCTCCTCAAGCAAGTGGACAAGCAAGGCTACAATCCAGAGACATTAAAAGAGCTCTGCACCACTACGAACTTAGTGCTGCATGCCACGAAATTCACTGCACAGGTCATTGGCAAGTCAATGAGCAACCTGGTAGTCCTGGATCAATACATCTGGCTGACCCTCACGGAAATGCGTGACAAGGAAAGCCACTCTGTTTGGATGCTCCAATGTCTCTTATGGGTGTTTCAGATGGGGTGCTAAAACAATCGAACATGGGTATACGATCCAATTTGCACATCATCCACCCCATTTAATGCCGTTCTGTCTTCGACAGTTTCATCCAAAGACACGTCAGTGTTACAAGCCGAAATACACAATCTCCTCGTGAAAAACATGATAGAGATTGTTCTAAATTGTCAACCCAAAAACGGGCTTTACAGCTGCTATTTTCTTGTCCCAAAAAACATGGTGGGCTCGGCCAATCCTAGATCTGAGACATTTGAATCGTCCACTCACAAAGCACCCATTCAAAATGATTACTCTGAAATGGATCCTATCGCACGTCCGCCCACACTACTGGTTTGCGTCAATAGATCTGAAAGATGCTTACTTTCATGTCCATATTGTACAACATTACAAGATGGTTTTGATATCAGCGTATCAATTCAAACTTCGCACTGTCTCTGGCTCCTTGCACATTCACAAAGTGCATCAATGTGACTCTCGCCACTCTGAAACTGAGCGCTATGTGCATTTTGAACTACCTCCACAATTGGCAGTTACTGACCAAATCAGAGGCTCTGTTATTGCTCAACAGAGACTTACAGCTTCAACATTTAAACAGCTTGGGCCTCAATGTCAACTGGGCAAAGTGCACTATTTTCCCCCAGCCAACAAATCTCCTTTTTGTGCGTCAGCCTCGACTCCGTGAGCGGGCACGCGCACCTCACGAGCAGGCATGTTCAGGCCATTTTGCAGTGTCTGTATCAGTTCAGACTGGGGAGAACACTTCCACTGTGGCTGTTTCAGAAAGCATTGGGATTATGGCTGCAGCATGTGCCACGACATGCTTGGTGCCATGGCCGCATGCGCATCACTATATCTCGCTGCTTTATAGCTGCTATAGCACCATGGACAGCTCTTGCCTTTTACCAACAAGGTGTCATGCTGGGACAGATTTTCAGGTGAAAAGTTGTGACTACGGACACTTCCAACACGGGGTGGGGGGGGCGGGCGGTGTGCGATGGATGCCCAACTTTCGGCACCTGAGCACGTGGTACATCAACCACCTAGAACTTTCTACTGTATTCCTAGCCTTGAAGGCTTTTCAGTCCAAAATAGTGAACACTCAATGCACACTCAACTAGAGGCATTGCCTCCTCATGGGTCTGGATGAATGGTGTGTCTTTACAAGACATATGTTTTGCTGCAGGATGGTCTTCTCAAAACACATTCGCAAGGTTTTAAAATCTAGATGTAACGTCTCTCTGTTCACAATTCCTCTCTGTTTAGAGCGTTTGCTATTTCATTGGCCAAATATAATTATGCCCCTCCTTTTAAGTACGGGCTCCCCATCATTTTGCACAACCGCCTGCATTCAGACCTTTGTAATTTCCCATAAAGTCACAAGCACTTTCATTATAAATAAAACTTACTTTGTGACTGGGTTCGTGAAGGGGTTAATTCATATTATATGACTATAGTTCATATCTATTCTGAGAGTTCCCCTCCTGGCCCAACATGAGTGTCAATCATTTGCAGCATGACTGCATACCACAGGACTGCGGTGTCATGCTTCCTCTCTGGAAGGTTATGTCGTGTAGTGCAGCACGATGGGACTCTGTTCCCCATATGCGTTAGCAGAACGCAATGTCAAGTATACTGAGTTGTAAGGGAACGTCTCGGTTACGTATGTAACATCGTTTCCCTGAGATGAAGGGAACGAGCAGGGATGGGGAGTAACGAAATACATGTAATTGGACCACGTGTTTCCGTACGTGACCGGGACATTTTTTTTTAGCAAAGCTTACACACAACAGTGTCCTGATGTTGGTCAGATGTAAAGAAACCAAAAACTGCCACACTGGCGAGCTGACGTCCGTTTTTTATTAATAATCTCCTAATTGCCAGCCGGCACGGCACTCATTTTCACAATTTGCATGTAAACCCTGTTCCAATACGCATCAGATTTCCATCTCTCTCTCTCTTTTTCAATTCTCAGTGTATAAGGTATTTGAAAGTGTGGCCAAGAAGTATGATGTGATGAATGATGCCATGAGTTTGGGAATACACCGCCTCTGGAAAGACACGCTCCTGCACATAATGAATCCTCAGCCTGGACTACGGTTATTGGACACAGCTGGTGGCACTGGTAAATCACAAATATTGCCTTTTCTCCACAATTTTGCTGTTCATTGTTGTCTGAGAACTTGGTATAGTATGTTATTAGATTACTAAGCATGGATTAAATCCTTGATATGTACCAAGTTGGTACTAAGTAAGTTGTAAGACTCAAAAGTAAGTTTTCATAGAAAGCAACACATTTTTAAAAGTTTTTCTCTGCATTTAAGTGCTTGGATGAAACTCTCTTTTATATAAGGTGGCATCTATTGTATTTTTGCTTACAAGAAAGTGTCCTATGTGTATGATGTCTGCATGGACACAGATTTTTAGAGTGATGAAGAATTAAAGTTTTATTGTTAACACGTTGCCGTCTTTGTATTGTTCAACTCTAGGTGACATCTCTTTCCGCTTCCTGGAGTACACACACTCGATGTATGATCGTCAGCAGCGGCAGAGAGCGCGGTCCAATCAGACGCCATCATGGCAGGACCTTGCCGGTCATTATAAGACAGATGAGGCAGCGCCTTCGCAGTCCCGGGCAGTGGTGTATGACATCAACAAAGAGATGCTTAAAGTCGGTAAACAGAAGGCAGAGAAAGCAGGAATCGGCACAGGTACAGTCCCCTTTAAGCTCATACATTAATCATTACATCGGACACCAAAACTCAAAGGATATTGTTTTGTTGTCCTGTGTTTGCAGGCCTCTCGTGGGTCATGGGTGATGCAGAGGAGCTCCCGTTCGATGACGATCAGTTTGACATATACACTATTGCATTTGGCATCAGAAATGTCACTCACATAGAGCAAGTAAAGATGTTATACTCTTTTCTTCCCCACATTTCTTAACACAGGGTAATACTTGACTGAAATACATATAAGTCCTAATGTGTGCTTGGAAATCTAGCCTGAATTGCACTGCTACCCAGTTAATAGTGTTCCATCTGTTCAAATATATATAGACTGAATAATTATATGTCATTTGAGATAGTGTCTCTGTCTGTAGGCTCTACAAGAGGCTTTCCGGGTCCTTAAACCAGGTGGAAGATTCTTGTGTTTAGAATTCAGCAAAGTGTCGAACCCTCTGCTTGAAAGGTCATTTTTACAATCCATTTTTTGGTTCTCATAATGTTTGTTAAATTTGTGTGTGTATATATATATATATATATATATATATATATATATATATATATATATATATATATATATATATATATGCCATAAAAATAAATGTCCCTTGTATCCACTGTATTTAAAAAATGATTTTGTAAAAATCCAAATAACTTTACAGATCTTTATTGTAAAGGGTTTAAACAATGTTTTCCATGCTTGTGCAATGAACCACAAACAAAATAATGAACATGCTAACAGCTTACAGACGTAGGCAATTAAGGTCACAGTTATAAAAACTTAGGACACTAAAGAGACCTTTCTACTGACTCTGAAAAACAACAACAAAAGAAAGATGCACAAGGTCCCTGTTCATCTGCGTGAAAGTGCCTTAGTTATGCTGCATGGAGGCATGAGGACTGCAGATGTGGCCATGGAATTGCAATGTCCATACTGAGACGCCTAAGACAACACTACAAGGAGACAGAAATGACAGCTGATCTTCCTCAGAGTGGAAGACCATGTGTAACAACACCTGCACATGATCGGTCCATCCGAATATCACACCTGCGGGACAGGGAGTGGATTGCAAGAACAACTGCCTGAATTACACCAGGAATGCACAATCCTTCCATCAGTGCTCAGACTGTCCGCAATAGGCTGAGAGAGGCTGAACTGAGGGCTTGTGGGCCTGTTGTAAGGCAGGTCCTTACCAAACATCACCAGCAACAAAGTCACCTATTGGCACAAACTCACCTTCGCTGGACCAGACAGGACTGGCAAAAAGTGCTCTTCACTGTGGTTTTGTCTCACCAGGGGTGATGGTCAGACTCGTGTTTATCGAAGGAATGAGCATTACACCGAGGCCTGAACTCTGGAGCGGGATCTCAACTCAACTCAACTCTCAATTTTATTTTTTGAGCACTTTCAAAAACTACACTGGGTACCAAAGTGCTGTACATGGAGTTACAAAAAAAATTTATAAAATCACATACATACAGCTTAAGAATGCAACAAGCATTTAAAACCAATAAAAACAGGATAAGATAAAATTGACCTAGTACAATTTATAATGCAATGAATTAAAAGCTAGGGAAAATAAATACGTTTTAAGGCCCCCTGGAAAGAGAATAGAGACGGAGATGAGTTTATGACCAATGGAATGTCAATCCAAAGTCTAGGGGCTGCCACCCCAAAAGCTCTATCACCTTGAGTATTAAGGCGAGATCGAGGGACTGACACAGCTGATCACCAGAGCGGAGAGACCCTGAAGGTTCATGCAAACTTATTAAAGCAGAGATGTACTCTGGTGCAAGACCATGGAGAGCCTTAAATACATACAGCAACACTTTGTACTTGATTCTGTATTGGATTGGTAACCAATGTAGGGAAATCAATACTGGGGTAATATGGTCTCTTTTCCTTGTTCCAGTTAAAAGCCTAGCAGCTGAATTGTGGACCAGCTGCAGGCGAGAGAGAGAGGCCTGACTCGCACCCAGATACAAAGCATTACAACAGTCCAATCGAGAGACACAAAGGCATGCACAACCTTCTCCAAATCATCAAAAGAATGGATGGACTTCATCTTTGTTATAGATCTAAGATGGAATTTTCTTTTTTAACAACAGTATTTATTTGTCGATCAATCTTGAGTCAAAAATATCACCCAGGTTTTTTAAATAGGGAAGTTTTTTTCCCTGGAAGCAGTGACAAATCTAAATTTACCTCACATCCTCTTTGACCAAAAAGAATAAACTCTGACTTATCCTCGTTCGGATTGATTTGGAGGTGGAGGGTCTGTCATGGTCTGGGGCAGTGTGTCACAGCATCATCGGACTGAGCTTGTTGTCATTGTAGGCAATCTCAACTGTGTGCATTACAGGGAAGACATCCTCCTCCCTCATGTGGTACCCTTCTTGCAGGCTCATCTTGACATGACCCTCAAGCATGACAATGCCACCAGCCATACTGCTCGTTCTGTGCAGGATTTCCTGCTAGACAGGAATGTCAGTGTTCTGCCATGGCCAGGGAAGAGCCCGGATCTCAATTCCATTGAGCTCGTCTGGGACCTGTTGGATCAGAGGGTGAGGGTTAGGGCCGTTTTCCCCAGAAATGTCCAGGAATTTGCAAGTGCCTCGGTGGAAGAGTGGGGTAACATCTCACAGCAAGAACTAGCAAATCTGGTGCAGTCCATGAGGAGGAGATGCACTTAATGCAGCTCTGTTAGTCACATGTCTGTGAAACTTGTTCAGTTTATGTCTTAGTCACTTAGGGTGGCAGCCCCTAGACTTTGGATTGACATTCCATTGGTCATAAAATCATCTCAGTCTCCATTCTCTTTCCAGGGGGCCTTAAAAACGTATTTATTTTCCCTAGCTTTTAATTCATTGCATTATAAATTGTACTAGGTCATTGAATCTTTTTATGTTCATACAAATATTTACAAGTTACGTTTGAAAAAAGTAAGTTTTGATCAAATCTAGACAGACCCCATTTACAGCAGCCATCACTCCAACACCTTATCCTTGAGTCTTAATGCTAAGTTTGGTTCTAGAATATCACTTGCCATTATATCAAACACAACTGAAAGCTATTTGGTTCATTAAACGAAGCTTAACATTGTCTTTGTGTTTGTTTATGAGTTGCCACAGTGTGCAATAGACTGGCATGTCATAAGGTCAATATTAGGTCAAAAATGGCAACAAAAAAAAGCTTTCTCTAGAATCTCGTCAGTCAATCATTGTTTTGAGGAATGAAGGCTATACAATGCTTGAAATTGCCAAAAAACCTGAAGATTTCATACAAAGATGTACACTACAGTCTTCAAAGACAAAGAACAACTGGCTCTAACAAGGACAGAATGAGATGTGGGAGGCCAGATGTAAAACTAAACAAGAGAATAAGTACATCAGAGTCTCTAGTTTGAGAAATTGATACCTCACGTGTCCTCAGCTGACAGCTTCAATTCTACTCTCTCAACACCAGTATCATGTACAACAGTAAAGAGAAGACTAAGGGGTGCAGGCCTTATTGGAAGAATTGAAAGACAAAAGGTAAGAGTGGGCAAAGAAACGGATAATTGGAAAACAGTGTTATGGATCTTAACTCCATTGAGCTTTTGTGGGATCAGTTAGACTGTAAGGTGCATGAGAAGTGCCCAACAAGACAGCCGCATCTATGGCAAATGCTACAGGAAGTGTGGGATGAAATGTCACCTGAGTATCTGGACAAACTGACAGCTAGAATGTCAAGGATCTGTAATTGCTGTATGTGGAGGATTTTTTTTAATGAGAAATCGTAATAGTTTAAGAAGTTCTGAATTTTGGTTTTCAAATTATAATAGTAATTTTTCACATTACTAATGTCCTGACTATACATTGTGATCAGTTGAATGCCACTTTGGTGAATAAAAGTAGCAATTTCTCTCCATAAGTGCAAAAGCTGTACATTATTCCAAGCTTTTGGCTGCCGGTGAGTGTGTGTGTGTGTGTATAATATTGTGTATGTCCCCCTCGTGCCACCAAAACAGCGCCAACCCACATGTAAGACTGGCATTCTGATACTGTACTATTGTTCTCACCACAATTGTACAGAGTGGTTATCTGAGTTACCGTAGACATTGTTTAGTTCAAACCAGTCTGGCCATTCTCTATTGATACCTCTCATCAACAAGGCATTTCTGTCCACAGAACTGCCACTAAATTTAGTCAATTCTAGAGACTGGTGTGCTTGAAAATCCCAGGAGATCAACAGTTACAGAAATACTCAAACCAGCCCATCTGGCACCAACAATCATGCCACGGTCCAAATCACTGAGATCACATTTTCCCCCATTCTGATGGTTGATGTGAATATTAACTGAAGCTCCTGACCCATATCTACTTGATTTTATGCACTGCACTGCTGCCACACGATTGGCTGATCAGTTAAATCGCATGGATGTTTGTTGGTGCCAGACAGGCTGGTTTGAGTATTTCTGTAACTGCTGATCTCCTGGGATTTTCACACACAACGGTCTCTAGAATTTAGTCCGAATGGTGAAAAACATCCAGTGAGCGGCAATTCTGTGGACGGAAATGCATTGTTGATGAGAGAGGTCAGCAGAGAATGGCCAGACTGGTTCGAACTAAACAATGTCTACGGTAACTCGGATAACAACTCTGTACAATTGTGGTGAGAAGAATAGCATCTCAGAATACTATTCTGAGATGTGAGTTGGCACTCTTTTGGCAGCACGAGGGGGACCTACACAATATAAGGCAGGTGGTTTTAATGTTGTGGCTGATCGGGGTGTGGGTGTGTGTGTGTGAGCGTGTATTTATCACTTTGTGGGGACCAAATGTCCCCATAAGGATAGTAAAACCCGAAATTTTTGACCTTGTGGGGACATTTTGTCGGTCCCCATGAGGAAAACAGCTTATAAATCATACTAAATTATGTTTTTTTAAAATGTAAAAATGCAGAATGTTTTCTGTGAGGGTTAGGTTTAGGGGTAGGGTTAGGTTTAGGGGATAGAATATAAAGTTTGTACAGTATAAAAACCATTATGTCTATGGAAAGTCCCCATAAAACATGGAAACACAACATGTGTGTGTGTGTGTGTGTGTGTGTGTGTGTATAGATAGATAGCTAGATAGATGTAAATTGTTGTTTTATTTGGAATCCTAATACTGCCACACAAAAATGATGTATAGGGGATCTTGAGATGGTACACACAGTGTATGGTTAATGTAAATTGTTCAATGTTTTGTATTTTTGCAGGCTGTATGACACGTATAGTTTTCAGATGATCCCTGTGTTGGGTGAAGTGATCGCAGGAGACTGGAAATCATACCAATATCTGGTGGAGAGCATCCGGAAATTCCCTGACCAGGTAACAAGATCCACATTTTGTTATCCATTTTATAAATTTGATGCCACTACAATACAATGTTAGTGCAATAAACAAGGCAGAGTTTGTATATGTCTGTCTTGCATGTTTGCCTGCAGTGATAGGTCTTCAAGCAGGTTTTGATTTTTGCTAAAGTTTTGCATTAGGATAGTCAGCATTACTCTAAAAGGAGAATTTGGTACATTTTGTGGATTTCAGATTAATTAATGTACCCTTTGTTAACGGTTTATAAAGATGTTCATTGTTAACAATTTAAGAAGAGGTTCATTAATGACTAATAAGTAATTTATATGTAGGTATGGCAACTTTTCTCTCATACAAATAGTTAGCAAACTAACTTATACATGATATAAATGCTCAATTAATACTTATTCAATCATATATTATTAATCAAAAACATTAATTGCCCTAATTCATGATTTGTCAAAATAGAGTATTATAGTGAGATAAATTGATAAAGGGATTGTTATTTTGCTACGGTCCACTTTTTTCCGTTACTGTAATGTTTTCACACACTTGTGTTGTCACGTTGATGCCAAAACGATGGTTTAATCTAGTCTTATTTATTTGCCTAAATTCTTCTGCAAACCTCTTCTCATGCTTATTCACAGCCAATATCACAATAAAACCTGTTGACCATTAAATCTACTGAACTTTTATGTATATTTCTAATGTTGGCAAATCCTTAAAGCAACATTCTGGGTTCAGTACAAGCTCAATCGACATCATTTGTGGCATAATGTTAATTACCACAATTAATTTTGAATTATCCAATCTGTAAATGCTAAAATCCTAACTTTTTCAAAAGTAGAGCCACAAGACGTTAAAATGATTTTATTGTGATGAAATCACTTACTGACCGTTTCTGTGTATTTACAGAATATCAATTTTTACAACTTAATTTCTGTGAATATTTAATGTCAACAAACCCTAAAACGACTGTACAAATGACAATTTGAACAACTTTACAGCTCAAATAATACATGAGTTTTTAACAGAAGAATTAATGTAAATGCTTTTATAAAATAAGCATCACATTTCTGCCTTTGAACCCTCCAAAAATGGCCGCATTCACTTCCATTTTAAGTGTCTCACTGGAACATCGATTTTTGATTGAGCTTAACTTACACTTAACCCGGAATATTCCTTTAATAAAGTTGAATTAGTGTTGATAATATGCGAGTACAAGAATGTATAATGGCTCACTATTTGGCAAGTATCACATGAAAATCAACGTTTTTATGCATGTTGTATTGTCAATGATTTATAATGCATTTGTAAATTATTAATGAACCCCTTTATAATCCCTTATATAGAACATAAGTGTCACCCTTAATGTGATTTCTAAAGGATTATTGTATGTGTGGCCCATATTATTTTCTTTTCATCTGAGTGGCGTTGTGACAAAACCTTCTACCTCATTATTCTGTCTTCCACAGGAAACATTCAAAGAAATGATTGAGGGTGCTGGCTTCTTCTGTGTCCAGTATTTCAACCTGACAGGGGGAATTGTTGCCATTCATTCAGGGTTCAAGCTCTGAGTGTTTGTCTCCCCTTTGCGGTCAGCACACTTTTGCCTACAAATGAACTTATAAGAGAGAGTGCTGTCCTACAAACAATGGTGAGGAATTAAAATGAGAACATGGAGTGTGTAAAGAAACTGGGAGAATTCCTTTTACACATTCTTCATGTATTTATTGTCTGTTGCTACTTGGAAACACGTTTCAATCTCAGAGGTTAAAAAGGAAGATCAAAATGCTCTTAAAGTGTTGTGGGTTTGAGGAGATTAAAACAGCTTCTTTTTGAAATGTGACCTTTTTAGAGAAGATGGACAATGTGTTTGGTTATTGGCCATGGGAAAGCACACATTGACCTAATAAACTCAAATAAAAATACAAATATTTAAATCATATCCCATTACAGCACGTGTAATTTACAGTAATGAATAATGTGACTCTTATTGCCATCAGTCTCTAATTGACAATTAAACACTATTAATGCACAGAATGTGTACGGACCCTTATAATGTGATTCCTTGGACTTGGTGTGTGCTACTTATTTCTCCTTTAGCATCAAACTTACTGTGACTGTTGCTTCTTGAAAGTCACAAAACTAAAAATCCACTTCATGAGGATCATGCAATGTTTTACAAGATGAAAAAATATTGTTTTTGTAAACATGAAACACTCCAATGAGTTTACTTTAATAAAACCATATTTTTAAGATCTTTGTACACATTTACAAAACTGTACAACAATTTTAAAATCAGTTTTTGGTCAGAGAATATTTAATCGTCTTGTGTGCAATTACCATGTATTTACAAAGTCTCTTATTAGTGATCTCCACAAAAAAAAATAAAAAATTACACAGACACTGAACATAAGACATGGCTTGGAGATAAATATATTAGTCAATAAATATTCAGAGAACATATTTCCATTTATGAAATGTGCTGCTATACAGATACAGAAATATACACAGATCAAGCTCTAACCTTTAACATTTTTAAAATGATAATGGAGAAAATAATTATATCTTTTAAAAATATTAATTTTTGTACACATTTTCTTTTATACAATCTTAAGTGCTACAAGCAATACGAAATATTAAATAGTGACTTAAGTAACCAGAAAAAAAAAAAAATGCTATATTTGCAGTAGATATCTCTATGCAAGGCAAGATTCTCATGTTACGGCACTGTTTAGTCTATGTATAAATAAAAAGTTACTTTAAAATGACCGCCTGTGTAAGCTGTATGCGTACATTTCATAGAAACAGTATAAAATACTCTGTAAAAAACAGAAAGGCATGATGATATGATGGTGTATATTTGTAAAAGCATGAGTGCAAGTTTATAGTATGTAATTATTTAAGGTAATTATGTATGTGTCTGCATTTGATACATATACTATGTGTGTGTGTGTGTATATATGTATGTATATATATTACACACACACACACATATATATACACCACTGCATTGCAATCTCTTTAAACCATTATACTTTGGTGTCTTTGACAATCTGTTAGCTTGTATTAAAAAATTTAAATAAAAAGTTATAAAATAACTTATCAGGGTCAAAAGCTACAAGTTCTGTACCTCTAACACTTGAGTAGTCCAGTTCTGATTCTACCAGCGGTGTTGGGCTGTACCCTGGAGACAAACTAAACTTTGGTGTGATGCACATGCAGCTCAGTAGTCTCCATTGATAATATGGATTATATAAGCAAAACAAAAAATGAACAAAAGCTTTTTGTCTTGGTCGGTTTCTGTACTAAAAAGATAAAAGGCCCTGAGAGGAAGAGAAAGATGTACATTTTCAAGAGCGATGTACACCTAGTTACATTTTCAGTAAGAAATTACCTTTGCACCTGATGTGCACTTGTTCTTGAAATGTTCAGTTTTGGTTTTTATTTCTCAACGATATAGTTGACTGAGATGTACGTACATGCCGTATGATTTCATAACCTCACATGCAATTCTGAATGAAATAAGTGTACAAGAGCATTCAAATCATCTTAGTTAATAATGTGGAACTCAAGCAAAATCTAAATTTTCATAAAAATTTAAAAGTTAGTAATTTACAAATGTTTCCCTGGTCCTAGTCTGATCAAGAGAGAAGCATACATATAATGATGCTCTGCTCTCTAAGTTTGACTCACATTTCTGACTTTGTGTAGCATGTGGAAGTATGAATAGCTTTGTACTTTCGCTTCATATTTCTTCTGCAACCGTTGTGATTATGTGACCAATTCTGAAGGCCACAGGAATGAACAAGATCACCACGGCAAAATAGTAAAATCTCGATTTGATACTCAAACCCAGTACACTCCAGAGTTTTGACGATACAACCATTAAAAGTATAAAAAATATTTTCAAGAGCTTGTGCTGTGTGTCAGGGCTCGCTATCAGAGTCCTGACCCATCAAAAGATGCTTTGCCACCCCCTTGTGTTTCAGGCACACCATTAAACTGGGAGGGAAATAGTGCTCTTGCCTCTTCATCTGGTGGCTGCGAATAAATTTGACCACTACAATGTCCTGAGGTGAAAAATAAGTCACAAGTCTCCTCAGAATTCCTCTCCTCCCTCCCTACGGTAAGTTTAGGTGGGAGCAAATTCGTTTGTGATTCTGGACCTAAGCCTAATTCACAGTCTGTATCCTCATGAATAATGGGTATTCGCTGAGCATGTTCACAGCAACCCTGTCCCATGCAGCCATCAGTGTCTGTTGGGGCATACTGTATGTTAACAGAACAGTCTTCAGCATAATGACTAGCACTTCCACGGTGTACAGTCATCTCTGTGTAGAAGCAGCATGGAAGTCCATCATAGCCAACATGATCTGGAGATGGTAGTTGCTCGAAGCTAACGCTGTAAAAGTTCTGAGCGGAAGCAACTGCTTGAGATTCTGCACCCCATCTACAATGTCCACTGTCTTCTCCCTCCAGCCCTTTAAGTTCCAAATTTAATTTAGGTACCTCGAAACAGCAGTTGCAAGCAACTCCTTGCTCTCCACAATGCTTCCGTTCTGCTGCAGTGCCCTCTATGAGCCCAACTGAGGTAGTGCTTGTGAGTTCCCTGGTTTCCACTGAGGAGTGGCTACTACAGTTGGGCTCCAGACTGCAGTTGGACAGCTGGTCCCCAGAACTGTAACAAACTCCAACAGGAGGCTGTAGGCAGTCCATCATCCCTGATACCGGGGACGAAGTGTCATCAGCTGGAGCTGTGGCAGGAAACACTGTGGCCTCCCCTGCAGATCCCCGACAAGGACTCTTACTGCGGTACACATAAGGATCGTAATCACTGCTTAATGAACTACGGAATGTCGAGCAGCTGCCATAGACGCCCTGGTTACTGACTTCCGTACAATCCAACATGGAGTCGCTTGAGGAGCAGTGACACTGACCCGAGCTGCTGCTGCTGTCGCTTCCAGGACAGTCCGCAAGGTAACCGCTACACACTGAGCGGTGCCCGTGGTAACAACTAAGTCCTGAGGTGCTTCCTGTGTCCCCAAGTCGGGAAGAGGAAGCCGGTGCCATGTGCACCACAGTAGGATACAAGAGTCCTGGCTGGAAGGGTCGATTATGTCCTTTATGGAGCCCATTTCCAGGCTGGCCTTCAGGCTGAGGAAAGGTCAAGCCTTGAAAATAGTAATGCTGGTACATGGTCTCATACTGGGAAAAGCAGGCTGTACGAGAAAAATTGCGTCCATGGAATTTGGGCCGTTTAAAAGTATGGGTTTGTGGGTAGCCAGAGGCGCGATGCTCCAGGCCACAATGGTGAGGGTTTAGAGTATGGTCCAGATGGAGAGCTGGGAAACCCCGTATAAAGGAAGATTGGGATGGATAAAGGCCCTGCTCAGGATGCTGGTCCACTGTAAGAACAGTGATAGGGTTGCCATGAGGGTCCATGCTGGTGCGTGTAGGGTAGGCTGTCACTTGGCCAGCTCGGTGCACCCTTCCTGGGTAATGAACAGGGAGGACGACTCTCTGTTGGCGGTTGTGGACTGGGTTACCAGGATCAAGGCAAACAGCGCCAGGGTTTCCCTTTTTTTGCTCTGAATGGAAAACCAAAATACACAGGTCAGAAATTACCTATATCAAGAGCATTGAGTTTTAAGACCTTAAACAAACTACGAATTTCAATTTTAGCAATAGGAGGTATCAGTAGTGTTATCGTTTGGCTGATTGTAGGGTTATCTTCTTTGTTTTTTTATATTTTATTAACAGACAGACATACAAACCAAAATAATGCATTAACGAACAATATAGTAATTCCATAATTCCAGAAGTGAAAATAACAGAGTGTGTGTGTGTGTGTGTGTGTGTGTGTGTGTGTGTGTGTGTGTGCATAAGCAAAATAACCATTTATTATTTATTACCATCATCATTACCATCACCACCACCACTCCTCACTACCAACATGCTGCCAACATTGTATCAGTCAATTTTTATTTCTATTCTTATTTCCATCTTTCCTCCTATGTAACAATTACCATTGTCAGCACTCTTCAAAAATAAAAGATACTTTAATAAGATAATATAAGATAACCCTCCCCCCACATCTCTTCAATCCCTATTTTCTCCTAAAAATTTTTTTTTTATTTATTTATTTATTTATTTATTTTTTTTGTATGTTATGTGTAGTGTTTAATGTGCATTAAAACAAGGGGTACAGTGTGAGAGTGTCTCAACTTGGGACAGAGATGCTGTCCCATGGAAACCACTTCTCTCCTGTCTTGCCTGCCAAAGTGTTTGAGGTTTTTCAGTGTATATATACATACATACATTTTATTTTATTTTTTTCTCCTTTTTCCTTTCTTTTTTCCCCTTTTCTCTTTTCCTCTCTATTCTACGTTGTGATGCATTAAAAACACATGAAAAGATTAGGGGGGAAGTTTGGAAACAATCAATTGATTTAACTACAGCAGTAGTGAAAACACCAGGTTAGTAATTCCAAAACAGTACTAACAATGGTAATAATAATAATAGTATTAATAATAACAATAATGATACTGATGACAATGATGGCAATGGTGATAGCAATGATGAGAGCAACGACAATAACAACAGCAAAAAAAAAAAAAAAATTATATATATATATAGTAATCATAAGAGTAACAATAATGATAATAATGGCAATGATGACAAAAATAACAAAAATATAGTAATATCCGTGGGTTGATTAAAAAGGTGGGAGGAGTCGAAGTTGAAAGGAGAGAGAGGATTCATAGTTGTAAGAGATCAGAAAGTGTTGGATGGCAGAGGTCGGTTTCAGATGCGTAATTATAAGGGGGAGATGTGTATTCCATTGTAATAAAGTCTGTAATAAGATTTTTCCAATGGTTAATGTGTATTTTGTTACGAGTTTTCCAGTTCATGAGGATAGTTTTCTTTGCGATGGTTAGATGTAGGGTTATCTTCTGATGCTCACCAATGATGTTGTGCCTGCAGTGTGGACAGGTGTGGTGCTGCAGTAGCCAAGGGTCCACACATTTCTTATGGAAGCGGTGTGCACAGGGGATCACCCTCAACTCCTGTATGTGTGGAACAGAAGATTGGAGAGGTCAACAGATCCTCCTTAACATTATGCTGGCTTTCCAGTTATTGCAGAGATATTCCTCAACATCCTTAGATATTGCAAGAGCAAGAATATTAGATAACTGCCTTTTTAATTCAGTGTTTTACCTTCATGGAGGTATTCACAAATGGTATATGCTTTAGTTGACAAAAAACATAATCATTTGCCATGTAATGTTTAAGCATGTATGTAAACTGTAGATGGCGCCACAGTTTCAGCATTTCAGTGCTTTTTAGGGCACTAAAAACTGTCCCGAGACCAATGCTTATGAGGTATAAATAAGGCCCAGTAAGAATCTGTCTTTTTGCAGGCTTTGCAGATTTCAGAAGAATTGGAACACTGGATAACAGCAAAATTATTGGGTGTACAATTATAAACACCTATAGATTTCAACAGAATAATAAAACATTCCAAAAGGCAATTTTTATTGCTCCGAAGACATAGTGTCACCAAATCTCAAAACCCATCAAAACATGATGGACTCCTTTGCATTCAGTCGCAATGAACAAGTTCACAGATCTTACCCACAAAAATCATTCTCTGTCCCCAAGTATGACTCATCCTCCTCCCTCAGCCTTTCCGC
Organism: Xyrauchen texanus; assembly: GCF_025860055.1. Taxonomy (NCBI): domain Eukaryota; kingdom Metazoa; phylum Chordata; class Actinopteri; order Cypriniformes; family Catostomidae; genus Xyrauchen; species Xyrauchen texanus. The sequence goes on along the minus strand of NC_068279.1, from coordinate 9,181,888 downwards.
CCTGCTTTTGTTGCTTTTCTTCATCACAGAAAAAATCCTTTGATGCCATTGAGCCTTTTATATTGCCACTTCCTCTGTGCTTCCCAGACGCCTTGATTTCTTTGTTGTGCACTTTTTTTTTTACAATGACACATAACCGCAAAAGGCGAATAAAACAAAAAACTGAACCCAATGGCACCAGTATTCGTCTTCAAGTACTTTGAGACAAAAGTAGAACAAGGAGGCCAAGAAAAAGACATTTGCTGACATAGGGTTTATAGTTGAAACTAGTAAAAAATTATATCAATAACTTCAGTTGAGGAGTTCAATCAACCAAAATAAATAAACTAGAAAGCATGACTCATTTTCCAAGGTTTTGAAGTAATGGTTTGGTATATCTCTTCTGGTCTGTTAGTCTGTCATTTGGTTTTGGAATAGATTTAAGAATTTTCATGTCAAATGAATTTACCCATTGAAAGAGAAAGTAGATGTCTGACTTAGAGTGATTGTTTGGGTAATAAGCATGCTTTTTTAAAATCGGCTTCTTGGCTTATGGCACAGGTAACATTTGCATATTGCTGAAGGATTTTACCTCTCCTTCAATGTATTTTTCAAGGCAGATGGCACAGTCTGATTTGGAACTGCTGCTCAGCGAGTCTGATGCCCCACAGCTGGGCTCGCGCTGACCTTTGACCTTAGCCTTGAACTTGCGTGTTTCCATCTTCTCCAGGGCCTGAATGGCCATCCGGTTCATGGAACTCTGACAGGTGGAGAATAAATTACAGACAGAAGAGAAGACAGACAAAGTCAGAAGGATGGCATGAAATAAGCAAAAAAACTTCAATTGAAAATCCACATGTAACAGATGACCTCTTCGAGAATGATCCAACATGTGTGTTAAAATAAAGTCAACACTTGGAGCTCAAACTGCACTGTTAACTGTAACAGAACCCATGTAAAACTGTTACATGTAACCTCACCTGGCTGCGTCTTTGCTTGAGCTTTATCTTAATGAGGAGGATGAGGCAGACCAGGGACACCACAACAAAGAACGCCAGGAAGATTCCCATGTCAAAATACTCTGTTGGCTGCAGTATACAAAGGCAGGAAAACAACAGCTCAATAAAATATACTCTTAAGTACTCTGCACAATTTGTAAATGTTTATTAAGCATATATTATGTGTATTGTGCATTGTGTATACTGTGCACTTTTGTATATTGTTTATTCTGTACATTGTGTTTATTACACACTACTGTCGGTGATGTGCTACCATTGTGGTATTTCAGCACAAAAACAATCATGCATATTGAGAGATTGCAGATGTCATACTTGAACATCTATCTATATTCTGCAAAATGACCTGCTATGTAATCCTAGTATGTTTATGTACAGTACTTATGGGACAAAGTGTTGCTATAAAAACTAATGTCATTTTGTTTCTCCATGGCTCTAAGTGGGGAATGAAAAATGTAATGTGTATGTGTTTATACTGTATAAATGTATATGTACACAATGCATCATCTTACGTATGTTTCAATGCATGTAATGAGCATGTTGACAAACTCCATGTGAACCCTCACCCTTGGTGGCCGATGTTGAATTCTGGCACGTGCTACTTTCTGCTTGTTGACTATGTTCATTAGTTTAACTGCATCTGCTCCTTTGACAAAGACCACTGGCCTCTTTAGAGGGTCCTCCGAAACCTGGTTCAGCTGAAAGAATGAATGTCGGTAAATAGAAAGGAAAACAGAGAAATTATATTTCAAGCTGACGTGCCAGGCCATGCCTAACAATTAAATGACACAGACACCAAGAGAAAATGTTTCTTAAATCAGTATTTTTGTCCTGTTTTCCATTAAAAATATCTAAACATCTTTAAAACAAGATAAACAAAATAGCTTGAGACATAATTTATTAAATCACACACGCGCGCACACACACACGCACACACACACACCCCCACACACACACTAGGACTGTCAATTGGACAGAGGAACTACAATTTTTAAAGTTTTACCTTAAATCTTTTCAAAATTAAAAAAGTCAGCTGATTTTTAAATTGAGTTTTTTTCCTTAGTCCACAAGAGGGTGCATTGTATCCATAAACAATACAGCACCGTCAAATATTATTGCAAAGAACATTCCTTGCTGTTGAAAAAGAGCATTTCATTTTCAACTAATGTGCATAAAATGAATCAATAAAAAAAAGTTTCAGTTGAATGTTGGTTAGCAAGACTCCCAGATAGCAGTGGTTTTCGGCTGAACTCATTAGTGAAACAGCTCAGACTGAGCACAGGCCAGGGATTGTTCAAACAGATGGTACACAACAGAATGGAACTGAATGTGAGGATTGAGACACACAATTCCAACTTGAACATCTTTCCTGACAAAGTGTTTAAAAACTCACTGCTTAATCTGATAAACGCTTCTAAGAGAGCAAGACGCAATGGCCAAATACCTCCACCAACTGTACAGGGCTATTCAAATAGTAAATATATATATTTACACAAACACACACACATACAGTATATATACAGTTGAAGTCAGAAGTTTACATAACACTTAGGTTGAAGTCATTAAATCTCATTTTTATACCACTACAAAGATTTAATATTAAATACAAACTATACTTCTTGCAAGTCGTTCCGGACATCTACTTTGTGCATGACACAAGTAATGTTTCCCATTATTGTTTACAGACTGATTGTTTTACTTTTAATTGACTATATCACAATTTCAGTGGGTTAGAAGTTTATATTAAGTTAGCTGTGCCTTTAATCAGCTTGGAAAATTCCAGAAAATGATGTCAAGCCTTTAGACAATTAGACAATTATCTTCTGATAGGCTAATTGGAGTCAATTGAAGGTGTACATGTGGATGTATTTTACGGCCTACCTTCAAACTCTTTGCCTCTACTTGACATCATGGGAAAATCAAAATAAATCAGCAAAGAAAAAATTGTGGACCTCCACAAGTCTGGTTCATCCTTGGGAGCAAGTTCCAAATGCCTGAAGGTACCACATTCATCTGTACAAACAATAGTATGCAAGTATAAACACCATGGGACCATGCAGCCACCATACCACTCAGGAAGGAGACACATTCTGTCTCCTAGAGATTAATGTAGTTTGGTGCGAAAAGAGCTAATCAATCCCAGAACAACAGCAAAGGACCTTGAGAAGATGCTGGAGGAAACAGGTAGACAAGCATCTATAGCCACAGTAAAACAAGTCCTATATCAACATAACCTGAAAGGCTGCTGAGCAAGGAAGAAGCCACTGCTCCAAAACCGGCATAAAAAGCCAGACTACAGTTTGCAAGAGCAGATGGGGACAAAGATCTTACTTTTTGGAAAAATGTCCTGATGAAACAACAATCTTATCGTTTGGCCATAATGACCATTGTTATGTTGGGAGGAAAAAGGGTCAGGCTTGCTAGCCAAAGAACACCATCCCAACCGTGAAGCGTTGGGGTGGCAACATCATGTTGTGGGGGTGCTTTTCTGCAGGAGGGACTGGTGCACTTCACAAAATAGATGGCATCATGAGGAAGGACATTTTTTTGACTATATTAAAGCAACACATCAGCCAGGAATTGAAATCTCTGTCATACCTCCAAAGTTGTGGCAAAATGGCTTAAGGACAACAAAGCCAAGGTATTGGAGAGGTCATCACAAAGCTCTGACCTCAATCTGATAGAAATTTGTGGGCAGAACTGAAAAAGGGTGTGCGAGCAAGGAGGCCTACAAACCTGACTCAGTTACACCAGTTCTGTCTGGAGGAATAGGCCAAAATTCCAGCAACCTTTTGTGAGAAGCTTGTAGAAGGATCCCCAAAACATTTGACCAAGTTAAACAATTTAAAGGTAATGCTATCAAAAGCTAAATGTATGTAAACTTCTGATCCACTGGGAATGTGATGAAATAAATAAAAGCTGAAATAAATAATTCTCTCTACAGTTATTCTGACATTTCACATTCTTAAAATAAAGTAGTGATCCTAACTGACCTAAGACAGGGAATGTTTTGTACGATTAAATATCAGGAATTGTGAAAAAAATTAGTTAAATGTATTTGGCTAAGATGTATGTAAACCTCTGACTTCAACTGTATGTGCGCATATATATATATTGATTTAACGCGTTCAGCTATACACAGTTTATTACAGTGAACAAAACATTAACAACTCTTCAATGGACACAAATCACAAACATGCGTTACATTCTTGCATTCATAACACTAGGAGGAGCGCAAATGCGAACTAAGGGATCTCAAGACATGTTTAAAGATTATATTTAACTTGACACAGTGACCTAAACATTTTATTTTTATAACGCAACACACATGAGATGCAACACAAGCATGTCTGATGCAGGTCATATGGTCTTAACCTTGTTGGTAGTTAAATATTTGTGAGGTAAAGGAGGTGTCCTTTAAACTGTTACACCATTTTTACCTTGTCAATCTTTATTTAAGAAACATGCTCCCTGAAATAGATCCACTTTGCTCCTTCAGTAATGCTGTAGATGAATCGGCCCCTCACCTTTTTTGGGAATGTGTCCACGCTGTAGTATTCTGTTTATTTTTCTTGCCAAGTTTTTTTATACATAAAGTGTAAATTTATGTCTATGAAGCCCCTAGTTGCACTTTTTTGTAAAGGCTTAAAATATTATTTAAATACTCTTTGTACCTCCAACAACTCCAAAGCATTGAAAACCATTGCACTATGTAAAGAATATAATGTCTTGGCATTATTGTAAAATATATCTGTAGTATTGTGTACTACGTATATCCCTGGCTTGTTTCTAAAAAAAAAAAGTCTGACGCAGGTGTAAATTGACGGGTCCTAAAACAAGCACTCATAATAAATCTCCAACTGATTGACAAATTCACTTGTGAAATGGATTGCTGTGAACTGTATGCCAGTGATTGACTTATGATCAATAATATGGTAGTAAACAATACATTGTATTCTAAAGCCGCTTTTTGAATGGTTTCAATGATGAACTCTTCTGCCACAAGAATGTAATGCATTTTAATTATCTGAATATTATTATTTATTTATATACATTTTATATAATTATTTTTTTAATAAAAATTATAACATATAATTTTTAAATATTTAAAGATAACTGTTATTATGTATTATTTCATCATTATATATTGAATTATTGTTATATGAGGGGCTTTCTCAGCAAATATTTGTATATGCGATTAATCAGGATTAATTAGTCGGGACACCATGTAATTAATTTGATTACAAATTTTAATCGATTGACAGCCCTAATATATATTATATATATAAAACATCCAGTGAGCAGCTGGAAATGCCTTGTTGATGAGTGAGGTCAACAGAGAATGGCCAGACTACTTTGAACTTACAAAGTCTACGGTAACTCGGATAACCGCTCTGTACAATTGTGGTGAGAAGAATGCTATTCTGTGATGTAGGTTGGTGCTGTTTTGGCGGCATGAGTGGACTTACACAATATTAGGCACGCGGTTTTAATGTTGTGGTTGATCGGTGTATACACACACACACACACACACACACACACACACACACACACACACACACAGTTGAAGACAAAATGATTAGCCACTGTTATCCAATGACTTGCCTATTTAACCTAACTTAATTAACCTAATTAATCCCCCAAGCACTTCAAACTGAGGATTAGTATCTTGTAAAACAACTAGTGAAGTAATATAAAACTGTCATCATAACAAAGACAAAAGAAATTTGTTTAGACTTGAGAAAAAGAATTGTAAACGCTCACAATGCAGGAGAAGGATATACATGTTTACCAAAGTGTTTTCAGGTCGTGCCGTGAGAAGTATTATCAAGAAGTTTGAAGAGACTCACACAGTGGAGAACAAGACTGGCAGAGGCAGGAAGCAAAAGATTTTAAAAACCTTGGAAAGAAAACTGGTGAGAGAGGTTTCTAAAGACTCAAGAACTATTGCCAAAACACTAGTGAATGATTTAGCCAAGTTTGGGATTGATGTCTCAACGAAGACACTCACAAGGATCCCTGCACAGGAATGGACTGAGAGGTTGCAGACCAAGAAAATCTCCACTTCTGAAGAGCCACCTCCAAGCTAGACTGAAATTTGCCAAGGACAACCTAGAGAAAAATTATGCATACTGGAAACGTGACCTTTGGTCAGATGAGACAAAACTAGAGCTCTTTGGCCATAGAGATGTTCCCTATGTTTTGAGAAAGAAGGGAGAGGCACTCAACCCAAAGAACACAGTTCCCACAGTGAAACATGGCAGTGAGAGTATAATGCTGTGGGGATGTTTCAGTGCATCTGGAACTGGGAACCTCATCAAGGTCGAAAGAATAAGATAAGAAGATTTTGAAAGACGACCTCAGGCAATCTGCAACAAAACTTGGTTTGGGTCAACATTTCATCTTCAAGCATGATAATGACCCAAAGCATACCTCACTTCTGGTGAAGAACAACCTCTAAATGAGCAAAGTGAATGTCTTTGACTGGTCTGCACAAAGCCCAGACTTGAATCCCATAGAAAATGTGGGCCACATTGAAGACTAGAGTCCAACAAATCTGGAGGAGCGGGTCTTGTCAAATGTCAGGTTACGTCGATATAGGACTTGTTTTACTGTGGATATAGATCCTTATCTTCCTGTTTCCTCCAGCATCTTCTCAAGGTCCTTTGCTGTTGTTCTGGGATTGATTTGCACTTTTCGCCCCAAACTACGTTCATGTCTAGGAGACAGAATGAGTCTCCTTCCTGAGCGGTATGATGGCTGTGTGGTCCCATGGTGTTTATACTTGCATACTATTGTTTGTACAGATGTTAAGGTAGGCCTTAAAATACATCCACAGGTACACCTCCAATTGAATGAAATTAGCCTATCAGAAGCTAATTGGCTAACTACCTAAATGGCTTGACATTTTCTGGAATTCTCCAAGCTGCTTAAAGGCACAGTTAAATTAGTGTATGTAAACTTCTGACCCACTATAATTGTAATATAGTCAATTAAAAGTGAAATAATCAGCCTGTAAACAATTGTTGGAAAAATTGTGTTATGCACAAAGAAGATTTACCTTTATGCATTTGGCAGACGCTTTTATCCAAAGCGACTAACAGAGCTCTTATTACAGGGACAATCCCCCTGGAGCAACCTGGAGTTAAGTGTCTTGCTCAAGGACACAATGGTGGTGGCTGTGGGGATCGAACCAGCGACCTTCTGATTAACAGTTATGTGCTTTAGCCCACTACACCACCACCACTCCAGAAGATGTCCTAAAAGACTTGCCAAAGCTATATTTTGCTTAATATAAAATCTGTGGAGTGGTTAAAAAATGACTTCAACCTAAGTGTATGTAAACTTTTGACTTGCATTGTAGAAACTCAAAAAAGTGTGGGGCAGGCAAATCGATAAATACATGTAATTATTTGAAACGAATAGCGTTTCCAATCATTATTCAGTCTGCCAAATCAACATGGACTCTGTTTCCAGGGAAAAAGCGCTCAACAGCAACATACACCCATGTGAAAAAGCGAACTATAGAGTCCAGACATGGAAACTGTGGTTAGGGCTTTTTTCTGTATAGAAGAGGAAAGTAGTAGTAAACCAATTGCATGTTGCAAATGTGGATGCTCGATTTAGCCTTGTAGCTCCCTCAGACTGCAGCTCAAGTCTGTAATTTGAAAAACCTGAGGGAAATACCAGGGACATTCAAGCCTCCATTTCTCCCTCTGTCGTCATGTCTCCCATGTGAAATATGGGAAGTTGAAAGTTAAGTTATTTAAGAGTTTTTCCCCCCTCTTATTTTTTGGGTCTGTTGGGTTTTCATTCAGGAAAAGATTCACAGACTCAAAGAAAGCCTCCCATTTCAAACGAGGGTTTCGCCATGTCTCTTCACTATACATCCTTGGGTGTCTCTTCAACTACAGAACATTTGTGCTCAGTGGTTCGTATTTAAACTCACTGATTTTACCTTTTTTGGTAACACTTTACAATAAGGTTCCATTCGTTAACATTAATGCATTAGGTATCATGAACAAACAATATATTGTTTCCAGCATTTATTAATCTTTGTAAAATTAGGTTAATAAAAATACAACTGTTCAATGTTAGTTCATGGTGCATTACCTCATGTTACAAATAAAACTTTTGATTTTAAAAATGTATATGTTAAAATTAAAATGAACTAAGATAAATAAATGCTTAAGTATTGTACATTGTTAGTTCATGTTAACTAATGTTGCTAACTAATGTTTACAAATGGAACCTTATTGTAAAGCGTTTTTATATATGAAGGTCACACAGTCCATACTTTCTAAATGTTTGGAAAGTGAAAAAAGACCCTTGTCCCAGATTAAAATATGAATTACATTATAGTATTAAAAAGTAATACTATATTATTAAAAATTATATTATATATTATTAATCACATTTTTAAAGCTATGATAATATTGTAAAGTGAAATAAACCATTTCAATATTGGTGTGAAAATTATTTTAATACATTTACACACAATTTACTACTTTAATAGTTTTTAATTTTGTGTTGAACCATATCCCAGATCTAAATATGAAAAAATTTGAAATAACAAATATTTAAATTTGAATTGCTTTTTTAAAACTGAAACACAGAGTGAAAAAAAAAATGTTTCAGTATTAATGTTTCAAGTATTGTTATAGTGTGAAAATTATTTACATACGTTTTATACAAATAGCTTTAAAGATCATTCCCACCACAACCATTCCCCCCAAAGAAATGTTTAAAATGTTAACCTCACCACTGTTTATTTCTACCACAGTATAAACAGTGAGCATGTTTACATGCACACCAATATGTTGATTACTCCCAAAAATCAGATTGTTTTAAAAAAAAAAAAAAAAAAAATCGGACAAAGTAAGAATTCCATGTTGGCATGATATTTGAAATAATCGCGTTATTCTCTGCTTTCTGACGTCAAACAGAGGCATGCACACAACACATGCACACATTGTATACGCCGATAAGAACACTAGATAAGGTGTTTACATGATATGCAAAAATCTACCCGTGCCGATCAATTTATTCTAACACCGTTTATGACCTTACACCGATAAAGGAACGTCATTTATTGTGTTTATATGACCACATGCGTTGTCATCTTATTACACATAATTGGTGTAAGACCGTGCATGTAAACCTGCTCTGTGATTCAAGATTTGGTGAAAATTTGATGTTCACTTCAATGGACCAAAAAAGCACATTGAAATAACAACATGTAAGAAACAATGCATGTACGTCATGTGATAGAAATTTGGATCCTGACAGCACATGTACTTCGATGCACAAACAGCATTCACTTATCAGCGAGACATTCCTTGTCAACATAAGAACGACATCTCGCACAATTATGACACTTTAAAATGGCTTTGATATTTTGTGAAGAAAATGTAAGGGGTGCTTGTCCGAGCGGCTTGGATGCTAGGGTGTTCTGGGTGGTTGTTTACTGGCCAAAGTCAAAAGAGCCCACCCAAGATCTTTTGATCCCAAGATATGTGTGGATTCCCTTTTCAATGCAAGTGAACTATGTGATTGTATCCGACTGCTTTTTCACCCACAAGTTAGATCACTTAGAAAAGTAATGGCACACTTATACTCAAGCCGCACTATCTGAGGTCTTCACAATGTACGCGTGCTCACTACTGGAAGAAAACACATACCAAGAGAAAGAAAATGAAGTGAACTAGGTTAGGATCTAACAGGTGATGATGAAAGCTTTTCTCTTAATGCTTCAACCCCGTGATTAAAACGCTCTCCTTATCCTCCCCAAAGCCTTGAGGCTTTAAATTCTAATCTGTGCGGCTGAGGAAGCCGAATGAGTCTGGACAGAGGTGCTGGTACTGGAATGCACTGCACTGACTCCTTTCATGTGGTCTACACAGAAGCTCTTTTATCTCGTCTGTACACCATTTACAACTGAACGAGGCAGAGGGGAAAAAAGAAAAGCAAGTCTGGGCCTGGCAAGGAAGAGGAAAATACCACAGTGAAAGGGAGGGGAGTGGAAAAAAAGACCCTTGGTCTTTCTCAAAAGCACAGACAAAGAAAAGAACTTGCACAAATCAGCCTTTTCCAGAGACAGGGATAGGTGCTTAATTCCATTAAGAAAACGAAAATAAAGTAGAACTGGTCAACATACAATTCACAATCTATAATTAGGTTTGCGTTACCTGAGTAACGTAAGGAAGTAACCATGCTTGCAAGGCAGCCAAAGGATACAGAATCCCTTTTTGCATACTAAGCATGCAAGGTTAAATTAGTAAAACTAAAACAAATAGTGTGTTGAAAAGAGTATGCCAAAGGTCTGGGATGAAATAATATCTCAAGTGGATTTTAAAAGCATGCATCTTTATCTGGTAATAAAGCAAGCAATATTGCGCTTTGCAAAATATTAGCCAAAAGCACACACAGATGCACCAGAAAACCATTTGCATACTAAATGTTATGTACTATAAATTAAGCATTACCAAATAGGATCAAATCCAGTCAAAGCCATCCTGACATTTGGCATATTGCTAATGTTACTGACAATCTTAACACCCACCTGATCGATAGCATCTGGATTTTCAGAAACGTCAAAGATAACAGCTGTGGCCCCTCTTTGAACGGCTCTCTTCGCCTGCAAGACAGAAGACAACAAAAAGAGGTAATTTAACAACACTTTAATGTGAAAAGCGAAGAAAAGCAAAGAGCTTTGAAGCATTCCCTGCATAAAAGTAATTAAAGCATTTATGGGAAAAGACAACACAAATCAGAACACAAGAAACTGTAAGACCGCACAAACCCAAAATGCTTAAAACATGGGCAGATCAGCATGGAGAAGCATTAGGCTCTACATCAAAGCCTTTCTTAAATTAAAAGATTTGCATTCATTTGAAAGCTTCCCATTTTTAAAAGGCAGGCTGCAGTAAGTCTTTCCTTGAGGCCTAAGTAAATATTTCCACACCATGTTAAATGTTCGGTTCAAAAACATCCTATTTCGCTCCAAACCAATAGAGGTCACTCTAAGACTTCAGCTCGATGGCTGACCTCACAAGAGTCAGTGTGCATGTGTGTAGAACCACAACTACACTAAGATACTTTGTGATGATTAAAGTGGCTCTGTACGTAACTACAGTTCAGAGCTTTGATCACATGGATTTAGTTGTGCTATCAATGCTTCATTTATTTATCGTTTCATTGCCATCCTACAGTTGTTTTCTTTCTTTCTTTCTATTTTTAATGGATGATCGACATCATCATTTAGCCAGAATCGCATTTTGTTTACACTATGAAGGCTGGGTATGTTCCAACTCCACTCATGCAATAGTAAAAGAACAGGCCGAAACAAAAAAAGAAAAAGAAAGAGATCAAAGTGACAATGCACAGCTCTATAACTGTTATCAGAGTAGCAAAATGATGGCACCGCTACAACACCAAGGCATTCTGGGTAGTGTGAGAGAAAGCATGGCCTCTCCACACACTGCCTGTGTGCTTTTGCATGTCTGCGAGTGTGTGAGTGACCGAGAAATTGCCAATGACTGTTCTAGAAACAATGCATGTACCCGCAGTTGCTATTACACCGTTCATTTATGTCAAAAGTGATTTATAAGCCTTAAATTAAGGGCAAAATGAAAGTTTGTTTAGTTCAAATGTAATAACAGCAAAGCAAGAATTTGTAATTGGTATGATCGGTTTACCACTTTAGCTAGGTACCTACTCCAGAAGATAGTTTAACAGTGTTTTGTGAGTATTTTTCCCTTAGGATTTACCATCAAAGTTTTATACACCAGATGGTATCACAAGAGATGCAAAAAAAAATTATAATAAAAAGCAATGAAGAAACTGGATCTTGCATTATTATATAATGGTTCTTCCATTATTTCCTATTGATATCCTTTTCATTATATGTCCTTTATACTGTTAACCCTTCTGTTTTGGGAAAAAATTCCAAACACCTGTTTTGTTCGGGTCAAAAAACACCTGGTTGAGTACAGCACATATACAGCTCGTCACTTTTGATTATAATCAAACACAAAACATACACTAATAAACATAAAAAGTGGCAAAAATAAATAAATAAAATAAACATTAAAATTGAAATAAACTTCTTTCCTAGTGTTTTGTCCCGCGTGGGTGCAGGGTCCACTTCACATATTTGATTTAGCACAGTTTTACGCCGGATGCCCTTCCTGACGCAACCCCCAGTGGCTGCGGGACTCTCACTCACACATACGGGGCAATTTAGAGTCTCCAATTCACTTAACCTGCATGTTTTTGGACTTATGGGGGAAACCAGAGCACCAGGAGGAAACCCATGCAAAAACAGGGAGAACATTCAAACGCCACACAAAAAGGCCCTGGGTAAGCCAGGACTAGAACCCGGGACCTTCTCGCTGTGAGACAACAGTGCTATCCGCTGAGACACCAAGCTAGGTGGCACAATTATGTGGCACTCTTATTTCAGCATATAGGCCTATTAATATAAATATTTACTAGCTGTATATGCCAACATTAGTTAATGCATTATGAAATACCATGAACAACTGACATTTCATAAATCTAGATGATACTGTAAAAACGTAGCTATCATTGTTAGTTCTTGAATGCATTAACGAATAAATAAATAACCTTATTGTAAAGTGTTACAAATAAAATAAAAAAAAACATTATGCAGTACGTATATGGAAAAAAAAGTATGGTGGTAAAAACGAAAGGCGTTTTTGATGGATGATTTAATTTTTGAAATATTTTATTATGCTACAAGACATACTGAACAGTCTTTGATGATGGTCTGTCATTTTCATATAAAAGTGAATATGCTCAGTAAACATTTGAATGAGGAAGAATCCAGTGTGAGTCATTGGATACTGGATGAGGGAACACCATCCTTGAGATGAAAAACAAGTGGAAGTTAATGACTGTTTATGTCTTGTCACCATTTAGATTCATACTACCATTTAGCTGATTGACTGATCCAAAGGAATGCGGAAATAGACTGAACTCCCTCTCTCTACCTTGCTTGCTTCACATCAATGTGCTTAGAACTCTTCAGCTGTGGTTCGGCTCTTTTGAAGATAGCAATGTTAGTTAATTATTAATAGTGCTTGATAAAAGAGCTTTAGAAGTAAAAAGCATGGCTGAAAGAACAAGGGAAGAATGGAAAGCAACAAAGTGAGAGAGAGAGCACGTGTCAAACAGACAAATAGAAAAAGGCGTAGAATTTACTTTGAGCAAGCTCTGCATTGTAGCAATTTGCCTCATGCGAGCAAAACAATTTAAATGGTATATGGTCTGCAATTATATAGCACTTTTTTTTTTTACCTTGGAGGTTACCAAAGCGCTTTACACTGTGTCGCATTCACTCATTCACACACACACATTCACACACCAATGGCGGCAGAGCTGCCATGCAAGGCGCTAGCCTGCCATTGGGAACAACTTGGGGTTCAGTGACTTGCCCAAGGACACTTCAGCATGTGGAGTCATTTGCGCCAACCCTGCGATTAGCAGCCGATATGCTCTACCACCTGAGCCACAGCCGCCCCAAAGCTCCAAGATGAACTATGCAACCCCCCTGACACACCTTTTTCAGGTGTCCCACCCCCATCACACACTGCCCACCAGTCAAATGCAACGAAAGCCCTTCATGCACCACAAGCATGCTCCTGTTCTGCTACATGTAGTTTTGAAGTCTGAAAAATCAACAGACAGATGGATCTTTGACAGCACCTTTGAAATGCATAAATGCCCTACTGCAACAAGTGTCAGAAATAAATCATTCAATTTAAAATCAACCTTGTCCTTTAAGGGTCAATACTTGTCCAATGTAACTTGACTTACAGTGGGCTTTTTCTCTTTTATGAGAGAATATGCTGCAGCTAGATTATAACATGATGCTCATGATGTAGTGAATCAAATTAACGTGTCACTGTGTGCATCTTATCATGAAGAAAATCAGCTATTCAAGCTCTATTGGTTTTTGTGTGTTAAAGTTGAATCGAAGTGACCATAAAAGGTGAGAGAGTGTAGTCTTAGCCTATTATACAATGCAAAAAATATGGTTTAAGATTTGTCTTTTTTTAATTTGTTTTCCAATATAAATATCTAAAACTTTAGGAGCTATACTGCAGAAGATAAGTGTTATCAGAGAATGTTGAATATAATATTTAAATATTTTAAAATATAAATCCTAAACAAGATACATTTACCTGAGAACAACATATAAGATATTTATAGTCGCTTTCAGAGAATAGATCTCGAATATAAGTCTATTTTTTCTTTACTGCACTGGCAAAAGTATGAACAGGTAAAAAAATACACTTATATACAAAATACACTTACATTCAAGATACTTCCTTTAAAAACAAGTCTAAATATATTGTATGTTGCTTCTCAAGTAAATGTATCTTTGTTTTAAGGATTTGTAGATCATTTTAAATGGAAAACAAGACAAACACTTGAAAACAATAAGATTTTTTGCAGTGAATTGTTTTAATGAATTAAACAATACAAATCAAAGTATTTTTTTCCTTGTAATTCAGTGAATGTCATTTAGAGATATTTTTAAAAGATGATTTTGTCCTCTTTATTGTTAGTAAGCATGTGTAATACAACTTTTAAGTCTAGGCACAAGCTGAATAGTCGGTTAAAAACTAATGATTAATCGTTGCAATAACACATAGTCGAATAATCGACAATAATTAGTCAATTATCAAAATAATCACTAGTTGTAGCCCTAACTACAGTACATGTATAGTCTTTTAAAGCAACCACCTCTCCATTCTTCCTGCTTTCTCAACTTTTTCCTTTCGATTTCTCCCCCTTGTCCCTTTTTACATTTCAGAAATCCTACATGCACTCAGTGAATCTCTCCGCACTGCTATAATTAAAGTAATTAAGTACTCAGTAAGCAAAGCTCTGCCATTACGCTGTAATTTCAGGTTGCCTTCTGGCCTTTGGGTTTCCTCAAAGATAAAGGCATACTATCCTCATTTAGAATTTACTTGCATGTGGTGAGATTTTCTTTTCATCACCCTTAATTTTCTCTGAAAGTGCCAAGACATTACTGCAAGTCCTAGGTTCCTGGAGTGGGAAAAATGGAAATGGCAAAGAGAGAAAATAAAGTAAAAACTGTGCCTTCTTGGTTACTCATAGTCAGTGGAAGTCTGTATGCCTTCATTACTTTGGGTTTGCCTGGGCTACACATAATATGAAAATCCAAATAATACACTTAGCTCATGTTTACACTTCTCTCTGGTGCAATGATCAGATGCCAATACCATGATACTTCAATACATTGATTACCACAATCATATACCTTGGAATTTACATTGTGCTCTCAAGGGACTTCAAAGTCTGACATTCATTCTCTTTCATATATATATATATATATTACTTTTTTCCCCCAATAAAATAAAGCTTCAATGAAAAATTTAGTCAGTAATGTTGGAACCGCTTGATAACCCATAAAGGCATTCAATGCTGTGCAATATAGACTAACAATATAACACAGTTTCTTGAACATTATTGCTTGAGTATGTACTGCACCAATATATCTATTGGGTATGTTAGTATGCATGCTATTTGTGCTACTGTATATTCTCCATAATGCACCAAATCCTTTTACTTAGAAATTGAGTACAGACCATACAACACATGCCAACAAGCAGGAACGAACAACCGAACGAACAAGCGCACACGCACACACACCTCATGAGGGCTTACTCTTACTGTTTAATATTTGTCTTATGGACAAAAGAGTCCATTAAGCAACAACCGCTGCATTTTACAGCAACCATGAGGACAGTGTGTTACAAATTAAAAAGATTTTTATGGGTGATTTTTTTTTTTATGAAGCTTGTAAAAGTCATGTAGTTACACAAATGACAGTATAAACCATAAACCTAGTTCTAAATGATACTTCCTATCCCTTCAGCAACACTACCTGTACATTGAACATATTGCTCAAGAAACAAAGATATTTTATAAAGAATCCTAATTATCATAGTTAGCATCATTATGGTTCATTCCTTTTTTAGATTTTCACCTTTATTCATTAAAACTTAACAATACGCCACACTGTACTACAATTAAATCTCTATGAAGTAATGTTCTACCATGCACATCTTAAAAGTAAAACGGCAAATCACCCTTAATATTCTTCCTATATATGTTATTTGGACTCTGTGAAGTCCAAAGTGAGTAATGCCTTTTTGTGTATTGTATACCTCAAATTAATCGAATGGTAAGATTAAGTCCTGGGTGGTTCAATGACGTCAAGGTTTGTTTGAACAGGGTTTCTTCAGGTTTTATGAAGCTAATATTTTTTAAATGAGGGATCATAAAAATTTAGCACTGCCCCGAAGAAGCTATTTGACATAACACATCCTTACATATATTCCACATGACAAAATAGTAACTGAATTTACACATGATCCTGTTAAGTTTACATTCCCTTGGTTCTAATATGGTGTGTTGCTTTCTAGATGATCAAATACTGTTTGTGTAATAATAGTTCATGAAACCCTGCTTTATTCTGAGCAGTGAAGATGTCCACTTTTCTAAAGAAAAAACCCAACTACAGTAAAATTATTTGGTTTCTCTGCATCTTCTGCACATTTGAGTTCTTCCCAAATGTGGCTATATTTGAGGGACTAATACACAACTATTACAAAAGGTGCAAACAATTCTTGATGCTCAAGAAGGCAACATAAATATTGGTGGTATCACTTCTAGTACTTTGAATGTAATTAAAGGTGTACCACAGGGATCGGTCCTTGGGCCATTATTATTTATATTTTATATATTAATAATATTGGGCTAAATATCACATACTCTTATTTTCATCTACGCATGACATGATGCGACAACACTGGATCAGGCTCGGAGTCATCTTCAGTTTGATTTTAATATAGTTCATCAAACATTGAGGGATTTAAAAGCAGATGAATCTAACCTTATGATGTTTTCAAATAGGAGGAGGAGATTGGTAGTTTCTACTTTCATGTCAGTGTGGATTATTGTGATATTATTTATATGCAGGAGCCTAAGTGTTTACAGATGTTGCATTTAGTTTATCATGGAGCACTAAGGTTTATTACTAATTCAAAAGCCCTTACCCATCATTGTTTGCTGTACTCTTGGGTTGTATGGCCCACGTTGTCATCACA
This sequence comes from Xyrauchen texanus, assembly GCF_025860055.1. NCBI lineage: Eukaryota > Metazoa > Chordata > Actinopteri > Cypriniformes > Catostomidae > Xyrauchen > Xyrauchen texanus. The sequence continues at coordinate 9,164,724 of NC_068279.1, read as the reverse complement.
TAGACTTAAGCAGTGGTACATATTTATCTATAAAATTATTTTGGGTTTGCTTCCTTTGTATCTACAGCAGTATATCTTTTAAAAAGGTGTAAAGAATAATGGTCTTCATTAACAAGATTATTATCTTTTAAATATTCAGAAAATCTGTACAAATATGGGTAAAAGGGCGTTTAGTTATGTTGCTCCATTGAATTGGAACCAGTTACAAGATAAATTATGTTTTAAAGAGTTGGCCTCTCTAAATCAATTTAAGAGTATCTTAAATGAATTGGCCTCAGATTTACATGATTGTAATTGTTTTAAGTGATGTGTACATTTTGTATATGAAATTGACATATTTGTTTTATGTTTAAATGTTTTTTGTTTTAACCAAGTGTGCTGCCTGTCTTGGCCAGGACCCTCTTGCAAAAGAGATTTTAAATCTCAAGAGTTTTTATTTCCTGGTTAAATGTTTTTTTTTTTTTTTTAAATAACTAAGAACCACCAAGGGGTGCAAACATTTGAACAGTATGATTTGTGTAAATTAGAGTAAATTACGAGTTATGTAGCTTTTGAAGGGCAGTACTACATAAAAAAAAATATAATCTCTTATAGGCTATTTGTATACATTCTGAAAGGGGTGTGGAAACTTATAAAAACAAAAGGGTTATAGAGACTTCTGCACTTAACTGTATAGGCTATATAGTTTGTGAAATTTTATATTTTATATTGTTTTTTTTCACGATTTATCCACATTTTAGCTTTTTTTAAAGTACAAATTCCATGTAGCCTATCCTTTCCATATGATGTTATATTGCATGTGTAATTATGAAATGACTTCACAATATTGTAACCAAAAATTCAAAATTCAACCCCCACAGCAGACCATATAAGTACTTGTACTACATAAATGTGCAATGTAGCTGTCTAAATGTGACTTTGTCTGATTTACCTCCGTGCACATGGGGAAATAAACATTTCAGAAAAATACTCGCTTACATATTCCCATGCTCCACAAAAAAAATTGATTGGCTTTTTCAGCTCGCTGTTGAAAACACATTTTTTATTGGTGCACTTGTGCTGAATGACAGGATGACAAAGAGTGAGCGCCAAGCGTATGACATCATTGCCTTGGTATCCAGATCCATTTCAGCAGATTTGCAGAAAGACTAGAATGAAAGTATCATCAAATCAACGTGCAACGCTTCGAAACTGCTTCTCTTCTCTGCAAACGATACCAAAGACAATAGCGAGAAGGAAAATTAGTATATCAAATGTAAGTAGAAAAAAATCAGCGAGCCTACCAGCTGAAACCAGGACATGATTACAATGTTTAGAGAATTGTCGGGACACCAGGACACACCTCTTCAAAATGGGACGTCTGGCCACCCAACTTAAACGCAATGAGAAAACAATACCGCAACAAGAAAACAATCCCTCATACAACATTTAATGCCATGACCTTATGAATTTGACTTGTGACTTGTTGCTCTGATTTAACACCTTTTTAAGGCCTTGTTTTGCGGATTGGCGAATTAAGACTTAAGACCCGCAGAAACCCTGTTTGAGAATGAGCTAATTTCTAAAATAACATTTTGTCTCTTTAAAAGAAGAAAGTGTATTCAATACCCAAGATCCTTCATTCACAAGAACCATTGATTGTCACTATGAAGTCTAATCTAGATGTCGTCAAATTACTGACATAAAAACGCCTTTCTTGGGCATTTCAGTCTATTTCAACAATTCCTTAAAGCCCTGACCCAGTTGAATGAGAATTCTACATGATTTCAGTGACATCAGTGTTAGCGAATCAATGTTTAAGATGAAGACATGTCTCATTTTAACTTTCACTTAAAGCTTGCATTGACCAAGTCAATTTTTATGGGCTATTTTGAAGCATTTTCACTGAAGGCGAGAGGTAAAAGGGTCTTAACTGCAAGTAGTCACATCGTCCATGGTCATTTACCATAAAACAGGTTTTGATTTTGGCCCGGTTAGTGGACGCAGTGACCTAACTGAAATGGCAGTCTCATTGGAGGCCCCTGTTAAGTAGTGCAGAACTAATAAAGGATCATTTCAAGGAAGGCACTAGGAGACCCTGAACAGAAGGTCAACTTCTTGTTGGACCTGATCTGAGAACAGCTTTTTTATTCTTCTAACTAAGCAATAAATGTTTAAGCAATTGAAAAGATAAATAGACAAAATAACTTAAATAGTCTAAGGACTGGGCTATAGAATGGGGTATATAGACTGGGCCAAAATATTTCATGACATAATGCATTGCAGCTAATAAACATTGTTTTAATAACTTGTTTTTACAGTGGGAACATTCACCTGTTAATTACCCAACTCTAAGGGTGTACTGCTTATTTAATATTCTTACTAGTTCCAGTGAATAAAGCTGCCATTCATTTCTTTTACAGCTAGTTTGACTGCACACTTAAGAGCTCTGAATTAAATTTTCTTCCTGCACAACTCATTGATGTATATATATATTTTTTATTTTTAATCAAACCACCCTAAAATATACTTTATCTCTTATTTCAAAGCAGGAATTTGTTTTCTAAGCACAAAATCTGACCACTCACAGGTCCTGTTGCATAACCAGAAATTACACTTGCACTTTGTGTGCAAGTGTATGTCTGTTTGTGTGTGCGCGTGTGTTTGTGTGTGAGAGAGCGAGGGGGCACCAAGCAAAGGGACGAAATCTGTAACTAGGCAAATACAGAGCTCTGCAGCCACTCAAAGTAGAGACACAATATTACATTTACAAATTCTGATATATCTGAATTAGAGATGTAAAAACGCATCTATGCAGTGCGGTGCATCTCATCTGTCAAAGTAATTCCGATGCATAAATTACAGAATTTAAGAATCGATTATCATTACTATATTAATATCTAATGTGACAGTCTCATATTTTACAAGCCTTCTCACAAAAGACACGGAGTAGAGGGGAAAGACAGCGCAATTTGAAATTAACAAAGTTTATGCGGCTGAGTTCACCCCACAAACCTACATACGATAAAATGGATGGATGGATGCTGCCAAGATCCCCTTCTGTCACTCACTCGATGTTGTGTCGATGAAGTGACACTAGGGGTCGATCTTGAGACCAAAACACCTTCAGATCTTTGAGAAAAGGCCAATGAGAATTGGCGAGTTGAATTTTGCAAGTCACTCCCCCCCCGACATACGGGTATAAAAGGGAGGCCAGCAGGCAAGTTCATTCAGATTTTTTTCTTCGGAGCCAAGCGGTCGCACTACAGCAAGCTGAAGTCGTCTGCTCACTCATTCACCTTCCCTTTTAGAGCGTTGCTGTTGGATCTGCTTTACAGCGGTCTCTCTCCACTCTGCTTTCCGCTGCAGACTACACCCCTACACTTCTGAAAGAGTTTATTTTCTCTAAAAGAGTGTGCAGAGTGACTCTGAACGTCTTTTTAAAGACACATCTTTTTAAAGATGCCATTCCGTCTCTGTGCAGTTCCTGGATGTGGTCGTTACCTCTCCACCTCTGATGGTCACAAACACTGCCTCACGTGTCTGGGCCAATGTCACGTTGAGGAAGTGTTCGAGGATGGTTCATGTTCTCACTGCGAGAACATGACCATGGCCACTTTACGGGTGTGGCTCTCCTTTCGAGGGAGCGCATTTTCAGCTGTCCCCCTTTCCGGCCCTCCTAACTACGGGTACGGTGTTGTCGGATGCTGAAGAATCGACCGGACTGCCACCTTCAGGTGTGGCAGCCCGGTTCTTCCCGGAGGTGCATGACGAGCTGATGTGGTCGTGGAGGGCACCATTTGAAGGACTCGATCCTTTGGCTGACTGCAGGAACTCAGGAGCTGGTATACAGACCACTCCCCAACTCCTCGAGTTGCTGGCGGTACTGCTCGCCCTGCGAAAGCTATGACAGTTGATTCACGGCAAGCACGTGTTGGTCCGGACGGACAACACCTTGACGGTGGCCTACGTAAACCGCCAAGGCAGTTTACGCTCCGTGTCATGTCACAACTTGTGTCCCTCTTGCCAAAGACAGAACTGTACCACTGTAACAGTCGGCTACGCAGTGCAAAACCTGAATGAACTTGCCTGCTGGCCTCCCTCTTATATGCCTGTATGTCTGGGGAGTGGCATGCAAATTCAACTCGCCAATTCTTATTGGCCTTTTCTCAAAGATCTGAAGGTGTTTTGGGCTCTCAAGATCGCCCCCTAGAGTCAATTCATTAAAACAACGTCTCGTTCCCTCTATCAGTCAACAGAGATTAAAACAGTAACCAAGACGTTTGGTTTTCTGTGTCTTTATTAAAAACTGTTTGAACTTACTTTAGTCAGATGGATGCAATGTCGTTGCCTTCTCAGATTATAGTATATTGTTCATTTTGCTTGTGTCTCCATAAAAATGAGTTTTCTTCATAAATTATTTTAACCAAGAATAGAATTTATCTTAAATAAATGTGATTAGGGCTGTCACTGTAGATTCGTTTGGTAATCGAGAAATCTAGTAATTATTCTGATGATTAATTGAGTCATCTGAAAAAATATCTAATATTACAGATTGCATAAAGTTATCGAGGTGAAGTCATGTTTGGCTTAAATGCATTAATTAGTTTTGATGAATTTTACGATTGAATAACAACAACAAAACAACTGTGCAAACAATAGCTAAAGCCAACAGACACCCAAAGCAGACCTATAATATAAATAGATGCATATTCAAGCTGACAGAGATTGGCTACTCCAGGTGTTCCCACATTGAGTTTTACCTGTAAACTATCAAATATTTATCGGATATAAATATTTTTGGGGCATTGTGATTATTTTTTAAACAATCATCACAAAATCTAATTTGCATGAGAAGATCGCATTACATACAAATGGAAATTAATTTACACAGAATAGAACTCAATAGAAAATAACCTCCTTAAATCATCTGGATTTGGTTAGATTTATTGAACAGAATGTGTTTGTGCATCCATAAATGTTTTTGTAACTTTAATCAAGTCTGACAGACATCTTTTTCTTGACATTATTTTATGTTGCTTAATAAAAGCCTAGACTGCAAAATGATTGTGTCGATAAATAGGTTCGAGCACATTCCAATGTTTTTTTTTTTTGTTTAGTTCAGCGTGTCCTGTGTGGCGATGAAGGTCTCCACTTCTCTCGCACATTCTGGACACGCAGCACTGAATCACATGCAGATGAGCATACCACTTGTGTGTCCGTGGGTTTGTGTAAACTGGATGTCATCTTTTCAAGTGCTGTTGCATTGCTGAAGTGATGTTTTTAAGTCCTGCATTGTCTTTCAAATCTAAAGTGAAGTGCTATCACACAGTTTACACCTCTTTTCGTAATGTGTTCGCACCCTCGTCTGTGGACTGTGTCACTAAAATCTTATTTTCAATTTGTCGTTTTGGCAATTTTGTAATAAAATGAGCTTTTTTTTAAATCTGGTAATCTAATTAAATAAGAGTAATCATGACAACCTTAAATATGATTGGTGGGTAGCCCTTGGTGTGAACAAAAACACTCACTATTTCATTCTTTTTCATAATAAATGCTACAGAATATAGGGAATAGGGAGAAATAGTGAGTTCTGAAGCGAACTAACCAGTAAGCTAAATGTCTGTTGTTGATTAGCGTTGCACTGTCTCTCACTGTGCCCATTGTCCTGTTCATTTTTAGAAATGTATTGTACTGTCCCATACTTTTTGCACACGTTTGCACATGCACTTTATATAGGTATGTTATTTAGTCTGTGTAGTCTCATGTGGTTCTGTGTTTGTCCTATGTTGTTTTTATGTAGCACCATGGTCCTGGAGGAACGTTGTCACGTTTAACTGTGTACTGTACTAACTGTATATGGTTGAACGACAATAAAAACCACTTGACTTGACTTCATCCAATGCATTTTTTTTGTTAATATATGCAGCTAAACATATATAAACCAATCCTCCTTGGTGCTAAATGCATATGTGACCCTAGTGCTCAAGTGTGGTGCATTTAGGTGCTGTCTATAGTAGGAATGTTCAGTAAAATCAAAATAAATTTTCTGAATATTTTTAAAAATGGTTATAAATCGTTACAAAATCTAATTGGATCGTATCGTGACCAATTTTCAGATTTCACAATGCATCGTAATCATTAGGTAAAGAATCGTAATTGAATCCTTGTTAGAGGGAATTTTAACACCCCTAATCTGAATAATCTTTTCCTTGTGCCATTTGTTTAGCCAATACTGCTATATCAGGCCACTCAAACAGAAGAACATTTTGATAGCACAGAGAAACATTTTTTTATACTTTTGGGGGGACTCAACCTACCAATGAGTTACTTATAGCCATCTATCCACATTTTTTAACATCTTCAAAAAATTACTCACATTACCTTTAAATTCTTCATGCAAATAGACATCAAGTGAATTTATGTAAAAGATAACACTGTTGTTGTAGAGCAACAGCCCAAACTACTATACTGTAAGTCCAAACATAAAGTCTAAACAAGGCCCAAAAACACAAATTTAATTCTACAATTCCACAGGTTATATATTCCCGATAGGTAAATGTTTCCTGCCGCTTAACCCAATATGTCATCAGCATTCATTATCAATGGCTGCATTTGGACCAACTAAATGGTGTTGATTTGGAAGAACTAAATGTTCCTCTCTCGATGATACCCACATGATCCCATCAGCAGAGCCTCAACGAAACAACACAATGACAGCGAGATGGTGATGTCATAGAAGTTTCCGTGGGAGGAAAAACACTGTTCATTATTTTTTCATTAATAGAATGAACTCTAGCTTTGGTTCCCCAGCTATGGCGGTGACATCCTGAGGGGTCGTAAAATTGCCCTCTTCTCCATTTATCATTCTCAAGGCTTTTCCCCCTCTCTGTCCTTTCCCTTCACAAAGATCAGTCAAAAAACACAACCACTAATTTAAAGCCCATTGGCATCCTGCTAACTCCAGTGGCTGCAATCACTGTGCCTCAGGATGGACAACCGCTAATTAAATTTCCCGCTTGCTTTTTTTTTTTGTTTTCCTCCTGCTCTCTTTTTGGGTGTATGTTTTGTTTTCATACTGGTTTTACAGCCTTAACTATTCACAGGAAAAGTAAACAAGACTGTTTTTGTATTCCTCCTCTCCATACATATCTGAGGTAAAGGATGTTGCAAGAGTTTTGAAAGAAATCCCAGTTACAGTAAAAAATGTGCAGATTTAATTCAGCCAAAAGTGATATTTCTATCATTTACTCACCCACATGTCATTCCAAACCTACACAAAATAATACATTCTTATTAGTGGTTGACCAATACATCTCAGAGGCCCATAAATCATGCTGATATTCATAATTTTTAATCATCGGCAAATCAATTTTCCCTTTTGGCTAATTTCTTGAGCCCACAAGGGTGCCAAGAACCTCTTATAATAAGCTAAATATTACTTTTTTTTTTTTAAGATTATTTTTTTAACAATTTAAAGTACATGTTATTTACTATATTAAATTGTGTGATATATGTCGGCCACCCTGCTCTCTGGATATCAGCACTGGCCATTAAAAAAACAATATCAGTCAAACACTACTTTAGACTCTGATGGTTTCTCACCTCCATACAATTACAATGAAATAATAAAACAAACAAAATAAAAAATATATTATAATAGTGGTCTAGTTTGTCAACCAATTCTTTAAAAAGATCCAACTCAAAAGAAATGATTCATTTTCAAACGATCATGTAAAAACATCATTGCTACTTCTCTCATGAACGTGCAGATGTCATGCTTTTTAGTGGATAGCGAATTCTATTTCAGCCTGTTCCTCACCTAAAGCTATCATATGGTTTCAAAAGACTTACATTGGCAGCCAAAAGTTTGGAATAATGTACAGATTTTGCTCTTTCAGAAGGAAATTGGTACTTTAATTCACCAAAGTGGCATTCAACGGATCACATAGTTAGGACATTTTTGAGTTGCCACAGTATGCAATAGACTGGCATGTCTTAAGGTCAATATTAGGTCAAAAATGGCAAAAAAGAAACAGCTTTCTCTAGAAACTCAGTCAATCATTGTTTGAGGTATAAAAGGCTATACAATGCTTAAAATTGCCCAAACAATTGCCAGACGATTTCATACAAAGGTGTACACTACAGTCTTCAAAGACAAAGGACAACTGGCTCTAACAAGGACAGAAAGAGATGTGGAAGGCCAGATTTACAGCTTAACAAGAGGATAAGTACATCAGAGTCAGAGAAATCGATGCCTCACATTTCCTCAGCTGACAGGTTTATTGAATTCTACCTGCTCAACACCAGTTTCATGTACAACAGTAAAGAGAAGACACAGGGATGCAGGCCTTATGGGAAGAATTGCAAAGAAAAAGTCACTTTAGTAACAGAAAAACAAAAAGAAAAGTTTACAGTGGGCAAAGAAACAAACATTGGACAACAGATAATTGGAAAAGAATATTATGGATCTTAACCCCATTGAGCTTTTGTGGGATCAGCTAGACTGTAAGTTGCGTGAGAAGTGCGCGCATCTATGGCAAGTGCTACATGAATTGTGGGGTGAAATGTCACCTGAGTATCTGGACAAACTGACAGCTAAAATGCCAAGGATCTGCAAAGCGGTCATTGTTCTTTTTTTTTTGACACAGGATCCAAAAAAAAAAACAGTGACCCTGCACAAGATGTTGCATAATCATCAAAACACAGTGAAACAAAGATGTTCATCTAGCGTGTTTACGTAGAACAACAAATTGTAAACTGGATGGTTGCAAAACAATCCCGTGTGAATAGCCCCTTAGGTGGAGATATTTGGCCTTAGCGTCTTGCTTTCTAATCAGTGTTTCTCAGATTAAGAAATTTGTTTTTAAAACGCTTTGACCGGAAAGGAGTTCCATTTGGAAATGTGTGGTTCGAGATCCACCTGTTCAGTTCCATTCTTTTGTGCACCGTCTGTTTGAACTGCCCCTTGGATCATAGTCTGAGCCGTTTCAACAATGAGTTCAGCTGAACAACATGGCTATCTGGAAATATTACAACCGTACATACAAATGTAATGAATGAAACATACTGTGGTATGTATGTTATTATGAAGCTTGAGTCTGTGCAACACTGTTACACGGAACCTTCTACTAAATTTGTCATTTTACTTAACATTTGAGAATATGAACAAACTAAAACTTTATTTTGATTCTACGCACATTAGGGTTAGGGTAATGGAATGCTCTTTTTTTAACAGCTAGGAATGATATTTACAATCATTTAACAGTGCTGCATGGTTTATATGTATTAATGAGCCCCGTGGACCAAGGAAACTTTATCAATTAAAACATCTGATGAATTCGAATTTTGGTAATAATTAAAGTAAAAGTTTGAATTTAGTTTCTCAGACCAGTTGACAATCCTAGTGCCAATTAACTGCAAATGCATGAAAATGAGTAGTTTTAATTAAATTTCCATCATTGTGTTTCAATGTTGACAGATTTGTTTTTCAGTTTTGGGTGAACTATTCCTTTAAGGTGTAAATGCTAAACTAAACACAGCTATAATTGCAAGCGCAACACTTCAAGACTTCATTTATTTTAAAGAGCTTGTCAGAGGACATCTATACAGTCAGTGTCACAAATGCAAAGAAATTTGAAAAGCTCTAAAATGATAAGACAAGAGAAAAGAGAGTTTGAGCATGGCTATTTTGCCAGCACAGCCTGTCCTTGTAGCCATAAATGGGAAAAGTGAGCTATTGCTCAGTACAGTTCAGCATTCAGAGCTTTTCTCAAAGAAGTCATTATTAAGAAAGTGTACTGTGAAATCCCCGTCAATGAAAACCCAATCCAGACAAGTTAAGATTTAATAAAGGTACCACAGCACGAGGCTGTGACAAATACACATACAGAAGTTAGCTTTAATAAGGTTAACACTGCAGAAAGAGGATCTGCTGACACTGTCTTAAGACAATAAGTCTCAAAGGGCCGCCCAGGGTCACTCACAGTTTAAAAATGTGGTGTCCTAAAGAGGTCAGCATCCAGACTACCTTCACAATCACCAGTCTACATACTTCAACATTAATGCCTGATACATATGTTTTCCTAATCGCTATTATAATTATCATTCCAATTCAATAATAATAATAATAATAATAACAATAAAAAATGTAAAAAAAATTACCACTGAGATAAAAACAAAAGTCTTGACTAAGTAGTCACTATAACAATATAAACATTAAATAAATGGGCCTGGACGAACATTCATATTACAAATATTAACCATGGTAACCACAGTTTCCACAGTTTTATTTTGACTACAAAACTACAATAAATTTATATAGAATATCATATAAATTTATTTAATTTCCTTTTGATGACAGTGGTGGCTGATATCAATGGTATATACACCCATATAAACATACATAGATATACAAATATATAGCCTAAAGTAGTCATTTGGTCATTATAACAAAAATACAGATATGGTGATCAAAATCCAAAGTCATATGAAAATAAATAAACTGATAACTTTCATAAATGTTATTAATGTTATGTGGGAAGAAAGAGACAAGAGTAATCCAGGAGACATTAATCTAACACAACTACATGTAGTAAATATATCTATAGAAAAATGCCAGTGGTCACTTTAATCCATGATATTAAATATAGGGATGCAACGAAACCACTTTTTCTCTTCCGATCCGATTTCGATATCGGAAATCTCTATCCGATACCAGTGTTGTTTTTGCATAATCAGTTTAGAATATCTTTACATTATTGTGTGGAACAAATTGGGTGTGCTCTTTAAAATGTAAAGAAACACAAACCTCCAACTACACATTATTTCAATATAAATGTATAGCTTATTAAGAAAATGTTTATTGTTAACTAGTATACTGGATAATGTAGCAGGGATAAAGGATTCAGATCTCTTTTTTTATTAATTTAGTTGTAAGATATCAGCTCACTTTTCATTAACAGTTATTTTTTTAAACCCATTCAACTTAAATATTGTTACAATTTGTAAACAAATAATAATATATTTTAATAGTAATATATATTAATATATCTCAATTGTGCACCTTTATCTATTAAACCCTCACACTTTTATTTTGACATTCTGAACTCTCCAGGAATTCCTGTAAGTGTGTCTGTTTGTAGGCAAGGTCACAGTAGTTTAATTCGCTTCTTATTCAAATTCTGCTAAAATGCTCCTCCAGTGCCGTTCTAAATGGATATTATAATTGAACCGAACTATTGAGCATCTACATCTGAGATGTTGTTCGTAAGTAGAGCTCAAATATTGCGCACCGCGTGAAGGCTAAAAGTAGCCACGTGTGTGTGTGTGTGTGTGTGTGTGTAAAAACAGAGCAGCACCATTCACTGAGGCACTGGAGCTGCACATGCATTTTATATAACTTACTTAAACGCAGCCTTTTGTGATTCACAGAGCTATTGCATGTCTAAGTGATTTTGAATAAAATACACAAGTCATATGAACTACTTTAATTGTGTTTTAATGGTTCTTTTATGTCATTTTTTGAGCTTGACAGAAATGAACATGACTAACACACAGTATCGGATTTGGATCGGGCTCGTCGGACCAATACACAATCCGTCTAAAAGCTTCAGTATCGGAGCATCCCAAATTAAATTATTAAATGCATGTAAGTGAATTGGGTCTCTGATTGCAGAACATAAAGCCAGTGTGGAGTCATCAGAACAGAGCTGGTTGTACACTGTGGTAAATGAGGACGACTAAATGTGAATGACTTTAATTAAAGGAGCATGAGTTCTCTGCCTTCATACCTCTCTAATCTAACCTTCCCTTGAAGTGGCTCTCTGTGCGTCTGCGGGATATTCAAGCTAAGCTTCATGAGTGTGTGTGTTGTGCGTCAGTGAGGGAGACACTTTGTGTGAGTGTGTGTGTGTGTCTTTGTAATGGGATCTGCATTTGTGGAGCTGCGTTTCTCCCCGGGCAAACAGAACAACAGGTTTAAACTCGGCCTATGCAAGACCACAGCTGCTTTCCAACACTTTATATTAACCCTTGCAGCGTTCACATCAAACCGAAGTATACTTATAAAAGAGTAAGCACCCACAGAGTAGGCAGTACCTATTTTTAAAAATGTAATTTACAAAATTGTAAACTTCTCTAAAATATCACATTACACACATTACTTCATGTAAAGTAATCATATTACTAATTAAGTTTGAGCTACTTTCTAAAACCCTTACTAATAATTTTCAAAATGTATTTCCACTCAACAAACTCAAAATCACAGATTGAAGAGCATTATCACTTGTGTGCCACGCGATCCACTGAGAATCTCTCGTGCAAATGCGCTCTTCTCTATCATACTACTGTACACTGGAGTGTCCATGCATTAACTGGGCTTCCGTCGATATCATGGTGCATAACAAACCTCATGCGACCAATTTGACTTCTACGTGAGATTTCTCTATTTTAAAGTGCTATGGAGCAATTCAACCATTTGAAACGGCTACAGCACTGACGTTCTGTACAGCACTGATGAGGAAAAGAGAAAACAACTGCACCAGCATCAACAACAAGACTTTTCACATCTTCACATCAACACACTCCTACTAACATTTACCACAGTAAACTTAAATAGATTTTTATTTTACAACTGTGGTAGTTGTATTAAAGTTTTTAAATGAGTTTACTTACACATGTGTACTTAACTAACAACTGAGGAGCAAATCATGGTCTTAAATATGGTAAACACAAGGGCAAGTATGCTACAATGTAGAATTTAAATTATGAAGAAAGTCATGTGTAATATTCAATATATTTCCTGTTCAAATTATGTTTGATATAAGGAAACAAACTGCCCTGGTTTGGATTCTTAAATTATTAAGAGTCTGATAAAAGAAAAACCATATCTGTTATGAAGTAGGAAACAAGCATATTTACTATAGAAGCACAGTCCCAAATCCTAAAAGTGGTTTATATTTATAGTGGTGAATATTATAACTAGCCATATAGTAATAAGGTGTTAAGTTAGTTTAATTTCCCAATGCACCTTAAAGTACAAAAAAGTCTGTTGAGTTCAGAAATTTCTAGATGTTCAGATGATCAAAAATAAATAATATTCATTACAAACATGAAGTGCAACAACTAATCTTAAATATTAACTGAGATCATAAAAAAAATTTTTTTTTAAACTGCATCACGATGAATGTGTACGCCGGCCACCACCGAAGACCATTTTTGACCCAGGAAAACCCTGCATGTACACATGTATTGTATAAATATATATGGAATGAGTAACCACATATATATTCACTGGTGTTTCAATTCTTAAAACAAGGCGTTGGATAGTAAGAAAGCTAACATTTTATGTTTGCATTGTATCGATTTGAAATTCTGTTTGATTGGTTGGACTCCATATGAAAAAAAGTATTGCTTTTATTTCTATAGAGCAAATCATATTATGATTTCAACAACTCCCAATGAGCTGAGAGAACAACAGTTTTATATTATAGCTTATAGCATATTCGATGCAATTTTAAATAATAAAAATACCAGGGGCATGAGATGAGTAGAACAAGAGACAATTTAGCAGAGATGGGCCACTTCTATTAAAGTGGAAGGGAGAAAATGAACACCCAACCAAGGAGCTCTAGCGCCCAACAGTCAACGGATGTATAAAGAAAGTCCCACCTTTCAGGAAAAAAAAGCCAATCACCTTTTAGATACAGACATCGCCTGTCAATCAATTCAATCAACATGTGCTTTAGCTATAAAAGCCAGTACAATTGTGTCTTTAGCGTAATATGTGGTGATTCCAGTGTTGTCAGATTTTATTGCCGATTAGAAATATGTTCTTCGATCGTAATCTTTACCAACCATTTTTGAAATTTCGGTCTTTCCCCATTCAAGTAGATAGGAGCTGCACAGTAAATAGCCTCACGAGAGCATTCCAAAGATGGCCGACAGTGGACTGACTTGCTAGAAAGACTTTTAGAAAAACTAGAAACTTTGTGAACAAGAGGCATTCGAGTTCTACACGCACAAAATTCATGAATTGTATTACAACCAACAGTTCTTTTACACAAGTAAAAGAACTGAGGTGTCTCGCTTTCAAAGAAAGAAATCTGATGGAATCATCTCACACAAGTTAATTCCGTTTTTTCCAACTCTCCCTCATTAATTCATCTTTCTCAAGGACGTTCTGTATGAGAGAAGCGAGAGGGAGAGTTCTCCTGTTTCCTGACTCTATTGTCCCTCCTGCTCCACAATGCTGTAATTCAACCACCCACAAGCCTTCTCTGCACTCACACGTCTCACACTTTAACAACTGTATCTTTACCTGACACACAAACTGGCAGCTTTGCGAACCTGAGGCTACCAGGTGCGTTAGCTTGTCCCGTTTTCAATTTCCTACCTCCAGTTCTACCCCCTACCAAAAGGAAAGACAAATCACAGATGAGATCTCTTTAACATCTCCAAAGTTTCTCCTAGAGGGCAATAGGATTAGATGGAGAGCTAAAGGAGACTTTAAATTCTGCTTCTCAGAATTTTCTCTTAAGAAAAAGGCCAAAAACATTTAGCCATTTTCCTCTATTTTTTCTGCATCTCCCTCTTGTGGTGTAGGTCTGTCTCTATCCTCTCATCTTTTTTTTTTTTTTACTCCCACTGCCCCTCCTTTGTAGAGTCCTCCAACTTTCTCTCAATTAGCAGGTGTGCTAACGCTTTGTTCTCCCCTTCTCTCTTTCTGTAGCCCTCTAAGTCACTCACAGCTGACCCCTTACATACACAACCCCTCTTCACACACGTACGCACATACACACTCCAATACCACCCCCCCTCAGGACTATAAAAGAGTCTTCAAACTGTGGGATGGAACTTAATCCATGAAAGAAAAAGTGAAGAAAAAAAAAAAAGCCCGCCAAGTGGCTCAGCCCATCCCAGCATGGCACGGCGTTCAAAGAGAAACACGCACAGTATTAATGCGCCTGGCAGACACAACATTACACTCTCTGTTCACCTTTGTTTCAGTAAACTCCAACACCCTTAAGATGTCTTCAATGGATAGCTCACGAAAAAATTTCTAATAATTTCCACACCTTCACCTTGTTCTTGACTTTCTTTTTTGCATTGAACACAATAGGCAGAATGTTATCCTCAGTTACTGTCATATGTTTCCACAGAATGAAAGTAAAAGGTGACCAGGAACAAATCAGCTTTGATAGGACATTCTGCTTGATATGTCCAAGAAAGAAAGTCATACAGTTTTGGAATGGTATGAGGGCAAGTTATGATATGATTTTCATTTTTGGGTGAGCAACACCTTTAAAAAGATGTGCTGTATATTCCACTCGATTGATTTTGGAAGAGTGCATTGGAAAATTCACAGGTGATTTGCAAAGTCTTTGATTTTGATTCCCTTGCAAACACTTAATACTTCTCGGGGGAGCTCTTTGAACTAAGATCCGCCATGACATTTTCCCTGGTGGCTTATCCGTATCTCTCTCTCTTTTCCTCCCTCTTTTACCCCTCCTCTCTCTCTCGCTTTTTCTCAAGCTCTTGTCTTAAGCTCCCCGGGTTTCTTTTCTTCCCTTTTTAAATAGAGGGCCAGGACTGTGAAGTCTAATAATGGTCATTTTGCCTCCCATTGAAGGCTGGGTAATTCTGCCAGGCCTCGGTTCACTTTGAAACACATGACACAGGGAGCTTCCCAGTGGCCATGGCAACTCACTCAGTGGGTTCCAAAGCCACAATTTTATACTTAAGGAGGGACAGAAAACCTGCAGACCAATAGAAAGAGGCTCCACCCTCGGGGAGAGAACCTTTGACACCATGCAAAGGAAAACCCAGTGAGATAATATCAGCAAGTTGAGGCATACACAAACATAAAAGAGAAATCCCCAGAGCTAGGGCCCCATCGGAGATCGGCGCTTCAAAAACGCTAACCATCCCCCCTCCCGTTCCTCCTACTTGTGGATGGTGTGTGTGTGCACATGTTTGCAATGAAATGTAAATGTGGGTTTTTTGTTAAATTCAATTCTTAAAGGGATAGCTCCAACTTAAAAACTAAAATTCAATCATTCTTTACACACCCTCATGTTATTTCAATGCCTGTAAGACTGACTGACTACTGTGGAGCACGAAAGGAGATATTATGGGCAAAATGTTTATCCTCAGTCACCCTTTACTTTTTTACATCTTTTTTTTCTCCAAGCAAGGAAAGTAAAAGGTAACTTAGGCAAACATACTGCCTAGCGGGTTTGAAACAACATATGGGTGTGTAAACAAATCAATGCCGTTTTATATTTATATCCAGAATAGACGAAAAGGAAATCAGAGTTTGAAAATCTAAACATTTGCACTTTTGTAGCAAAATCTTGCAGCTCAAGAGCTCTTTTTCTGACTGTGTAGCATTGTTTCTCTCTGGTTTTTTTAAGGTGACTCAAACACTGTGTAGTCAAACAGCAGGTAGGTGGAGGTGCTTCAAGCCGCCTCCAGCCTGCATCAGGATTTAGCTTCCTTTCTAGAGTAATTACAGCACACAAGGAGAAAATGTTCCAACTCATGAAAGAGGACTTCATCAAATGGTGACATATGAGAAAATGCATGTGTTCTAAGACATTTAACACTTTTTCTGAGAAAGGTGCACTAAGCTCTAGTCAGAACTCTTTTAAAAAGTACTGTGGCAATAACAGCAATGGCATCGTATGTAGGGCTTTATAGTGAATAATGCCCGATAAATTTATCGGTCAGCCGATATTAGACTTTCATGCATATATCGGTATCGGCGTATGTGTTTACGGATACGCGCAGATATGATTTTTTTTTTCAGAACATATAATGCAGAAAACAATGCTTTAGATTTGGTGTCATAGTGTAGTTTGTCCAGCAGAGCGTGCGCCGACTGCAATATTTACAGAGCGGAACTGACGGTGGTTCTGCAGACTGTGCGGAGTTAAGTGGTGTCTTCACGGTAAGTAGCTAACTAGCTTGTGAAATACATAATGGAAAGTTAATAAACAATGACCTCATCATTACCCTTTTCAATATAACTAATATAACGTTAAACCTGTCCCTGACAACTATGTCACTCATGTTTATCACATATGTTTGCTATGTTAGCCAGCTATAATTTGTCAGTGCAGTCAGTAATGTAGCAGATTGAAAGGTAAGCATCACAGCATATTTTTGCAGCTCAGCAGACAACAGTGCAGTGGTGGATAGTGTCTGTTGAGAGTTGATTTCACACTAAGTTGTTATAGAGTTAGTGAGACACAATCCTGGAAAATAAATAAAGTCCATCTTTTACTCTCCGTGACAACAAGCTTATAGCGAACAAGCTAACCACGAAGCTACTTTCATACCTTGTCAGCTGAGTGGAAGCTAATGTGTAAACATGTATTCACCAAACTGTTTTGTTCAGGATTCACAGTTTGGTACCCCCTTCAACTGAACAATTCCAGTCATTGCATTTATAAAATGTAATATTTAAAAGTCTGGTTTTCCACCGTTGAAAGTTTCCCCTGAACGTGTATAGCTGAATACGGTGTAACTCCGCTGACGCGGTTTAACTTTTTTCTTAGCAGGTGTAAATGCTTCTTGTTTTACAACCTGCCAATAATTGACTGGCAGTATTAAAATAGTCAGCATTTGACTATACAGTACTGACTTTTATTTAGCTATAATTTTACATTTTCCTTATTTAAATGGTCAACAACTGACTAATACTGAATATACAGTGCTGATGTTTATTTATAATAATGTCAAATAGTCTTTGATAAAAATATTTAAGAAAGCAGCCTTCTGAGTACCTTTGCATAGTCGTATCACTGCACAATCCACATAAAAAACATCTGTTTTCACTCCAGCTCATAAATGAGCTATATCAGCCACCATATCGGTAATCTGTGAATTTACTCCCTCTGAAATTGGTATAGGTCTCAAAAAACCCACATCATTAGGGCCCTAATATTTATGCAGATGTTGATTCAGTTCATAAGCTCTTGATTCACTTCAGTTCAGATTCAATTCTAATTGACCTGGGAATTGTTTAGATATATTGTACAATTTGCTTAAATATGAAAGAAATTCTTCCCAGCTGATGCTGTTAATTACACAGAGGACCTACCAACTAGATACATTACAAAAATATTATTTCTACAAATGTTATTTTATCATTAGTTTTTCCATCATTTGTCATATTTAAGCTTTTTAAAAATTTACAAATCCATGTACACCATTAATAAATATGATGTCGAAGCATATTATAATGCAAGTATTGCAACATGTTTATTGTTTACATGCATAAGTTGTACAATTTACAATTATTTTTATTTATTTTAAGAACACATGCTTAATCGTTACCATCTCTTTAAGAATACTGGCAGTTCAGCGAGCATCACAGAAGTATTTTGGTTAAGTACACATGTGCTTCTTTACCTCAACCATGCTATGTTTGATTAATAAAATGCTTGTTTTTGATCAACAACTGACTGTAAAGAAAAGTGTATTTAAAAGGGACATTATTCAAAGACAAATGGATTGTGTGGATCTTTTATTTGAACACACATTACACGGAACAAGTTAAACCAATTGTTTACTCTCAACACGCAGTGAAAGGATCTCTGTGTGAAACTTATTTGCCACTTCACTATTCAAAAACAGGTCAGAGAAATCTGAAAACTTTCCAGCCAGTGGCTAATCACAGAATTTTCAATTGCATAGTGCGAAATTCAGTCAAATATAGGGCTGAAACTAACGATTCTTTTGATAATAAATGATTCTTCGATTATTTGGATAAAAAGCTACATTTTATTTCCTGTATTTTATTAAAATATAGTTTGTTTTTTAAAACAGAAAAGATAAAGGGCGTAAAGGATTTGGTATGATTTACAGTACTGAATTCATGATTCTATACTCTCACAAAACTCTGAACAAAGCCCGAATCATGAAAGGTTAAGTCTGAATTTATTATTATTATGATTACTTTCAGGACATATGCAAAACTGTTCCTTCATTACTTGTAAAAATCTGTAGAACAAAAGTACTGTTCATTAAAGAGTAAAATGAAGAAAAATAAATAAATCGGGAATGAAATAAAAAAAAAAAAAATATGCCCAGCAGAGGGCAATGGTGACACCAGAATAGAAATATGAATAATTATGCCCAGCTGAAAAAATCATATTTGTAAGATATATATATTTGTGCTGTCACTGATTACATGCATTTGAATCATTTTAAATTAATATTGTAGGTTTTAAAATAGTATCGTCGATGATTTAATTTTTGTAAACTATTCTTTTCAAAAATATGTGTAGCTATGTTTATCCAGTAAAATAATGTTTGCAGGCGTTACATGTGGCATTATCAAGACGCTCAAATATCAGGGCCCTTAGCATATTATACATTATATCCAGCATTATATACAGTTTAATATAGTACAATAATCTGTAAATGCAGTGCAGATTCACGCTTGCGCTGAAAAGTCTCATCCTATTACGTACGATTTAAAAAAAGATTAAAAATCACCCGCTTTGACCTCTGAAACATTGTGACATCAATGAAAGCTGCACAACTGATTACATTGAAACTGAAAGCGCGGTTTGATGTTGCACGTGTTTAATCAAAGTGATTCCGTTTTCTTTGTCCATTGCGATCGGTTTTATCGTAGTTGATGCGCACGCACGCTCAGTGAAGTTTAACGGAGACTTGCATGTGGTATAAACAAAAAGTTTCGTGAAATACGCACCTGATTCTAAAATCAACAGCACTCTGTCAATGCACCTGATGCAGTAAAGTGCTTACAAAGTGCTCTTGTGCGCTTAACAACTTCGGTCTTGTTTTATCCACTTCAACTAGTCTCCGTCGTTTTTCAAACGAGTTTTGACATGGAACACATTTTTCACTGGGCTGTAAAGTGACGTCACTGATGGAGCATCTCCGTGCTAGCGGCATATATCCAACGATCCAATGAAATTCGTTGTCGATGATTCAAAAGTTAGTTTCAACCCTAGTCAAATATGGGAGAAATTCACTCTCATTGCAGAAGATTGTCAAAGAGATAAATATCACTCTTGGGATTCAAAATCGAAATGAAGAATGCCATGCATCAGAAAAACAATATTCTTGCCAAGCCATAATCTGATGGTACAGATGGTATTATATACCTTGTACACTGATAAATACTATGCCACTAAATTCCATTTACGTGGTACTCCAAGGTACAGAAAAACATGGGATTTATTGTAAATGTCCAAAAAAAAAAAACATGGTACTACCATGGTACTATGACCACAGAATGTGACATTACCATGTTACTTTTTTGTAAGTGAAAAAACAGAAGAACCAGTCGTTCGACAATTTTCTCTCACACACAAACACAATTTCAGTGGGAACAGGAAGACACACACACACTTACAGTGGGAACGTGAAAACTCAGTATGCAGTCGGGAGATGATAGGATAGAACCCCAAAGTCGGTTTGCATGTGCCGTACAGAGCAAAGCACAGTTTGAAAAAGAGGATATCATGCTGGCAAAGAGACAATAACAGAGAGAAAGAGCCCAACAAACAAGGGACCTGCTGGGAATGTACTATATGTACGTATGAAACAATACATTGATATATATAAGACAAAGTAATAAGAAAGCTTAGTGCACGATTGGATTAATTCACTTATTTAATGCACCGAGATATTTTCGCTTGTTTCACAGGCTGATACGGCAGTCATCTTGGCTTTATACTGACATCTATCAGCATGCAAATAGCATCATGCAAAAAGTTTAAGTTGCTGAGGCCAATATAGAAACACTCCACTCACAGATGTAGGCCTATGTCGTGATACATTTATATTGCACCTGAAAGTGTCCGTTCATTGGGGAGGTTCAGAGATAAATCAGAACAACACTTATGTAGGTGAGAAAGAATGATGTGACATGGAACAAAGAGAAGGCAGGAATGAGAGAGAGAGGAAGCACGAGAGGTGGGAGGTGAGCAGAGCAATGGCTCTCGGTGGACAGAGACAGGAAACAGAGGAAGAAACTGTGTACATATACATGTCAGCGGGGCAGCTCCGTCAAGACCTTACACAAATCGGAGACGACTAAATGACCTTCTCGAACACATTCAGAATGGAGTGTAAAAATGTGAGACTTTACATCTTATAGTAAAGAAACCAAGTCGGCCATTTGTCAAACAAACAGATAGTCCTGTTAGCCAATGTTAATGTGTAGGGTTGACTGGGATACTCAAACAAACAGAGCAATGCTTTGATAAAACCACAGTGTATAGCTAACACTCTTCAGGAAGTCAACCAACAAATGCCTTGCAAAATGCATCATCTTGCAATCCACCCATAGAGAACATTACAGCAAGGCAACATGGTCCAAAATCCTAATCACTGCTGAATTTATCTGAATGTTATACTACAATGGTTTAGCATGCCCCACAGAAAGAAAGAGAAAATTAATTGAAAGGATGCTTTATATATAAACAAAAGATTGTGCATTGCGACACAGTGAAAAGAGAGTGAATGAAAGAAGCAAAAAAAAAAAAAATAAGGGTAGGGTGGTCCAAAAGAAACAGCCTGGAACAAACAGGTCAAGGGGGCACTAGTGAGACTGGACAGACACTGGTGCCGGGCTGGGAATGAGAACCCCAGCTGAGTGTGGGCTTATATCAGAGCCCCGATTATGAAAATGGACTCTATTTATAGCACTGGCACAAAAGCGTTTTTCTATCCCCCTTATTATGAATGAAAAAAAAAACAATGTAATGTGTTTATTCTCATTCACCCAACTTGAACTTTGCAGAACACATTTTCAATTAAATTCCGAGCTCCTTTTTCAAACACTATTATCATCATAAATATCATGCTTATGGATTAATCCAGAATAAAGAATAAGTCCAAAAAAGGCAGTCTTTAAATAATTTATGTTTATTTCTTCATTTGGATGTTTTCCTACCAAATTAACGTAAAGGATAATTTATAACTCAGTTGTAACTCAAGAACTAAGGCAATGCACCAATAAAAAAGCAGTAGATGCAACTGTGAATTTCATTAACACTAATTCGTAATTATCTAAAATTATCAGTCTCAATGAGAATCCAAGAGGGAGAATGTTACATATTGTTTAAGCCCTTTCCCACATTAGACATGGAAAACATTGGCCATGTTTAAATGCATTTAAGAAACAGTTTAATACACATTTTTGCAGAAAGCAGCATTCTGGAACGCCATGTAAACAAAAATGCTGATTTACTTATGCCATTTAAGGGATTAAGAGAAA
Source organism: Xyrauchen texanus (assembly GCF_025860055.1). NCBI lineage: Eukaryota > Metazoa > Chordata > Actinopteri > Cypriniformes > Catostomidae > Xyrauchen > Xyrauchen texanus. Next base: position 9,142,481 of record NC_068279.1, on the reverse strand, counting down.
GCGGTTTAAGACACCTAGGTTTTTCCCAAAGAATGGGTTTATTGTGGTCATGTAAACACATAAGCATTCTAACCTGTTTATTTATTTATTTACTTTTTAAAGTGCACATTCATAAACGGAGCAAATAAAAAATGCTATAGGATGGAGCCAAAAACATGTCAACACAGTGGAAATAATTCAACATTTCTGGAAGTACAGTGGTAAATCGCATAAACTATACCCATTTAGAATATACACACCAATGTAAAATATCAACTGCCCATCAAGTAAGTGTACACGCTTGTACATGTGGGAAATCTCGTACTTTACGTAAAAAGTAAATTCCACTTTTGCGATGCAATTCCGCTGCAGGTCGCAATTAAACAAACACAGCAAGTACTCAATTTCATTTCCAGATATTCCAAAGAAACAGAGTATAAAATAGTGAAGTCTTCCTTGAAACCCCATGTTTGTTTTTTACACAAGCGTCACCGGAAAATGGAAGAAAAGAGAAAGCCACCAACACAGCCTTAAGCAGTTTTCTTGTAATAAACGACTTTCTGGTGTCCATGTAAACGTAGTCATTCAGCTGTTTTAAAGCATGAGGTTCCTGTTGAGTTTTCCCATACAAAATAAAACATGCAAATAGATATTAGTGTCTTTTGTTATTAACAATTTTTATTGATTCCATTCACAAAATAAATAAACATAATAAACAAATACAGAATTAATTTACATACATTAAGCCCATCCAGAGTGTCCAATTCTTCACACATAGACCTCTGAACCCTCAAACTAAATTATTTGATATTAACACACCACCAAAAAAATATGTGTTGTGTCCCCATCTTCTGATTGGCATTGCCAGCAGTTGGGTGTGTCTTTAAGGCCAAGCCAATACAATCTAGAGGGGGTCCAATAGAATCAATGTAAAATCTTAAACTGTATCAGGCACACCTTTGCATTTCTAGATGTACACAATGTTTTTTTTTTAGAATCCTAGCACACACTCCCCTCCTCCAATACCAAGTTTAAATCTTTCCCCCATAATCTCTTGAGAAGTTGAATCTCTGTCCCCCAAGACTCTCTGAATTAACGGAGTAATACGCTGATGACTCATGACCTTTTCCAAAAGCAGTAATCACCACTCCCAGAGTATCTGCCGCTATAGGGGGATGTTTGCTACTCCCAAAAATAGTACAGAGCATGTGGCGCACCTGTAAATACTTAAAGAACTGAGATCTGGGAATCCTAACATGTTGAACCATATTTTCAAAAGGATCTCAACACTCCACTCTCATATTGGTCACAGAGCATATTAACCTCCCTCACAATCCACTCTGACCAGCAGAAAAGGGGACTTATTAATACATAATTTTGGATTCAGCCATATGCTCGAGGCAAATATTTTATATATATATATATATTTACATCTAGCTGGATCAGGTAAAATGGATGGTAACTCTTACACATGCTTGGATCTTTGTCCTTTTTAAGAATCAGACTGATCCGGGCTTGAGCCATGGTTGGCTGAAGCTTTCCATTCTTTAATGATTCCGTATAAACTTCTTACAAAAGTGCCAGTTCTGTAGCATATGCTCTAAAAAAACTCTGCGGCAAAGCCATCTGGGCCCAGAGCCTTGCATGTAGGCAAGGCCTTAATTACCTCACCAAGTTCCTCTAAGATTATCATAGAATCAAGAGAATGTTTTAGCTCAGTTGTCAGTTTAGGGAGTTCTAATAGTTCCACAAAGTTTCTAATATCTCCATCAGTAGACGAAGACATGGAACTATAGAGATCAAGACAGAATTCTTTAAAATAATTATTAATATCAATGGCCGAGGTAAATATTTCACCACCAGGGAATGGTAAAAAATAAATAAAAAAAACTCTCTTTGCTTTATATATCTAGCTTCTGTGCTTTGTCCCCAGACTCAAATTATGAGTCTCTTCCATGACAAAATAGTATTATATCTGTATTTCAATTAGATATTAGTGTCTTGAAAGTGCAGAAAGCACTTTTTTTTTTTTCATGGAACACAAAAGGAACTATTCAGTAATATGTCTCAGTCATAGTTCACTTCCATTGCATTTCCATACAGTGAAATTGAATGGTCAGGCTAATATTAAATTGTATTGATATTTTTTTAAACAAAACAAAAACATACAGGTTTGGAAAAACTATGAGATTTTTTCTATGAGTTAATGCCGACAGTACTGCATCATTGCAGAACTGCCTAAAAGCTGTGCCATTTAAGGACAGAACTTGTCTAGCACAGCCAGTAAACATGGAAGTTCTCTATAATTGCCGTCCTTACCTTGCCCAGTACAGTGAGACAGCTGGGGTCCAACTCAGGCTGCTCCAATTTGACCACACCAACCCAGCCATATTCATACAAATCCTCTTCATCGTTGTTGTTGCATAGCCCCAATGGGTGCATCTGAAAAGACAAAGAAAAACTCCTTTGAGAAAAGCACTATTTTTGAATTAAATATAATTTATCACTGAAATATTCTCCAGTTCCCAATCCCAAAAACTGAAAATGTGTGCGAAATTTCTCAAAGTAGTGCTTTGGGAAAGATGAAGCAGTCTAGTGAAAATTTTGTGCACAATCAAGGGTAGTACATGGACTTATTTTCGATTCAAAATAGTCCCTGAAGGAAAGGAGTTTATATTATGATACATTACCTTTACACGATAGCTTAGGATATTGCACCATATCTTACTTCCTTTTACTAACTGCCCTATATTGAAGTGCAATGCCACACCCAAAGGCCAGAGAAGGTCCAGGAACTTTAAAAGCTATGAATGAGGCAACCGTAACTGCCACTGATAGGTGTCCAGGGATAGCAGGCGGTTTGGAATATCATACAGATTCTCCCGCTCTTGGCACACCTCCTATCAGAGTTGTTTAAGTTGTTCCAAGTATGAAATCTGATGCTTTGATGTGTTGACAACATATATGTTTATCAATGAAAATCTCCTTGGAGATAAAAACCCTCTTAAAATAAGAAAACTAGGTTAAAGATTATTGAGTGATGACACAACTGCTGAATGAGGCCATGCATTGTTTGAGGATAGAGGTTTATCACTTTATTATTGCTATTAGCTTCAGTCGATGATCATTTCACAGATATGTTGTTGGATTTTATATTAAATAAATGATAGCTTAGCATTGCTTTGCTGGTCTCGAATTGTATAGTGGAAAACTCTAAGCAAAAGATTTAAATCCATCTAAAATAGTTGTGGTAACAAGTAGTCTTATATGGTTTCAGCTTAAGGTATATTATCAAAAGTAAAACCTGAATAAAACTCCATGACAAGTGATTCATTTGGTTTGACCTTTATGACCTATTGCCTAGCCATAGCCTAGAGCTTCAGGGTGAGAATGTTAAGTACCACTGCTCCAAATGGACACAAATTGGATTAACACTCTGAAAAGGCTGATTATCATCTTAACTCAGAGATCTAAAGCCACATCACATCCCAGGAGGCATGGGAATCCACATTTGCATTAAAGTTTGCAAAACTGATGTTGTGGCATTTTATCCCATTAGACTGACAAAATAGTTCTCTCTTACTGACCAGCATTTTTTCGCTTTTTTTTTAGACAACGTGGTTAAATAATTTTCTAATCATTTTTCAAAAGTATCACTTCAATATTTTAATGCCAAGGCATAATACGTTTTTTTCTGCATTTCGGATAAGATTGTGCCGGTTGACCACGTTGCCTTTCATAGTATATTATTTCGACCCAGAGCGAATCCAGCACATGTAAACTACAACTGCTTTGTGATCCTCTTTTAATACAGTCAACAGCAGGCGGATGCACTGACAATATACACGGACAAGGAATTGCAGGACAGATTTTCTCGGCAAGCAGACAGTCCGCACCGACGACGAAATTTGATTCATGAATACTGTGTGGATACCAAAGTATTCTTTGACCTTTAGGAACCTTGCATTTCAATGAGGTTTATTCACTGGTTTTAATTGCAGTATTTAAAAAAAAAAAAAGTGGCTCATCACAGGAGGGTCAAGGACGGCAAACACAACTGTGGCCAATGCAGTGCTTCACAGGAAAAGGAGTTTAGTCAGCAGTGTTTCCCAATCCTGGTCCGGGAGTACACCAAAACCTGCATAATTTGCATGTCTTACCTTATCCAACACATCTGATTAAAATCAGCGGCCTGTGAGTAGAGGGTCTATGGCCTGAATTGGGTGTATCAAACGCAGAACCCAAAGTGTGCAGTGTTGGGGTACTCCTGAGTCCTGGACCAAGACTGGGAAACACTAGACGTTGCTGCCTTGATTACTGCCCCAATGCTTTCACTGCCTCATGCTTTCAAGTTATGTTGATTGAGCTAGGCTAATTTGTAACAACTGAAAAACATGTTAGAAAATTTGAGGAAACTCAGAATTCAACTACACCTGCAACCTTTTGTACACCACATTGACATTTCATAACACACGTGTACCCAATCCTTGTGTTACCACTCACAGAAACATTCCCCCCAATTCGCCCCAACAAGTTTCCCCAGCTGGCCCCCACTACTGGCTGAATGCCCAGCTGCACACTTTTCTCCGGCCAAGGGACCCCCATCCCTCTCTCTGTCCTCCCCCTTCTCTTTCTGTCCTTCGTTCTGAGTCCAGCCATCTTTTCTTTACCACCACAAGAGGTGTCCCTTGTTCAGTCCCACCCTCATGGTCTCTCCTCTTTATCGGTCTCATGCAGCCGTTCACATGCGTATCTCCTTTCATGGGCAATACGCTCAATGAAACAACGTGATGGGGTGGTCACACTTTTTTATCCATCTCTTACCTTATGGGTGAGTTGTGTAATGTCTGCACCACTAGTGGCACCAAAATGGAATTGAAATCTACTATAGCAACCCCACTGCGCTGGCCATAATAATATTGAGTGTGTTCACATGCACAAAAAAGATAGGCTTATTCAAAAAAATCCGACAATGTAAGAAACTCATGTTAAAGAGAGACTTGAAATCATTTGATTATTCTCAACATTTAAATGTTAAATGTACACGGTCATGTGAACAACACTTGAGCACATTGGATTAGCTGCTAAGAAAGGTGAAAAATTGGGTTTTCATGAAGAGCAAAGTCAGGGGAATGGTATATGCTTATATTGGTTTATGTTTAAACTGTTTTCTTTTGTATGGGTAAGGTCATAACAGTTTTAAGGCATTTACATGACCTTAAATTTTGTCTGTTTATTAAAGCATAATCTGTGTAAGATCAAGGATGTGAGCACACACACTAGCCAATGGTGCGAGTTTGGCGGCATCATTACCTGTTTGTCAGAATAACGAAAGATGGGAAAATGTATGAAACTGGTTTAAAAATGGTACTTCTGCAATTATGAATGATGTTGCTAGTTGAGCAAAAATGTCATACTTTACCTTTAAGCATCAGTGGAAGAAAAAATAAAAGGGCCCAATTCCTGGCTGGTGCAATACGTACAGTACTGCAATGGCGTAAGTGATTCTCAATGGAGCTAGCCATGCAAGTTATCACTCTATACATGGAATATGGACAACTGCCAACATGACGCTTTTTGTCCCCCTCCCTTATTTGTTTGTTTGTCTTTCGCTTGCAAAAACTAATGATGATAATTATAAAAGGATGATATGTGCAAGTTAAACATTTTATGTTTTTTTTGTACATCTGTAATGGTAATCCTAATGTGTAATCCTAATGTGATATAATATTTCTCAAAACCTGGAGATGCTGTTAAAAAACCGTGAAAGATCACACATTCACACAACCCTTCTTTCCCTCCTTCCCACCCTAAATGAGGGCTGACCTGATTTCAGTTGGTGAAGGGACCGGAACAGCATGGCCAGTGGACGCATTTCCCATTTCGATGAAAATCAAAATGCCACTCTCACCACACTCCAAACACAAAACATTTACAGGGGTACAATTCAAGTCCTTTGACCATCAAGAATCAATTCAGCCCCCATCAGCAGAATCAGCCCAGGTAGCAGAGTTTACCTTGCACCCCAATTTTCAATCATTCATCCCCAAGGTCTTTGTCTGATGTGTTAACTTGTGTTTAATAAAACAGGGTTCCAGAGATTTCTATAATTCAAAACAAGCAGAATTTGTGTGTGGGCAAAATCATAATATAGAGGGAACCAGCTTCACCTCAAATCAAAAACACTCAGAAACAGTTTACACACTTTGCTTCTTTAATTTCATGAAACGGCAGTGTAGAGCACACAGTTACTCCATTTTTCTGATGATCGACTGATTGCTGGAGACATGTACAATAGTTTTTAGGGGTTGTAATTTAATCTAAAGCAACAAGTTCATAGTGTCTTTCCTTTGAAACGCATTCCATGTGAAGGGAAACCCATGAGCCAATAGTAACATGCAATCCTATATTACGGAAACCAAAATGCTCATAATTAAATCATGCATGCACTAAATGTATTGAGCGAGTTTCTGTCCAAAATATAAGCCAGTTGATCCAAAGACTGCAACCCTTATGGACAGTAAACAGGGCTCATCTAAAATCAAACTGGCAGACAGTAGCCTAAACATTAAAGCAGACCTAAAGTTGTTGGTACCCACAGAGCAAGTGTTCATGGATCATGGCCGTGGTCCAGTACTAGAGAACACAGAACAGATGAGTCCCAGCCACAGGCATGGCATTTAGGTCAAGGCCAGTATCAATTTCACCCACAACAATCAAAAAGCCCAACTAGCCTGAGGGTACACACTGCTATTAAACTCCACTCCATAACCCGCACTCAACCACTTCCACTGGCTTTGACTGCATGCAATGATGTAATCCGATACCAACATTTTTCATAACTAACTTATGTCCTCTGATTAGTAAGTATAAGACCAACAAATCTACTTAACCACAACTATAATCTGACACGGAACAAATAAATAATTCACCCCAACAAGGCCACAAGTCCATAGACTTCAAGCAGAGCAAATTGTGCTCTTTGCACTATGGAAAAAAAAAAAAAAACCTTCAAATAGTCCTTCCTCAGGCTGCTGATCTAACCAGTCCACCCCCACATACACTCTCACCCCCCACCCCTCCCTTCCCCAGTTCTGACCCTGTGCCCGTCGACCAGCCCCCACTCCCCTGCGGGAGAGCAGGAATAGTTCCTGGAATAACAGACCATCCTGCCAGGAGAGGTGGGGGAATATTTGATCAAAGCCACAAGCGGGCTTCAGCGCCCCCCACCCCTTCCCGGGCCCACAGCCACTTAGAGAAACTCTGTCCTCGGCCGCAGCTCTCAGGGCAGCTTTTCAAACAAGGCCAAGAGCCTTTCAAACAAGCAAGATTGCTGAGAGTTTTCCTGCCATGGGCCATGCTAAGCTGAGCAAGGGAACACCATGTAAACAGGAGCCATGGATGTCTGCTGGCTTTTCTCTCCGTTTGTAGTTTATCTGTGGACAGACATAGAGTAAGACACTTCCAAAAGAGTTCCCTGATGGAGGAAAAAAAATAAAAAATAGTCTTTGCTTGTCTCCGAACTTGGCCAAGCTGGTGTTTAGATGGGCCCCTCAAACCTCTATAAAACCCACCAACTGAGCAGACTGAGAATCCAGCAAAGACCAGCAAACAGCTTAGGCTGGTTTAAGCATTTCAGATTTTTTTTTTTTTCAGGAGGGTTTAGGAAGGAGTATTAAATCTTAATATAAGAAACTGTGATTTCTTCAATGCAGAAATGTGGCTGAAATAGCAGAATCCAGTCATAAAAATGTAACTAACAAAATGTGTAATTTCACAGAATTTGAAAATTTTGGGGATACTACGAATGCACAATTAAATTAAAAATGCTATATGGCCTATTCAATTTAATTGGATGCATGAAGTTGAAGAAACTATGAAAAATGTATTGCTACTGAATAGTAAAATGTAGTAAAATTACATTTAAATAACAATTCTATTTAAGCAATATCTCACAAGCCAAGAGTTCTGTTGTACTGGGTTTTCATCAATGTATACTGTGATTCTCTGTTGTGAGTGCTTCAGAGGACAAAAAAGAATAACTCAAAGGTTGCATTTTGGATTACACTGTGACGATCCGTATGGAAGGCAGCACTTTATATGATAAAAATAATGCAATGTTATGTTGAACATTACTTGTTCTATTGATTGTTCGTTTAAGAATTCATTTGATTCGATACCTTTTTGACAATTACATTGAATAAATGTAAAACACAGAAAAAAGAAAGCAGGCAAAAGTGATTATAAATGAACCACATTTCAGAGTTTTACCAGGACCAGTTAGAGATCCACTCCCCAAAACTAGTTCAGAATTGGCTGACATGATAGGAGACTGGAGGCTATAAATTCTGTTTAAAAAAAAAACTGATTGAACCTTGAAGGAAAATAAAGACAAAGATCATGGAATACACCAATCACTCACTTTACAAAGAGTAGCCTCCCACTCAAAAAATGTACTCAACCTAGGCAACATATTTTTGCCAATCAAGTCTCTGATTACTTCACAGCCATAGAAGCAAGTTCTCCCACAAAGGATACATTTCACTGCAAAAACATTGAGTGAAAATGGATGGAAAGCATTTTACGGCTGGAACCATGGCTTAATATTGTCCATTTGTCAGTCAGGCAAAGAATTCTCCTTGGCATAGACTAAGAGATTATATTCTTTTTAACTCTACTTGTTCCCTCCGTAACTCAGTCAGTCCCTCTCAGCTGCTACATATCTCTAACATTTCCTCACCTATAAAACTGGAAGGCCCTCTTGTAATAAAATGCCCACACATTGCGGGAAGAGCTTTGCATGGAGTACACATGGCAACCCCTGCCAGTTTCCTTTTGGCGCTGAACGTCTGAACTCCCACCTACTATCCAAACAGAGGATGTACTCACAGACTCCAACACTATTCTGGTTTGTCTATCGAAAGAGTGTGAAATACTGGATGGGATAGATGCCTAAAGCTTCTCTGTCTGCCTCCTCTGGACTATTTATCTTTTGCTCTCTCGCTCTCTCTCAATAAAATTCAAATGAGCTTTATTGGCATGACTGCATACAATGTAAAATGTTGCCAAAGCATTCTGTAATAATATATATATTATTAATATATTAATATTTTTTAAATGTTACATACTTAAAACAACATACAGGTAAGTGCTCTCTCTCTATATTACTCAATTCAGGCAGTGTCTCTCTCTCACTCTCCCTCATCTCCCAGCCATAAAGCTTGGTACATTTATAGTCTCAACATGTTTCTGATCTGCAAATGCAGCAATATCGCAATCAGAACAAACTTGATGAAAAGGGAGGGAACAGGTTCATTCAAAAGAAAAGGTCATATGGGTTTAAAATTAAGTAAATATGATAATTTTAATTTGAGTGAACGATTCCTTTAAATATACATATAAAAGGAAGGGGAGGAGCTTGTCCCTCTGATTACTTGTGTCTTCTCATTTCCCAAGTACTGGAAATAACTTCAAAGGGGATCACAGCCTTGAGGAGAGCACAGATAAAGTTACAATGTGGCAGCTGGAGAAGCCTTGCAGGTGGGGCCTGCTCTGACGGTGTAATATTATCTCATAAAGGAGACCGGACCTTTTTTCAAAGGAGGCGACTTCCTCTCCTTTGTCGTCTAGACAAAAACGATGGAACGACAGTTGCAACAGTCACCTTTGGCCTAACAAAGGCTCCAAAAACGCATGCCCAGAAATCAGGCATATACCTAAGAAAGCAAGCTCACCGTGAAGGTGGTGACATCATACACAAAGCACCAACCACAAGAACTTTCTCTCAGCTTTGCTCGGTGTAGAGATCAGATTGTGCTCACCATGCTATATCTTACCGAGGGCATTGTTGAACGCTGGAGAACACTTACAACCATTTCACCTTACAACCAACAGAGACCTGAGTCGCCTAATGCTGTCTCCTCAAAAACCATTCACACACTGTCCCCTTGCCGACGACATAAGCAAACAAATGGTGCAATTAAGACCGGAGCGAACCTTTCAAATCATGAAATACTCAAATATGCATTATCAAGCCCCCAGGGTGGACAGCTTCAGCAGAGGGGAAGTGATTGGTGAGTCTATTTAAAGACTGAGAGTAGAGACTGAAACCATCAATGGAGTGAGAAAGATGCTCCCTTATAGTGACACTTCAGTCTACTTCTCCCAATGACAAGGAACATCACAATTACAAGAAAACAGAACAACACATTTAAATGTAATCATTCTAGTAGAGTGGACCTAGAATACTCAGATGAATGTGTACGTTAAAAGAAAATAAACTCGAAGTGGAGAGAATTGCAATGAAATTGCTCTTATTGCTAAACAATTGTAATCAAATATATCATAATTTGTGACATGACCGGATAATGTATTTGTCATTTAAGCTTTTATCAAAAGGGAACACAGGCCAAAGTATACTTTGGTTTTCTGTGCTACTACGTCTCATGTACGCATGATGCTTAATTTAGTTAATTTTGTATTCAGCATAGTACTTCGTTTTTCTACACACAGACAATCTGGGGGGGCAAGAGCTCATCTGTTTTTCGCTGTTTTGTGGTCCGTTCTGCGTAAAGCAGTGGCTTATTTTAGCTAATCGCGGCCCATTCGGACCTTTCGCAAAGTGCGTCAGCCCACCGGAAAAATGGCCAATATGCCAGATTACCAGTCAAGCCCTGGTGCTAGATTATATCGGACGATATTAGCCTTTCACTGATATATTGTAGCGGCGTATACGTTTACCGATATGCGCAGATATGAACACTTTTTTTTGCAGAACAAATTATGCAGAAAAAAATGCTTTAGAATTGGTGTCATAACGTAGTTTGTCCAGCAGAGCACACTCCGACTATATTGTTTACAGAGTTGAGCTGACGGTGGTTCTGCAGAAAGAGCGGAGTTAAGCAGTGCGGTGTCTTCTCTGGAAAGTTGCTAAATAGTTTGTGAAATACATACTGGAAAGTTAATAATTAAATTACCCAATAATTTCCCCTTTTCAATATAGCTAATATTTTTCACGATTTCACGCTACGTTGTTACCTAGTTGGTGAGACGCAACGCAAATTAAATAAACAACGTCTGTCTTTTACTCTCCGTGACAATGAGCTTATAGCAAACAAGCTAACCACGTAGCTACTTTCATACCTTGTCAGCTGAATGGAAGCTAATGTGTAAACATGTATTCACCAAACTGTTTTGTTCGGGATTCACAGTTTGATACCCCCTTCAACCGAACAATTACAGTCCTTGCATTTATAAAATGTAATATTTAAAAGTCTGGTTTTCCACCGTTGAAAGTTTCCCCTGAACTTGTATAGCTGAATACGGTGTAACTCTGCTGCCGCTCTTTAACTTTTGTCTCAGCAGGTGTAAATGCTTTTTTACAACCTGCCTATAATTGACTGCCAGTATTAAAAGAGTCAGCATTTGACCGATACTACATACGGTCTACATACTACTACCACATTTTTTTTCCAAACACGGCTATAACAATAGTATGATAAAAAGGCATTTAGTACACTGTCTATTTGTTCTGTGATGGGCACCACACCACGTCATCGGAACACACAGGGCATTTTTTTTCGACACAGGTTGAAAACATACTTTTGGGCTCGGTAGATCGGCCCCTCCGAAGCCTAATGTCGCATAATGGGTTGACCGGCCCTGTCCACATCGGATTGAGAAAGACAAGATTCATTATAGCAACATGCAATCTCCAGCCGGTCATACTCCAACATCTACGTGCAAAAACAACTAGCATCTGTCAAGGGATAACCAGACATGATTTATTGACTAGGATGGCAAAAGTGCATGCCAGAATGCCACCAGAACTCCTCTTGAAGTTAGGAGGTGGTACATTTGTAGCAGAGAGGATTGTAGTCATCAACACCTAGCCTTATCAATGCCTTTGAAGTCGCTTCCTCGCTTTGAAGAGTCCGGCAAACAGGAATGCCTGCACAGGGCTCTTGGAAAGCCCCCAGAGTTGTGGAATGTGGAGCAAGCTGCTGCCTGGCCTGCTGGAATGCGATTAGAGTGCTGGAGCAGACCAGGACTCTCACAGCAAGGAATGGCTACTGCCACCACCAATGGCTAGGCACTGGCCCCCTCATTCAAAAAATATTGCACAAACGAACCGAGTAGCTGGATAGGTGGGATAGAACAAGATGGTCTGAAGGTTGAGAGAGGAGAGACAATGCAAAATGAACACTAATGAATAAGAGGGCATTTAGGCAGAGAGAACGTTAAGGAATTCAATACTATATAGAAATCAATTTAAAACGTGTATTATGACCTGGTGTTAATTATGCAGAAGATGGCATGACGCAAATTTAGTAATAAGCACAGTATGCACAGACTGTCCAATTGCAATCTAGACAAGCTGTCGGTCCATATGTGTGCATGTCATCTGCACAAGCACCTGAGTTGACTGTACAAAAGAGCATCTCAAAAGCAGTCATAGTTCATCTATTTGTATTTATGTTTAATAAAAATAGTGCAAGTAATTTTCTGCTTTTCATTATATTTGACAGTTATTACTACAGCTATCTGGGCTTCTAGAGCCCTTCAAGTGTCAAAAGCTTCCAGTAAATAAACACACATGACAAGGCAAACATTAACAACTTATCAATAATGATTCAAAGGCTGTTTTAAGCTATTCCTCCACTGATGCACCTAAACACGGGTCTGGCGTTGCAGGCTTGTGGATGCACACAAAATCGCTGCTTAAAAATTCATAGGGATGTGCAGAAGTTGTTGTTGGAAGCTACCATAGTCATTTTACATTTACATTTATGCATTTGGCAGACACTTTCATCCAAAGCGACTTACAGTGCACTTATTACAGGGACAATCCCTCTGGAGCAACCTGGAGGTTAAGTGCCTTACTCAAGAACACAATGGTGGTGGCTGTGGGGATCGAACCAGCGACCTTCTGATTAACAGTTATGTGCTTTAGCCCACTGCGCCAAGCATTTGCTAAGAACATTAAGATGAATGAGAAAAAAAGTGTCTGTGTAAAAGTACTTAAACACCTCCAATATTTCTACAGTAGCATCAGGCCAGCCAAGAGTTAGTCCTTGCCAGAATGAGACTCTATAATTATATTTCCACAAGTCTTTGGTTTTATGTGTCTTACAACACCATTTTCTAGGGGTGAGGTTTGTTGTCTGTCAAAAAAATCCTTCAGCACACGAGTTTCATCAAGTGCTTGTTTGTGGAGGAAAAACAAAATATGCCTATAAAACATTGATGTGTACCTGCAGGCCGGACAATTCTATTTATATACATACCCTCTCACTCGTACAGTAACCACGCGTCTTACCACTTGAACAAGTGCATGGCAATTGGGTTGGCTCTTAAAAGCAGTAAAGCTGGAGATGACTGAGCTGATCCAGGGAGCTATTGCTTTAAAGGTCAACACCGTATAGACAATTTCTAGCTCTCTCTTCTGCATCCCTTTACTTGTGTGGAATGACTTTCTGCTAAGAGATCAACGCCATGGACACGAGAACAGAATTCGATGCATGGCGGCCAAGACCTGATAAAAGGACTAAGCTCTCAAGTGCTCTGATTGACATTTTGTAAACATGGGTTTTTAAACCAATGAACAAGTTTGTATGAAGACAAGGTGCACTGCATTCCCTTCACAACTATGACCGAAAACAGATGAGCGCGCTTGCTCATGTGAAAATGTGTTTGCAAAGAAAGCAAAAACATAGCTCCCAAGAGACAAACCAGTCAAAATATCCACCCATTCCCTGACAACCTCACACATACAGAACTCAACCACAAGCATCACCCCCACCCCTCTACACACGCATAACATTTGACTCAGCTGCAATGTGAATGAATAGCTGAGGTCACACAGCCCAATCAAGTTTCTGTTGCCTTAGCCTTATTTTCCTTAGGAAGGACTGAAGATCTGTTAAATCAAAACAAGTTTTCTTTTTTTCTATAAAAAGGTCTTTTTTATTTAGTTTTTTGTATTTAGTGTCAGGTAAAAAAATAACATACATTTTAAAAAGTAAACCTTGAAACCCCTGCGTTCTGTTATATGCGTTGAAACCAGATTTTTTTTAATGCAAGAATGTTTCAGTCTGATCCGTCCCTATTGCAAATTGCCTTTCTGATTACAATAATGAATTTCCAGGTCAAAGTCACCAGGGACTAATATGTGTGACTTCCAGACTTAGATCCGTTCTAAAGTTTCTAGAATCTCCATAAATCTCCAGAGTACTGGCAACTGATACAAGTGGACTTGACATCAGCATTCGTCTTGGACTTAGGCAGCCTCTTTGGTTTTGTTGAATATTTTCCTCATCTTCTTCCTTCGAGTAGCTCATCTTTCCAGAAAACTTGTAGGAAACACCATTCCAGAAGCAAGTTTGTTTGATAATATTCCAGAGGAAGCAAGAATGTAAAAACAAAATCAAGTAATTTCCTGGGGTTATGAGAGCAGGATAGAGAAAGACAGGTAGAATTTAAGAACAGCCAAGGCCTCTGGTATATTCCTTAAGGGGGAACCTTGGACGCCAAACACTGCAGTGCCGGAAGCTATTTGGAAGCACTTCAAAACAAGAATTGCTGTATCAATGCCATGGGTGGAAAGTAAGAAAGAAGCATAAAAAAGTGATATGATCACATTTTGTACAGAAGAAAAATAATGTTTTTTAGTAGTGCCATATTTGATCCATAATACAGTAATTTAATATTAAAGCAAAAAATATCAATATCCTAATGGAAAACCACATTCAAATGGTCAAGATTGAAAAATCTAAATGTTCAATTATTCAAATGGTAAAATCTAATCTAATGTGAAATATATTTTAGGTTTTACAACCTAAACAATAAGTAAATTAAGATGCATACTTTAAGAGATAATTCACCCAAAAAATGAAAATGTCACTTTCTCAACCTAATGTTGCTCTAAATCCATATGACTTTCCTACCTCATCAGAAAAATACAAATAGAGAAATACAAAGGGATATATCAGGCAGTGTGTATGTCTCAGTCACCATAAACTTTCAGTGCATCTTTTTTCTATACAATACAATACAAATTAATGGTGATTCAATCCTGTGATTCAGTAATATTTCAACTTGGAATTTGTTTGTTTCAACTACATTTGATTAATTGTCTCAATACTCCACAATATTAGGCACACATTAAACTTCCAACCTCAAACATTAAAGCCCTTTTATTTATTCTATTTTGTTTTTCTGATTTGGACTCAACCCCGTCAATGGACACAATGTAAGTGGTTTGAAAATGATTACACAATACTGATTATAAAAAAACATCTACCTACTGCTCATGTGTCCCTCATACCAATTTAATGACTACAAATATAACATTTATGACAGTTTTCTCATTTTTATGTGATGAAGCTACAGATTAGTTGTTGTCTGTGGTGTCATTATTTTTGCATTATTTTGTTTAACTAAAACACCAACTTATTGTGCTTGCCCTTAACAAACTGTTCTCAGCAAACAATATATTGATTTTTAACGGTGTTCCCATTTTAATTACCCAATATTATCACTCATCTCAACCCTGTCACAATTCTCCAACCACTACGCTACTTGCATGCACATATTTTTAACACCATGTTTCATTCAAGTAAATATATAGCATTTGAAATGTATAATATATTGACCATGTCATATTTTTGTTACAATATTCATGAATGCAGTGAACAACTCAACCCTGTCACAGGTTGATAATGAAGAAATGTGACAGGATTGTGTGCGGCGGGGTTGTGGTTTTTGCTCAAAATGGCCACAGTTCCATGACCAGCATGCATGAAATTAATACATTCTTGATATATATATATGAATTAAAATATCACTTTTAAAAATAATTGATTTAATATCTTAATTTAATGTGACAGGGTTGAGTTGTTAAGCTTGACGATACCCACCTGACGATAATATGAAAACTAATTATGACACTTCAAAACTGATTCTGCTCCAAGCTGTAATAAAGAAAGCTCAATGATGTCACTTCTGGTTTATAATGTGTTGGGTGAATGGGACGCATTGTAAAGCGCTTTGAATACCCCTGAGGTTAAAAAGGCACTATATAAATGTAGACCGTATATAAACTTTTAGCCTATACACACACACACACACACACACACACACACACACACCTTAATTAATTTTAATGAACCAGCACTGGGGTACTGAAATATTACAGAATTCCAGGAATGACCTGCTAACATTCTGCATAACATCACATTTTTTGTACCATGGAAGAAAGTCATACAACATGAGGTTGAGTAAATGATGACAGATCTTTCATTTGTGGTTAAACTATCCTTTTAAGTATAAAATCATTTGCTGTTGTGAGGAAGCTGACTCATCCCATTAAAAAAAATAAAAACTTTAATCTATTCAATTACATTCCATAAGAGAGTGTATATAGCGATCAGGTTGGACAAGTCTAGCTATGCTGGCTACCACAGTTACGCCAATATTTCTTCATGAGAAGAAAGATCTGTAGAGAAAAAAAAACGTCTGAGTGATTAACTCAAGACTGCGTTGAGTTCACTGGTTTGCTCACACCCATCCTACCCATAAGTCTCTTGTTCCAAGGCAGCGCACGTCTTTGATACTTGAATATAAGGAATCTGGAGGCGTTGCGTTCAGTACAAAAGAAACCTGCAACACTGAGGGAACAAAAAAGAGAGACCATGCACAAGTGCCAAGACTGAGATTTTTCTTCTCATTCTTTACACCACTTCCTTTCACTAGTCTTCTCTCCCACCCTGACCAAACACCACCAAACTACTGAATCAGAAACTTCACTCCCCTAAATCAGTATGTTTACACACACCTTCAAAGTTCAATTTCAATCTGACTAAAACAATAATTAATCTTTAGTCAGACTGAAATCGTATCAGTACAATTTTTGAGAAGTTGGACTAATAGACCTAACTCATCCAGCATGTAAACATGTTAATCAGACCACAATTGGCATCGCCATTGTACACAAATCCAAAAGACAAAATGTGATTAACACTTCCTCAGCTGACGTCCTTCCTTCAAATATTCGACAAAGCATTGTTGTCATGAGTACTTCAATAAAGACTGTAGCTCGACTACACAAAAACCCTCTATAGCTTGATATAACTGTGCATGTAACATACTGAATGATTCCATTTAACCAGCTATCATATGGAATGGTATGTGCATCTAAACAGAGATAGCATAGGAGAAGGTCTACCAATTACATTTTCAAGATCTCCATATTTGGCTGTTGCTGATAGAGGGATATGGGTTGGTCGAGGAAGAAATGTAAGGTGGAGGTAGAGGCAAAGAGGTTTGACTACCCTTGGAGATTTCTTTTTAAACCCATAACACCAGTTTTTTCCTGCATCATGAATTCAGAGGCCTGTGCTTTTGTGAAACCAGAAAATTACCTAAATTGACATTCAATTGTTTGTAGGTGGTTGAACGCAGAAAAAACACAGAACTGTTCAAATGTTCTCTCTGTGGGGTCAGCAATTTCATACATTTTGATATTGTTTCAAGTTTATGCTGACCGAAAGGAAATGTATAAGGGAAAGGAAAAATGTCAAACCAAAAATTTGCTGAACAATTCATACAAGAAAAATACACACAGAAAGCTGTCAAAAACAAACAAGAATGCATCAAAAGACCAATTGATTAATCGCTTTCTGGGAAAACAGAGATATAACATTCACAAACTGAGCAAATAAAACACCTAATAAAATGAGACATGAATCAGAATGATTCAAACAAACACCTACACCGAATCCCTATCCTCCATTCTATTAATGCCGCAGCTGCCGAGCAGTCAGACCTTGCTATCAGACTTAGGCTGCATTATGGAAACATTGTTGAGGAAAGGGATGAATGGTATGGCTTTGATCTCTGGCCATTGACCTGGCAGGCCCTGAGCCCTCCTCCACATATGCGGCGGCCCACATCAAAAGCCTTTGCTCGGGGAAGTCAGCTGCACAGCCAAGCCTAATCCCTGCACGAATTTAATCAGCCATCTCAACGACTCACATTACGCTTTTTAATTAGGAGGGAGTCATTGCTTAGGAATCACACCCAGTCCAAGTACTCAAACAGTGTGGACCTCTAAGTCCTTATGAAATATTAGATTTCACCTTAGGGTGACTAGAGTTCTTTGACTCACTTTTTAACTTTCTTCCCAATGCACAAGAGATTAGGCAAAGTCCAAGTGGCTCTTCCAGTCTCTATTCATCAACCAAATCAAGAGGGTTTGCTGGCACATTATTATATACAACTCCTTAAATAAGTGACTTGTGGACTTAGATCCCAGAAAATAAAAACTGAGGATCCCATCCTTTCCTATCCATCCAGCACTACAGCAAAAATCAATATCAAAAGGCCTTTACAACACCCCAGTCATTTCAGTGGACACCGGATGGAATAGCCAGTACGAAAGTGACCATATAAAAGACCCTTGGGGCCCTGAAACACCCCCTGCAGTGATCAAACAGGGACCATCACCAGAGATGTGGGGGGGGTCAAAGAAAGACATAGAGAACGACTGATAGAGACCAGCAGTGAGAGAAAGAGAGAGGAACAGAGA
Source organism: Xyrauchen texanus (assembly GCF_025860055.1). Classification (NCBI taxonomy): domain Eukaryota; kingdom Metazoa; phylum Chordata; class Actinopteri; order Cypriniformes; family Catostomidae; genus Xyrauchen; species Xyrauchen texanus. The sequence goes on along the minus strand of NC_068279.1, from coordinate 9,123,916 downwards.
AAACAAATGAGGCCCAGGGACGAGAAACAGACCCAAGTAAAACAGTGAGGGGTAGAACACAAAGACAGTGGTTGCCTTGGAGTGGGGCTTGCAGCAGAAACTATGTCCAGATCAAGCCGCTTGCCGCTGGGCAGACCCAAGTGAGGTGAGCCCTTATTGAGCCCTTGAGGTCACGAAGAACAAAAGAGCAGAGCACTGGAAAAACAGCTGGCCAGGGCAGATCACAACTGAGTAAAGAGGAAGGCATGAAAAGAAAGATCAAAAGGAGGAGAGAAAGTGAGCATATGGGAAAGGATAGGATGGCTATAAAAGGAGGAAATGTTCAAGAATGGTGTAAAACAGATGAAAGAGCATCTCTTACATAAATGAAACTATGCAAACATTTTCAAACTAGCTTAAGAACAAGTGATACATGATATATCGGACAATTAATAAGCCAATATGTGGCTATTATGGGATTATCAGCATCAGCCAATAACCATGCCAGCTTGGCCCAGTGGCAGTTCTAGGGTCAGATGATCAGAATGAGCCAAGTATGCTTTCACATACAAGGAATTTGTCTTGGTGACAGAACAAGAGGGAGATAACAAGAAAAATAATAAAAAATTAAAATAGGTGTCACTAAAATGCTTGAAGTCACATCATAAAAATAAAAATGTACTCACGGATATGTTTAATAGTGACATTAAGAGCATTTCCACACGCACAATGCGACAAGAATTTACAGGATTGGGACTAAGCAGCTGTGTGGCCACGAGAAATCCACTTGTTAGTGAGGCTAATCAGAAAAAATGACTACAATTTGCTAGGAAGCATAAAGATTGGACTGTGGAGCAATTGAAAATGTCACATGATATGATGAGTCTAGATTTACCCTATTCCTAAGCGATGCGTAATACAGATGCAAGGGAGTGTAATGTGCAGAAGATATTTGGGATTAGCTCAGAACACTGGATATGCATGGGGGCCATACTTTGATGAAATGTTGGAATATAATACACTTTATAATAAAAGCTTAAAATGTTAAATATGTGAGGTGGCATTTATAAAACGAAATCTTTATTATTCTGTGCTCCAGAGTGCAACTAAAATGGTCGCAAATGTGACAAAACTATATATATATATTATCAAATATATATGGTTTATTATCAGCTGACTTCCTTTTCTTCGACATTCCATCTTGTTCCTGAACAACAACCTACTGTAAATTGAGCAAATCTGTGATTTGGTGACTAAAAACATCCATATGGCTCCTTAATGTTTTAGTTTAGAAGCGAATGGCTCTTGAGTAATTCTCTTCGTCTGGTGCCATTATGGGAACTAAATACCCCCACTAACTTTTGTCTCAGATACACTCAGACCCGAAGTAGCGTACCTGTAACCCTATGTATATTGCCCCTTTTGACTTTTAGTTCAACACTTTCTTTCAAAATTGTGTAAAATCTTTACATACATTTTTTTTAGTAACTTGCAAAAATCAGTGCTAATGAGAAAAAATGAGTTGCTGTATTTGCCAAAGTTTGCAAGGTTCATGGCACTGTATTAATAAAAGTGTTTTTCAAAAACACAAATGGCCTGGATCTTACGGTTTACAAAATCCTTGAGCACATCTGTTCATTACTCTTTGTTTTCAGGGTTAAGTATCTCAATATTTGTACTTATTGCATATGCATTCACACCGTAGAATGCATATGCATCACAAACACATAGCTGCAATCATGAGTCACAAGCACTCTTCTTGCATGCACACGAATATGCACAAGGGCTTAAAAGCAGCTGCCAGAAAGCGTGTGGGTTCCAAACTGAGTATTTGGAATTGCAATACTGTTGAAAGGCCGGTTTCATACATATACTCTATGTAATAGTTAATATAAAAGAGACTTGTATTTTAGTACTGACTTGATATCGTATTACTGGTACATTTAGCAGCCGTACAAGATGATAAAAATGTTCGGGACTTTACAGAAAACATTCAGGGCTTATTCCCAGTAGACAACTCTTTGTGCAATCCAAGGTTTGGCCTATTAAGAGAAGTGGTTATTTCCCAGATATTTTGGTAAAATATAGTTTATAAGAAACCCTCATTTAAATCTCAGCTATTACCGATCAACCACTATTGAGTGATTAGGGTTAGAATAAACAACCACTAGGCTAACCCTAACCTTGTAAAAGGTGATAAATACAAGATGCTTAAATAGTACCCAAGTTGCTTCAATGGACCTTCATAAACGTCACAATGGTAAAAAAAAAAATGAAAAAAAAAAGCCATTGCTTTAAACTATGTAATCAAAAATGGCAGCAGTTTGATCTAGACTGCATTCCTGAGATGAAAATAAATTCACATAGTGGAGCTTAGCCACATGTGCATGCACTCTTTCTGGTGAGGCAAGTAAACAATGTTGATTGGAAACGTACACCACAATAACAAATACACTCACACCACAAACACACTTAAAGCAAAGAGCTTGGTTGCAAGCACTACAAACACAGATATAAAGCCCAGTGCTTGAGAAGATGCTGGCAAGATGAAAGAAATAGCCGAGCAGTCTTCAAATGGACCAGAAACCAAGAAATGTTAACATATACCAAAGCAGATCCAATTCGCAATCCACAACCACTATGGTTCTTTCAAGAAAGGGTTCTATTCTTCTTAAGGAAAGTAAGAGGTCTTCTGGGGTTAGTGGTGGGCTGGGAAGTGGCAGAGCACCGTTGGTCCACTGAATTCCACCCAACATTTAGATTACAGCAAAGCGGGCAGTCTACACAAACAACGCTTTGTTCGTATCCAGAATACTACAGAACCCTCTGCCAAAAGTAAGCCAAGTATATCTGCTTGGCAAACACAGAGAGCACCAAGATGTCTGGGTAAAAGCAGCCATTCAAACCCTCAAGAGTTAAACATCAATCATCAAAACAATGTTCACATTACACAAACACAGGATACACAGGAAGGAACAGAGGATGCCGTTTTCTTAAGGTGGGCTAATGATCAACTACCATTGTAGGTAATATCGTAAGAAAACCGGCTCTCTCTTCGACTCTGTGGAAAAGGGGGTTCTATATCACGGAAAAGGACTACGGTTAAAATGTTTAAGTCCCCATACAGATATGTCAGGCGCTTGGAAAACCATTTGAAAGCTTAGAATCTGAACTTTTCAAAAATAACCATCTTCTGCATTTCTTACATTAAATAACAAAAGGCCTGAAAACATCCACGTCGCAAATAAGTGCCACCTAGTGGTAATGTGTTAGAAATATTAATTTGAATATAAACATCTTTCCAATAGCACTTAAATACAAAATATGTATTTTGTTTCCCTAATAACACATTTTGAATTATTTTCAAAAGAATCAAAGTGAAGTACGATGTGTAAGACAAATACAAACATCTTTTTTATGTGCTGATCACTGCTGCTGTAAGGCCCAAAGCTAAAAACTATATATCTACTCTTACCTTAAGCAGTTTTCTACAAATTTAGCCATTTTATGCTTGTCTGTGAGCTTGATTGTGTGAATAATCTAATGTTTTATTGTAGATGTCCAGAATAAAATATGCAGTCCAGCTAGGGCTAGGCGATAGCACGATGTAATCGCTTATCGACGATCTCTTATAAAGATCCAAATATTGACTGTGAACGGACGATGATCAACAATATCGGGAAATGGCAAAACCATGGATCTGGGAAGTCGGCAAATATATTAAACAGTGGCCAGGGTTTGAAACTAGCACCTGACACCCGCAAAATGCAACGAGGCTGTATCCAGTTTGTAAGCTCCTCGTCCAAATGTATTTCTTGTATTTCTTTTCTCAGTTTCATTCATCTGCAAGCTGTTTGCAAGAATAATGTCATCTATGAGAATGCTGCGAATTATCTTCAATCATCTCAGGAGGTGCTGTGATTTTAGTTCGCTTTATTTCCACGTGGTTGGCATGCGTTTTGAACGCAACTCTGCAGGTTAAGTAATGCAGTATATATCTTTGTATTAAAGTAACAAAAACGAAAGTGATTAAATCATCAAGTAATAGAAGACATGTTCACCTTGAACCAAAAATTTTATTTTCTTTAGGCAACATTAACTGTATAACCAAAACGCAATACAAACACAAGTTCGATAAGAACACACATTTGGCAGCATTATTTTGGGAACACAATTTAATATATTAGGCTTATTTATTATTGATGTCTTTACATTTATAATTGTCTTAGTTCTTAATCTGTAGGCCATTAATAATTTTCCACCTGTTGTTGTTGACGGATGCTTGCGTGATGGCAAATGGTGCCGTTGGAGACGGTAAATGTTTGGATTTGGGGAAGTGATTAACTAAATTAGATAAAATTTAAACTGCATCTGGGAGTCTTTTTATGCCTTTTCTGTGGTTTAATATCAAGCAGTAAGACACCAGGCCTCATTCACCAACTGTGCGTCTGCACATGTGTGTATGAAATCTATGTACGAATGTTTTTTAAAAAGAAATCAATAAGGTAGCATTAAAATGTTTTCCAACTGAAAGCATGCATATGCAAAAATCACAGAGTCTTTATAAACATGGAATAAAGACGAAATTTATGAAATTTATGAAATTACACTATGCATATATATATATATATATTTATATACATTATAGCACTTGTAATGAAGTATCGGTACTTTTGACATCACTAGCACTTTTTAATATTCTTGTTTAATTAAAATGAACAACATAAACCAACAGCCACTGTATACGTGACTGTTGCTGTTCCACATTTTTTACACTATTTATATTAATATCGCTTCTAACAACCATTTTGATCATGATGTGTTTTATATCTCGTAAGGTGCAAACACTCTTCTGATCACTTCTCAGTACCAGCTCTGACATGACAATCAGCAGCATTTTGGTGTATAAGGAGTAATAAGAGTACACGCTCAAATAAGCATGTGAGCATTTCAAAGCAGCCATGTCTAAATTAAACAGCAGATGTGCATCGAACCCAGTCGGGACTCTGTACTATCATGACAGCAAAAACACTGGCATCATTACATCTTTTTTATTTTATTATCGACTTGGTACTTTTGACATCATAAAATGATACTCGGCCATATTTAAAAAATCTATAAAATTAAAGCAAAACATAGAGACCCATCTGGAACACTACAGAGTGCAGTGTTTACTCACTATGTATTTAGCGCACCGCCGCTGCTTAACTATGAGCGCCGCTGCTAATGAAAAATGACAAATTCCTTGACTAATTTGTTTTGTCAGTTTTGAATAGACCATTTTCGAAAGAATAATGAAAGAGTGAAAAGTTCAGAGTCTGTTAATAATAATATCAGATGACGTCTCCCCAAGCAGCAGCACCAGCTTGAGGAAAAAAATAAACAAAAAACTAAATAAAATACAAATTTCAGAGCCCTTCAACTATCAAAAGCTCCCAGTAAATAATAAACACAAATGACAAGGTGAACATGAATTACCCATATATAATGATAAGGTTGTTTTAAGCTATTCATCTAACAATGCGTGTTGCAGGCTCGTGGATGTGCACAACAGCGCCACTGCTGAAAAAAAACAACATTCCTCACATGAATCAGTAAATTGTTTCTTTTTTAACTTGTTAACAGAAATGGAACCAGTTAGCAAAAATGAAATAGACATCAATGCTAGCTGAAAAGCTAAAAGGCGGATATCAGACTAAGTCAAATTGGTATCAACAATTCTTTCATCTGTCAGGGTTATGGACCACGATTAGCATGCAGTACATCACCACTGTGTCTAGAGGCAACTCTTGATCTATAGCTTCACTGCATACACCACCGTCTTAAGTGATCTAGAAGAAAATCAAAAAACACGAAATGCCATTCACATATCTATGCTGTGCTCACACTGGCCAACGTTTCATCCATATTTTATGGATATAAAAGCAAATGAAACCATTACTAAGCTTTGAGGGGTAACTCTTAAGCTAAAATCAACCCGCTTTCTCACACACACACACACACACACACACACACACTAACCCCAAACATGATGATGATCGCATCTGAACGATGTTTGCATTATGCCCCTGGTTTAGTGCACTTGTCTAGGTGAGCAATGCAGAATGAGAGCTCAGCAAGGGATACACGGACGCAAAATCACTTTTATGTTGGTGGTGATCTAACAAACTTGATGGTTGAACATGGAGTAGCTATATTCTAGCGGTTTTCTTTTGAAACAGCCTTCTCAGATTTCAGAGTCAAGAGGATGAGAGAGACTGCAAGATTGTAGAATATTCAACGTAGAAGATCACACATTTTCTCTCATGCACAACTGACTTATGTAAACATTGCGCAAGTTCAATACATATGCCAGCAATTGTATAAGAGTGTGTAAACTGCTGAAAGACCTGCATGAATTTTCATCATGATCCAGGATAGGGATGCATCGAAAACAATATGTGTGTGCCGATACAGTTATCCAATTATCTATAACATCTGCTGATACTGATAGTTTGGTGGTTTCACTTTTTCTATGCTACCTTGTTTAAAATCACTGATAACAACTTGGAAAGAAATGTAAAAAATATATATATATTTGTTATGTCTCTACAATCTTCCATGAGTAACTGGTTTAAATTCTAAACAAAACAAAAATGGCAATTATTAACTGACATAAAAGAAGCGCTGGGAGAAAAAAACAATATCAATATTCATCGGAAAAAATGCATTTTCGATACATATTTTTGATATTTAGCCAATGTTCTATGTCTAGAAGATCGGATCAGGTACGTTCTGTAAAAACGCAAGCAGTTCGGCAAAGTTATACCCACAATTAGCTAACTGAACCAGTCATGTAATCAGCCAGTTAGGAAGTATTAGCTTGCTAGCAGCTACATAGCCATGCTGTCATGTATATCTGCAATGAGGCTCCGTAGCATCTAGCAAGCTAACCTGCCAATATTTTGTTGTTGTGTACTGAACAAGACAGCACTGACAATGCAATATACAGCTATCAACTGAACAAAACAGCAGCTCTGACATAAACACCTTTACGGTTTATAAATGTACTAATTAGTCAATCGTTTTTTCATGATCCATAGTGGTGTTACAGGAAAGAAAGTGTTTCTTCTTCTTGTGATGTTTATTGGTGTTTGGCAATCCAGCTAATAGTGCATTAATGCCACCTACTGAGCTGTAGTGTGAAGCGTCACAAGAAGATCTTTCAGTGGAGTCAAACGACTGCTTAAGATGATGAAATTGGTGAAATTCCAGCGGAACGAGTTCACACACCTCATGTACACTGTAAATAGTAATCTCAAATTGTAAAGAATTGTTAATTTAAGCTTTGGTTTTTACTATTCTTACTACTATTCTAATCCTAAAGTTGTCATTAATAAAAACATTAAGTGGTCCTATAAACAGTACTTGAAATGCCACATTTTGGAATCGTAACTCAAATATTTACGTTATTTAAAATTTGGCTTTGAGTACTACAAACTCAAAATGATCAAGTGCAAAACTGCAGCTGTGTGGAATACCATAAGCCCCTGCTTTTGAATAAGTCATGTATATTGGTCAAAAAAACAAGGGAACTTATGTTGATAAATAATGATTTATTTTAAAATGTATATAGTTACATTTCTTTTAACTTTTGTTGTTGTAGTTGGTTGATAATTGAGATTTTTGTGAAATTATCATGAGGGTGATTAAGTGTTACCTCTGGAGAACTCGGAGCCTGTTAAATTTAAGCCATTCTTCTTTACTTAATTATACTTTATAAAAGAGCAGATCTATGTGCACTAAGAAGTACTGAGCAGAATCCAATGTGCCATCTGGCTAACTAAGATCCCAGTCATAATTTCCTTTACTCTGTATAAGACATGTTATAACCCAATTTAAATAATTAAGTCAAAACAACAATACTTTAGTCACAGATGAGTTAAGAAAAAGGCATGCAAACCGATTGCCTTGAAAAATGTAAGTAAGGCCAACTAATTCGATTTTACATATATGATTAAATCCTAAACCGAGTATACTATAAAGTTAGCTTACCCTCTGGAGTTTACTTGTAAACAAACTAGTTGTTTACATTAATTCTTGAGGTGTAACAATTGTGTGGAACGCATTTCCACCCCCGATAATGGTATGAAATGTATCGTGATAAATATCGATATCAAACGATGTGAAAAAAATATATATTGTGATAATATTTTTGGCCATATTGCCCAGTTCTACATTAAAGGAATATTCTGGGTTCGATACAAGTAAAGCTCAGTCGACAGCATTTGTAACATGATGTATTAATCTCGGAATATTCCTTTAACATTCTTAACTCACATTAACTTGCCTCTTTTTACCTGAAGCCGCAGTTACTTTAGCTGCAACAAACTCTTCATAGTTCCTTTCCGTGTCAAAATTTAAGGTGACTAATCAAATTAGTTGTGTTAAGTTTTAATGGTAGTTAATGGAATTGTGTCCAAAAAGCAAGTAAAATGATGAAAGAATCTGAAATATATTGTAAAAAAACTTTTTTACCTTTTGAAGCCAACTATATAATGCAGTTTACCTGATGCTGCACACACGTACACTAAATGTGAAAATAAAAACACATACACAGCTACATACAGAATGGACGACCTACTATAGTCGCCATCATTATCCTGGATCTTTTTCATACACCCATGAGCTCATTTTCCTTCCCAACCTCACAAGTCTATCAGCGTCTTTACAGACAACTCTGTTCATACTCACACAAATAAAGAAGTCAGTGGCAGCCAACCACGGCATCTCAGGCATTCTGATATCCACTACAGATATCGGCTTAGTCTTTTGTGTGCTCTCTTTTTCTTATTTCATAGATGAATTTTGTGTTTAAAGAGATAGCTGACACAAAACACACACACAAAAAAAAGAGAATTAAATGAGAGAATTAAAATTTGTGTGTGAACTATTCCTTTAACACCAAAATTCCACAAGCAAAACTCTGCCACGTCTATGGTCACTCTAAAGATGTAAAAATCCAACTTTTCCCCCCTCTCGCCATTCGGATATCATCTTATCAGAGCCACATCTCCAGCATGCCAAGAGGGGCACATACCATTCGCTCTGGCCCATCCTGTGAGCTCGCTCTCTGGCAAGCGCGGCCCTCTCAGCCGCTTTGATGTGCTGATGGTTTGGTGGCTCGCTCTGCAGCTTGTGATAGCATCAGAGCAAGCCTCTCTTGGGACTGTGTGCCACGCTATGATAACAGGAGGGTTGATAAGAGGAAATACAAGCTGTGATGAGGAACACATCGAGTTGGATGCCAAACTGACAAATCAGAGACAGACAGAGAGCAAAAGAAGCAGAGTATGAGGCAATAGAAAAACAATGGAAAGGTGACAAAACAATGCAAAAGAGGAACAAAGCGCTATAAAATCTTTTCCTGGGGTGTCAAGCTTTGTGTTACTTTTCTATTGGGTCCATGGACATCAGCAGTAAGCAATCCACCAATTAATTCAGTCCATATGGGATTGTCAGGTTTAGGAAAAAGATCCAAGGGATAGGTATTGTGCAGGACCTCGGTGCAGTTTGGCTATAAGGGATGATAATAAAAGAAAAGAAATGAAGCACAAAATTTGATCCAAAATGACTTCATTACAATAATTTCAATAGCAATTTCAGTGAAGCAACCTAGTTTGCATTTCTCAATGGCCAATACTGATAGCTCATGGCTCAATCTTTGTGGGACTCGAACCAGCAACCTTCTAGTTACCAAACTTGAGTTTCAGTCACTACATCACAGCACCTAAAAAGACTCAGAGGTTTAAAGGTAAACAAATCATACATTATAATGTACCCTCTGGTTTAGTAACTGGTTTAGTTCAGTTTTCCAAAATTAAAATGTTCAGGCCAGATATGGTTTCAAGCACATCCAGGATAAGATTTTTCTTGCGTACTCTTAGCAAGTAGTCCGGGGCAGTATTTATTATTTTTAATGAAAACTAAAATTGAAATAATTGAAACTTTAGTTATCTGAAATCAAAATGGAAACTAGCATGGCTTGGAAAACTGAAACTAAATGAAAATACTTTTTTGTCATTCTAAAACAAACCAAAATAAAAAACAAATCATTAATTGTAGTTTTTTTTCAAACACAGCCTATTACAAAATGTTATACCTATACAACCCAACTTTATAAGCATGAGAATGCCACTAGATAGCAGTAAAACAATACTGCCAATATAAAAAAAAATTTTTTACTTAGCTACAAAAAATATTTTTTTTTTCATTTTTAAATGATTGTTAACGCATTAGCTTTGGCATCCATATAATATTGTGACTAAAACAAAACTAACTAACTTAAACTAGAAAACAATGAAATAAATTTAAATAAAAACAGAGTGAAAATAATATGAAAATTAAACTAAATTGGAATTCAAACTGGAGGTCACAATTTCAAAGTCTACCCATGACAAACCTGCAAGCACCAAAATCTACAAATACAAACGTAAGTGGATTTAGAGTGCAAATAGTATGAACGTGCTAGTGTCTGCCCAATTCTGAAACATTTAAGAGTTGCAACTTCATACTCAATGTTCATACTCAAACTACCACCATTAACAGAAATGTTTTACACCAAGTATAATAGGTGACACAAGCTGGTAAACGAAATACAAAAGCAACAGAGATTAACAACACACAATGCAAATAGTATGCAAATATTTGACGCTGAAAGTGCTGATAATTGCTTCTAAATGTCTACAATCTAGCATGACATCCCAAGCAACTGCACAGATAAGCAAATACATGAATAACGATAGACATTAATCACAGGAACTCCTAAAATTGTATTATAAAGTCTATTTCAAACACATTCAAAGGCAGACAATCAATTGATGCCGAAAAGAAAATACATATGAAACAGACCAAATCTAGCCTACTGACTTTGATACAAAATCTACTTCCACCCTACAAAGTGAAGACCCTCTCCAGACCGTAATGACTGCCTCAATGCAAAGCTACTATCCTGACTGAACTCACCATCTCAAATTATTCCAGTGAATATTGACACCATATGTGTGGTCTGTGCCAGGATCTTGAGTCTTAGCAAGAGTAAACCTGCACCTCAGATCCTCCTGAAATCCCACCCCAATACAGAGCGCAGAACAATATATACAATATGGGAGGGGGGAGTCCTGCCATTATAAGATGCAAGTAGTTTTAAATACATACACTCACAGACACTTTTCTAACCTTTAGAAACTGTTGTACAAAAAAAAAACAGCATATCTCTGAAGCATTCAGAGTCTTGTAAGCCCCTTTTGGTAGAAACTCTAGCTCCATTCATACCAGCTATACATGGAGCAAATGGGTTTGACAGTTTTTGAATAAATCTTTTCAAGGTTTGAGCCATGCATATGAAGTCATCATAATTACACCATAATCCATGACCATGAAATCAACCTCACACCGCCAAAGGTATTTGTTCCACAGAAATAAGCTATGAAGTAACTCCTAGTATTCTGAACTATTAGGCAAGAAACACACTTTAAGCAATTACACGTGCGCAGATAAGAGCACTTGGCCAATGCATTGCACAAGTTGGTCCGGTTGAACAGTTAGCATACATTCTTGCATTACTGTGGTGGTAACAAACCTCAGTAGGGGCGAAACAGTTACCTATAGTCTGCGCCATTTAACTGTATGTGTTATTTTTCAGGCAAGTTGCTATAAATATATTAACTTGTTCAGCAATATTCTCTTAAAAATGTTGCTCCGCCATGACAGTAACTGGCTTGAACAGAAAACTCACCATAAATGTGGACAGTTCACTCACTATTGTCCGCTAGAGCACCCATTGAGGCAACATTGGGAATGCAACATGTATTTGCGTTACGTTCAAATTTTTGGTCAGACACATTTTGGAATGCAACAAAGCAATGAAATCAAGCTTGAGCATATAGAAGCATCTGCATTCACATACTTGCAAAGAGTCAGCCTTCTTAACTATAACCATAAGTTTCAAGAACTAGTCTAGATGGTAGCCCCATTTCATTGAAAAGTCTCGCAAGATTTATATGCAACAATGTTTATTGTAAATTTGATTATTTGGAGTCCTGTTGCAACCCTGCCCCTAAACTTAACCTTGCAGCAGCTAATTCGATTAGAGTTTTGTAGTATAAGTCTTCCCATCCAGGACACCACCTAAAGGCAATGAACAATAATTGGTCCCAAAAGCAGGTGGAACACTGTAGCTGACAGGCTTTTCAACTAGCCAAATTTGAAGCCAACGATCTTTGACGTACAATGTCACATGATCATGTTTAAATGGCTGCAATCTGGGAGCAAAGAAATCTGGGAGAACACAATTATTCCTATTAAACTTTATCAGTTGCAATAGTGCAGTATTGCAAGTAATTATTCCCATATTTACTTTGAAAACTGCACGTATGAGCACCCTGAAAGTTTCTTTCACACAGCACCTATTTGTTTCTGAAGTGTGAATAAAAATGGGAGTACAATTAAACCTTCACACATCAGGAAAAGTCGGAATTTTTCTCAGATTTTTTATACTGACTGTTCAAACTGCAGGTTATATGTGGACAGATCAGACTGTAGTCGCTTTTGGTAGCATGTCTATATTAGTTACCATAGTGGCGATGCAAACTTGTGCATGTTCACCATGCAAAAATAGGAGAGGTGGTATATCAGGGCTTGACACTGGAATTGTGATCTAGTCAATTAAAAGTTAAACAATCTGTACATAAATAATTGTTGGAAAAATCAGTTAACATGAACTAACAATAAACACCACTTTTATATAATTCATTAATCTTGGTTAATGTCAATTCCACCAAACAGCATTTTAATACATTTTCATACATTAACATAAAAAGTTGTATATGTTAACATTAGTTCATGCACTATGAATTAGCAATGAACAATTAGTTTTTTTGTTTTTTTATTAACTAATATTATCGAAGATGAAACATGCTGTAAAATATTGTTCATTGTTCATGATAGCTAACGCATTATCTAATGTTAATGAATGGAACCTTATGGTAAAGTGTTACCAAAAATGATGTCATCATTACTCGCCTTACTTTCTATTTTCCGTGGAACTCACAAGATGTTAGGGAGAGTGTTTGTTTCAGTCTCAATTCACTTATTTTATGGAGAAAAAAAAAAAAGATGCAGTGACAGAGAATAGTGAATTTTTATTCTTACAAAAATCTAATTTTGTGTCCCTCAGAACTGAGAAATTCATACAGGCTTGAGGGTGCTACAGAGGGTGCCTCTGCTACAATGGATGAAACATCGCTCTCTTCGTCAGAAATGTCATCCTCCGACTCGTCACTGTCACGGCGAGTACATTGTTCAATCACTTCTTCGAGTAAAAAGTGTGTTTTACTAGTCCTCTTTGCCATTTTACACCTGTTAGCTACTTTCTCCAGTCAACTCCGTCAATATACCGTCTTTCTACACAGTTTTCTTAATGGTTCTTAGGTGTAAATGGAGGCTTTTATTTTTTTATTATTTTTATTATGTCCTTTCTTTTTTTTTTGTCTCCAGACAAGTAACTTTTTTACTTGGACAATATACTCTATATAATATAATGTACATTTACTCCAATTACATCGGCAGCCCCTGGGATGAGGGATCGGTGAAGATTCTTGATTATGTGATTTTGCATTGAAAATGTAATTTATTTACTTTAAACGAAAAACTTAAATCAAAATATATTCCAAATTCAAATTGCACTCCAAACGAAATGAAAAAGCTATTAAAATAATGAAGTGATAAAAAAAATAATTAATATATACAAATTACTTGCACAAATTAAGACTTTTATTTAAAAAAAACCAATTATAAATGTAAAAATAATTATAATGATGATAATATTCACTGAAATATAAATCATGGTTCGAGGTAAATGTGTTTTTGTATTATTTTATGTTTTAATCACAGATGTATAGGCTGAAAAGTTGCATTCACAATGAACTGCTCTGTGGAAATAAAGCAAACTGAACTCAAAACACCTCCTGAGTTGAGATGTCTGAGGTCATTTGCAGCACTCAAAGACAATACTGTTCTTGTTTAAAAAATTAAATCAGAAGAAAGAGCGAGAACCTTCTAGATGAGTGTGTTCCACAAGACTGCACGCCTCCAAACAAACAGCACGTTATACATGAGCATAGATGTCTTTTCGGTCATATGTGCCAAATAATATAACAAAGTGTGTTTCTTCAAGTGCTGTCTGTGTGTCTACAGGCAAATTATTTGTAATATTAATTTGATAATAATAATAATAGCCTAATAATAATAATAATTTAATACATTAATGGGAAACGGGCCAAATATCATCTGGACATCGACAAAGGCATCAGCTATTGGCGATCACTCTGACCATCGTTTATCTTCATCGTCTGTCTGCAAAACCCTAATGTGCATTTCTCTCTATAACTTAAAAATATGTTCAGACAGTCTCCTTGCTGGTTTTTCTGACACATTCATGATCATTACCGCTTTTGCCAGTGTTGCTGCAGCTCGCTTCATGTGTGTGCTTATAAAATGTATATTTAAAAGGCTCATTATTACGGTTTAATATTTCTCTGTAATGTAGAACAGTGTTACTTCTAACATTCTTTCTCAGCCCTGGAATGCAAGCCATTTTCTGATAAAAAAAATATATATATACACAAGTCATTAAATTAATATCATAAACTAATCGACTCATTGACTAATGGCTTAAATTAACTCCTAGTCGACTAGGAAAATCTTTGGATGGGAGCAGCCTTAATTACAAGTTCTCACTGCTGAGTGAAAAACATTTCTACAAGTACTACTACAACAACAAAAAGCCATTCCTGTGCTAGTGTGTGGGTAGTCACAGGAGCTGTCAATAAATTATCAGCAAAACGATCTGGCCTGTCTGTCTGAGTGCCGCCGTTTTCTTAGCACATACTTCAAAGAGTGTACATGGTACATAGATGAACGTGCACACACACACAATGCTGTTTCTGTATAAACTTTACAAAGCAGAGTCAACTCTGTTCCACCTGTTGTGTACTTTAGGAACGCCCAATGGATTAACCAAATCTGATAAAATCCTAACGCTCAAGTTTCTTCAGTCTGTTAGAAACTTTCATCACATGCCAGTATGTGTTGTGTGTGTGGGGACAGAATAAGAGAAAGCAATTACTAAAATGAGACGAGAGAGAGAGAGAGAGAACATAAATTGGAATTATCTCATAAAACGAGATAACCCTAAATGCCATGGGCTCCAAAATTAGACGCAAAACTTTTTTTCTTTACTTGTACAACGAACACCTCCACCTTTATTTGTGCAGAGGTGAATTTCGCCGCAGGCCTGCGATTACATCACCAGCCGTTTGTGGTGCAGTTTTATCAGTCAGGCATTGCTCAGCCAGGTCTTTGAAAAGCCCGCTGGGGGCCTTTGATCTGAGCACGCTCAGTGGCCTCCCAGCCCGGCAGATCCTATCAGTTCAGGCGGCACATTTGTGCTCAACCAAGAACCAGATTCCACAGCCACCTCTCTCTCTCATTCTCTCGCTCTCTCTCAGGTCTGACTGGTTATGGGTAATGAGGTAAAAGGAGAGGGAAGGGCCACAGTAGAGGCAACAAATCTAGAGAAAACCACTGCAAGCGTGTGAAAAATTCCACATATATAGACAAGGTTCGATTCAACATGGGACTGCCTAGGTGGTAATACTTAAAGTACTAAAGTTAGTTAACTTAAAGTTTTTTAATTTCCTAAGATTTGCATAGAAATCACACAGCTTAAAAAGTGAAGTGCAATCTGCTTTATTGTGAATTGATATCTATAAGAGGTGGAGGGAAGGAATAAATTTCAATGTGCTGCAATATTTTACCTTGCAAAACCTTTGATAATTGATATTCCAACCCGGTCTCTTGAGAAGTCATAATAATGGTGTACAATAGTGAAATAATAGCGAAATTGAATTCATATGAGCTGGCTCTTTCCAACATACAATTTCCACTCAATAAACAATGTTATGAGTTTTCCCAAACCCAAGCATAAAATCTAACCCCTTACCCAAACCTTACAATGGCATTAATAGAAAACTTGTATACCACAGAAGAAACTCAGAACGAATTTCAAAACTCTTTTATCCTCTATAAGTGTGTCCATACAGATCCTCCATCTAGCTAGATTACGAGGGTTTTTGTGTTATGATAAACACACTGGAACAAAGGTATGCTCTACACTACTTCTATGGCTGCGATACGGTAAAGCAGAAAGTTCAAGATTGATCTCGCAGTGAAATCGGAAACAGCAAGACGTCTTGAAAACGTTAAACGCTAAAAACTTTCTGTGCTCCCCAAAATTCGAAATATTCCCCAAGTGGCTAAACCGGTAAGTGTTTTGGGGTGTACTGGCATGCGTGAGCTCCATTTTATGGGTGTAATGTCCACAGAGTGGCACCAATAGAGTTGTTTCCAGCTGTACCGGCTGCAAAACAGTGAAGAGGAATGCATATTTTATAAACTGTACCCCCTAACACAAACCTAACCATCAGTGGAGTAAAAATTAGGGATGCACAATACAATTTTTTCTCTTCCAATCTGATTCTGATATCTGGAATCTCAGTATTGGCCGATACCGATCCGGTACCAGTGTTGTTTTTTTTGGGATAATCACTTTAGAATATATTCACATAATTGTGTAGAACTAATTGGGGTACTATTTTATAAGTAAATGAAAACAAACCTCTTAACCACACATTTCAAAATAAATGTATAGCTTATTAAGAACAATTTTATTGTTTACTAGTCTAATGGATAATGTAGCAGCAAAATTCACAGTAATTTCAGTCCAAGTCTCAAGTAGAAAAGAAAATTTATTCAACTTGTATCTGGGCTTTAAAAGATTCAGATCTCTTTTTTGTTCAATTAAGTTTTAAGATATCAGTCCAATTTTCATTCACACAGTTATTTTTTGGAACCCATTCAACTTAAATATTGTTACAATTTATAATCAGTTAAATAATATAATTAGAAGGTCACTGGTTTGATCCCCACAGCCACCACCACTGTGTCCTTGAGCAAGGCACTTAATTCCAGGTTGCTCCGGGCGGATTGTCCCTATAATAGGTGCACTGTAAGTTGCTTTGTATAAAAAAGCATCTGCCAAATGCATAAATGTAAATGTAGTTTGTAAACAAAAAATAATGACAATAATAATAAATGATATTATTGATTTAGTAATTGAAATACAACAGTAATACATTTCAATCGTGCATCGCCAGCTGAGGAAATTCAACCTGCCACAGGAGCTGCTGACACAGTTCTACTCGACCGTCATTGTGTACATCTATAACTGGCTGGTTTGGTTCAGCCACCAAATCAGACAGAAGAAAACTACAACGGACAGTCGGGACTGCTGAGAGGACTATTGGTGCCCTTCTGCACACCCTCCAAGATCTGTACGTCTCCAGAATGAGGAAATGCTCAGGTAGAATCACTCTGGACCCCACACACCCTGCCCACTCCCTCTTTGAACGTTTGACCTCTGGCCGGCGCTACAGAGGACTGAGCACCAGGAAATCCTGGCACAAGAACAGTTTTTGCCCTCAGGCCATTTTCCTCATGAACAATTAAACAGCCTCAGGACTCTCCGGTAGTGCAATAATGTAAATAAATGTATCATGTACATATGTAAATCCACTCAGATTTAAATTCAATAACTGTACATACACCTACCTTGCACATACATACGCCATACTATGTTGCATGTCCTATTATTTTTACGCTTATTTATACTCTTACCTTGGTAAAATGCTCCTCCGGTGCCGTTCTTTACATATCAAAGAGCACACCCTAATAGTTCCACACAATAATGTAAATATATTCTAAACTGATTATGAAAATAAAAATACTGGTATCGGAGCAGGATTGGTATCGGCCAATAATAAGATTTCTGATTTTGGAAAAGAAAGTGATATCGGTGCATCCCTACCAGATATCGGATTAGTGCATCCCTAGTAAACATTTTATGTTAGAGAGAAAAATGCAACTTCCGAATCTCCAGAGAACAATCCAACCTCAGTCACTGATTACGCAAACGCGATTTCTGCCTGGTTTCAACATGGGATCGGCACCTGGGTCTCTCATGTTGCTGACATAACGCGCTTCCAGTTGTACCACAAGGGAAGGTAAACACATTGGAGCAGATGCAAAAATGACTGATTGGAGATGGCACTTGTTAGTAAGTCGCATTATGTGGCTAATCCTAGTGTACTAGAACTTGTGGAAATAACATGTCAACATGTTCAGCACTAACGGTGCAATGCACAAAAGTCCAACAAAAATGAAAGGGAAAAAAAAACAATAAAAAAATAAAAATAGTAGTTTTGAATTGCAATACTCAAAGAAATTGCAATATTTTCATATTGCAATGTGCCGATCCCCACCCTTACTAACTACTGTTATTAACAACCAGGAACTGACTAAATTAAATTATCCCTCAAAACTATAATTCTAGACAATAACGGTTTGTGAAATACCCCCCTTATTTTTTATATTAAGAGATGTGTTGTCAAAACAGAAATATTGCCAAACCATAAAGGCTGTTCTACTGCAATCTAAACCTCCAAAGAGTAGGTCCAAATTAAGTACAGTGAGAAATCTAGGTCTATCATCACAAAAATGAAAAAAAAATAAATAAATCCTTAGAGGGAATCCTGGGATTCCAGTGGAGATAAATCTAACTCCTTTATACAGGACAGACCAGTTGGGGATCACCAGAACATTAAACAAAAAGACAACTCTGCCGCTTAGACCGGACAACTTAATCTTTCAAAGCTGGAAGCCACTATACCAAAGGTACAAGAAAGTACCTCAAGGGAGCCATGAGACAGTTGTCAGGCATTGTGGTCTATTTTGGAATGCATGGAAAAGCAACGCCTCGTATGAAATGTATGCATCTTTTTGTCTATGACAAAACACCTGGTGATCACGGGAAACAGCATGGGACCAATTATCCTAAAGCCATTTGCAGTGAACAATGGAGCAAGAATAAGTGATGATCCATCATGGGCATGGGAGGGCAATAAAAAAGGAAGATGTGCTAATATAGCATGTAGAGATACACATAAGTATCTTCAAGAGCCAGCTGGGCTGGCTTTCAAAGTTCAGAGCAGAACTGTGGTTGATTCTAAGGCTGCTCGATTTTAGCATACAATCACGTTTATTTTGGTCAATATTGAGATCATGTTTATTTAACACAATTACTCGTGTTATTATTTGACTTTGGAAACATCAGAATTGTCTTTGAACTTGAACTTGTCTTCTTAAACAGTGGATTTCCTTGAACTTGAAATGTAAACTGCACTGGGTAGGTAGTCAAATAAAGGAAAGCCTCCATCGCCATCATATACATCAGGGGTGCTCACACTTCTATGGAATGAGATCTACTTTTTCATGTTATTGCAGCAAGACATACTATGTACAATAAAGGCTATATATTATCACAATACCATAATGTCAGTAGTCTGTAGTGAAATTTGTCTATTCTCAATACCAGCTTCAAAATCACAACAAATAATAACACTAACTAATATGTTAATTATGGAAGAATGGTTTCAAGTTCTTAAGTAATTATTCAAGACTAGTAAACAGTCAGTAATAAAATTATAAAAACAGCAATGAATAGAAATAGATTAAAAATACCAATTAAGAAAATGCAGTGCTTTTTTAACAGCTTTAAAAGTTTTTACAAGCAGTTTCATACAATGAAATGCAACTAATACTGGTCTTTACAGTATTACTATAATACATTAATACTTTTTAAAGCTACTTAAGTTACCCAGTCTTTTTTTTTCTTTGCTGTTTTATACATAAATCATTGTGTTTACATGAATATCTCACAAAGACTGGCATTTTGACATTTTCAATTTATGAAAAGTGCTTGTTGGTGCATGAGACTAGTCAGTTCTCTGCTATTGCCAACTAATCTAAAAAGTTTGTAACAAACATTTCGCTGAAAAGCACAAAGATTATTTGAAATGTAATTATGTATAAATCTGCCAAGCAAAAACATGTTAATTTTGCCTGCATCCTTAGTGATGACTCTTTGGGTTCCAATTACTTTGCTACCTTTCAGAAAAGCTTTTGGCAGTACTGCAAAAATCAACACCTTGGTTTGCAGGAAACAAAAGCTGTCAAGGAAAAACACCCACAGCTACAATGTAATTCAAAAAAATTATATGCACTAGGGATGGGCACGATAACTCGAGTACTCGGACGTGGCAGCAATGATCGGGCATTATATGACTTCTCACTTAATAGGAAATTCAGTGACAATTACCTGACAACTAATCAAAAATCTGTCATAGGAGGAGCTCGATTATGTTGTGATTTTGAGGGCTACATTGATTGTCAGAGATGTTTCATAGCAACCAAATTAATATACGACACTGCAATTCTATCATTACGATAAATGAGCGTAAACATTGGGGGGAAAGCTGATTTGTATATAAGCTAAAAATGTAACCTAATAGACATGTTGCTGTCTAGTGTATCCTTAATATTAGTCAAACAACAATAACAAGAAAACGACAAAACCATTCACTGCTCTTGGCTTGATAACTTGACTAGTATAAATCTAGTATAAAAGTACTTGATACATTGTACATGGAGTGGTGGTGGCGTAGTGGCTAAAGCACAGGGCTGTTAATCAGAAGGTCACAGGTTCTAACACCATGGCCACCACCATTGTGTCCTTGAGCAAGGCACTTAACTCCAGGTTGCTCCGGGGGGGGATTGTCCCTGAAATAAGTGCACTGAAAGTCACTTTGGATAAAAGCGTCTGCCAAATGCATAAATGTAAATGTACATTTTTAAAAAGCAGTTAAAAGTTCTTAATTTGTATATTTTTTTTCTATAGCGGGTTTTTCAATTCATTACTTTTCTTTTGCTATTTTATTACTGACCATTTACTACTATTGAATAATAACCTGAGAACTTCATTATTTTATAATTAACAAATCAGTCAGCGTTAGGCTATTATTTGTTGTGGTATTTAAGCTGGTATCAAAAACCATCACATTTCACTAAAGACTACTAAACATTTGGTATTGTGGTAAATTTATATATTGTGAAAGGTAAATCTTTCTGCAATAACATGATGGAAAAGTAGATCTTATTCCATAGAAGTGTGGGCGCCCCTAAATTATGGTGATGGATACTTTCCTTTATTTTACTACCACAAGTACATGTAACATAAAATAACCTCCCTGCAGTATGTATTAAACTTTGTGCTGCTGCTGCAAACCTTGCCGCAAAGCCTTCACAGCTTGAAAAGTGTTCTGCCCCATAATAAAGCACGATACAAGCTTCATTTACCACCTCACATGTGACTTTGACTTACAAACTATTATCTGACTTCGTAGAAAATACAGAGTTATATATATTGTGTATCGCCATTCAGATTAAATATACAGAGATATGATTTTGTCCATATCGCCCAGCCCTAGTTTGCGTGATGTAACACCCCTGCATCTTGACTAAAATGGAGAAGATTTCCGCACGAGTTTCAAAGTTAGAAGTCTGACATAAAGTGTCATTCTGTTGCACTTTCCCCAGTTGAAAGGTGGAAATTCCACCTTTGTTGAATGGAACGCTTCATGAATCATCACAGCAACAACAATACGGAGCATCGCGGCTTTCCCCAAAGGAGCGAACACTTGGGGGGAGACACACACACACACACACACACACACACACACACACACACATCTGGCGTGTGGCAGTGGACTTGACACAATTAGAGCGTTTCAAACAGCTATACAGAGTGCAGCTAAAATGGAACAGAATGCAGCGTCTTCAAAACTGAACTTCAACTTAACACTCATAATAAAAATGCAATGGTTATGGCGTCTCTGTTAAGGCTACCGCAATTTGAAAATAGACAGTCAGTCTAGTTCAGATAGTCACTACAAAACTGGTGCGTGCTTACTAAGATTAATACAGTAACCTGAAGGAAGAACAGACGTTCATTGTGCACATTCTTTCATTGAGTTGGGCAGCAAATCTTCACATGACAAAATATGATTCATTATATTTTGATTATGCAATCTTTGGTACATTTTGAAACAGATTATTTTATAACGGCCTATTATAAAGAACAGACGATACACTGGAACAAGGCGCAATGCAGCAGCCAAAAGACATTTGTCAAACATGTCATTATATATACAGTACAGTTATGTATATGTCATTAGCTTTGCAGGTGTTTGATAGTCAACAGGATCATCTGCTAGCAGATCTATTGCATTTTTCCACAAAGGAATTTTAAAATTCCTACTTTCTCAGTTAAATTGAAAACAGCATTAGAATAGCTTCAAGACTTGACACTTGGAAGATAACTTGAACCCTTGTCTGCAAGACCTCCACTACCAAGGGCACAATGGCCCTAATGAGCACAGATGAAAAGGAAACATATGAGCAAGTGCTGAGAGATGGAGAGACAGGGGACGCTTTATGTATAAGCTAACTAGTTAAACAGAGGGGAAAAGAGGAATAGAGACAGAGGAGGAAGGAAGGCTAGTGCCATACAGAGACAGGGCATGACAGAGTGTCTAATAGCGTGACAGACAACGATAAGCACAAGGACACAAAAGACAGAGAGAGACATTCGGACACTGACTGAGGGGAAAGACTAAAAAAAAAGTGAGAGATTGAAAGAAACAATGGGCCTGCAATTCGGACTTCAGCTGTTCGTCAGCACATTCCTGAACAACAACAAAGTATGCCTGAGCCCCTGTTTGAGCCTGGAGTATTGTCATTTAATAACCCTCTGCCCCCACTGCTGTTTTTAGAGAGGGGCCTTTAGTCTGTCCAAGTATACTTCGTTTTTGTGAGTTCCGGATCAGCTCACGCATTTCCATTCAAAGTATACGCCTCTAACCGAAACAAATACGAACACATTCTATGCATACCCACAACAGCTGCTTTGCAATACTCTTTTAGTACAGTCAATGGCAGACGCATGCGCAGAATATGCGCACAGATGAGGACCGCGTCAACCGGTCGGTCCTCGCGGACTGTGCTGATAATGAAATTTGCGACACGCATATTGTGCATGGAACGATCCACATCATGGACAGCCAAAGAATACTTTGGCCTTAAATGAAGTGAATAGAAGCATATCAGCCATATGATTGTGTCAGTCTTATTTTCCTGAGTTGATTATTCATTGGAATGGGTTCTTCAAAGTGGTCCTTACTCCTGTTTAGTAGACTTAATCAGGGACATAGCAATGCAATATCATGTTGATATCTGTATTACGATACAATCATAAAGCGTAAAGCATAAAGGCTTCAGTATGATTGGCCAGGGGTTCACAACACAACCAAATTAGCAAAGCAAATAAAAGCTGAAAACACGAAAGAAATAAACCACAACACAAGGAATTAAGCCATGGAATGAAGGAAATAACACACAATAACTACCGTGATGCATGTAAAACACCACGTAATGTCATTCCGCAAAAATGTCGCAACAGCCAGGTAAAAATATGAAATCAGGCTGAGTTATAAACTTGCGTTATTAGCTCGTTCTGAATTTGCACTTTGGTCGAAGATAAATAATTGAGTGTTTGTTGACCAAATGCCACAGTACTTTTTGTCTTCTCACATACTTCCTATGAGTGGTAAATTTATATGAAAAACTAAACCAAAACAAAATATTAATTCTTGAGTTAGAGTATCAATACGGTGTTGTGAGGTAAAATATAGAATATGCGATACTTCGAAATGTCACTAATTCTTTCATGAGCAAGCAGGCACGTGGAACAGAGTTTCTTGAGATGTAACCATAACAACTGAAATTATGAGCTGTGATTAGCCAATCAGTCTGTGTTGTCAGTCACCATCAGGAATGCACTTGCCTTTCAAGTGAACATCCTGTCCTTGTGAATGAGCTTTGATAGGGAGATCAATAGGGTTTCAAGGAGAGAGCAAAGTGATCACTCATGCATTTGCCTGAACCAAGAATAGCTACACCTCTTCAAAGGACACACAATAAGAGAATGTGTATGTAGACCATTCTTTTGCGTGCTGGGCAAAATAGAGCCAATGGCATGTTAATACTGTCTGAATTTTCTATTAATTTCTGCCTAAACTATTTTTCCCTTAAGAAAATGAACAAAAAAATGCTTGTGCGCGTCACAGTGAAGACAGCAGTAAAAGCAAAAAGCTAGAGACAAACAGTTTATTCTTATTTTTTACCCCAGAGGAAGAAAAAAAAATGGCCTCAAATTACTTTGGCAATGCAATGAAAGGCTGACGGGTTAGCGGTTTTAGTAGATAGGTCTTAAAATACAGCTGCCACCACAAAACCAATAAATGGAAAAGTAGTCGTACAGCACTTTTAACCTTTTAAACCTATGGTTGTTAAATATTGCTACTGTTGCTGTGGACAGGGAGGGGCCCAGTGTTTTTGGGTACCCACTGTCTCATGGAGGCCCTTTCTTGGACTCCCATGGTTTCAATCTGTTTGAAAAGAGTGCTGAATCTGTAGGCCAAACCAAGCTCTTGTTATAGTCCTAATTTAAGTGCACAACTTTAGCAAACTTCGAGGAGCCAAATCACGCCAAGGATCATGGGCTGTCTTTGGAGTTCGTAAGATAAAAGGAAAAAATAATTGTCCTAAATTACAGTTTATGCAGCTATACATAAGGCCTTCAATTCTCACAGGAAATAGGGAAAGTCAATTTATGGTCTATTAAGCAAATCAGAAAAACTCAAATTCACTCTCACTGAGGCCATAATAATAAAAATAAGTGGCATGTTAGACTGAAAAGTGATGAGCTGTGTCAAGAACAATAGTCCAGTACTTTGTTTTCAAGACCTTGAAAAGGAGAAATCTCTACCTTTTCTCTGTACTGAAGCTATGATATGCTAAGGTCACTTCCATGGTTCAGTGCCGCACTTAAAATCTTGCTTTATAAAATGTAAACTCAGATGTGCCAAGTATTTGAAACAATAATTTGCAGTATGAAAAAAGTAAAGCATGGCTATGTTCAAAACGGAATACTAGCTTGCTACTTACTCAATACTGTGCAGTATACACAAAAAACAAGTACGCTATACACAAGTGAAACAGTAAGCATTATACAACTACAAAAGTTTAGTTAGATACATTGATGTTAACATAAGATGGCCATGTTACATGCAAGTGGCATCTATCATCTTGAAAATAAATATTAATTTGCATTTCAATTTCAACCTTGAGTAAAAATGTCTTTATGCAGTCCATTTAAAGAAATTGTAAAAAACTAAATGTTAGTGATACTGCGCATTTTTGCAAATGTAGTCATAGGATTGGACAATATGATATCGTGTTTGATACATTTTAGGCACTGACCGAATTGCCTCTAAACAATAGAGTATCTAAAAAATTTCAAATTTCGATACCTAAGGGGTTAATCTCATCAATGTCAGTGATAAGCATGTAGCATGCTAGGTGTACACAAATCTAAAAGTGCAGGTGATTGGCTGCGTTTAGGCATTAAGGAAAAACACTAGTTTATGCCGGTTACACCCAGACGCGGCGCGTCCCAATCCCCATAAATGTAAAAGATGTGGAAAAGATCAAATGTGTAGCTACATTTCACCAGACTCGATGCCAACAGTGCGCAATGCAATATTTGAGACAAGATAATTGCTGCCAAGACCGGCAACAATACAAATCTGATGAAGCACTTGACAGTGCATGGAATGAACTTAAGGGCAGAAAAATGCTCCGTCTTCGACTGCAAGAAGACCAAGCCGGTGCAGTCATCCTCAGCGTCCGGCCACAGAGCTTCCATCAAAACTACTAATGAATGCAGCGGCGCAATGACTGGGACACCGACAGGTAAGGTTAAAGTTAAGCAAACAAACCAACAAATAAAATCAGCTAACTTGTAGTGGTACATGCTTGTGTACTTGTTAAATTAACGTTTCTGTGAGCAGTGACATAGTCCTATAAACTGGGACCTACGTAACGTTAGATATTGTTTGGATGTATGGCTATAGATAGCTAGCTAAATCGATGCTAATAATGCTTTAAGGTTGACAGTAACTGATTAAGTTTAACTCACATTAAACTAGTTATTTTGTTAAACCATACTTATCCTTAGGTTTGGCTGAATTAACAGTTTTTTTTTTCCTCTTCACATTAATGTTATAACCTCTGCCCCTGCCGACCCTGGCATGAGGACTCTAGAAGGCTCAGGAGATGAGTCTTTGAGTCTGTAATGTTCGTAATCTTGTTAAAACAGATATCATAAAATTGATATCGAAAAAAGTAGTTCCAATGTTTCGGTATCAATTTTTTGAACGATACCCAGCCCTAATCACGATATACATTATATACCATTAATGGGGCATTAATGGGGCACAAAAACATGTTTGTTTGTCTGATCTCTTTCTGATGAACTTTGGCCAATTTCATAATCTTAAGAGGATGTTTGACTCCACTGAAAGACTTTCTTGTGACGCTCCACACTACAGCTCAGTAGGTGGCGGTAACGCACCACCAGCTGAATTGCCAACCACCAATAAACATCACATGAAGAAATACTGACTTGCCTGTGTCAACAAGTTAGTGGATGGGAGCGCTTTGGATCATGAAAAACTACTACATAAATAAACAGAAGTGGTGTGATGTCAGAGTTGTTGTTGTGTTCTTTCGATGGCAGTATTGCATTGTTAGTGCTGTCTTGTTCGGTACACAATGATATACAGGTGAAACTCGAAAAATTAGAATATCGTGCAAAAGTTCATTAATTTCAGTAATTCAACTTAAAAGGTGAAACTAATATATTATATAGACTCATTACAAGCAAAGTAAGATATTTCAAGCCTTTATTTGATATAATTTTGATGATTATGGCTTACAGCTTATGAAAACCCCAAATTCAGAATCTCAGAAAATTTGAATATTACATGAAATCAATAAAAAAAAAGGATTTTAAATACAGAAATGTCGGCCCTCTGAAAAGTATAATCATGCATATGTACTCAGTACTTGGTTTGGGCCCCTTTTGCATTAATTACTGCCTCAATGCGGCGTGGCATGGATGCTATCAGCCTGTGGCACTGCTGAGGTGTTATGGAAGACCAAGATGCTTCAATAGCGGCCTTCAGCTCTTCTGCATTGTTTGGTCTCATGTCTCATCTTTCTCTTGGCAATGCCCCATAGATTCTCTATGGGGTTCAGGTCAGGCGAGTTTGCTGGCCAATCAAGCACAGTAATACCATGGTTGTTGAACCAGGTTTTGGTACTTTTGGCAGTGTGGGCAGGTGCCAAGTCCTGCTGGAAAATGAAGTCAGCATCTCCATAAAGCTTGTCTGCTGAAGGAAGCATGAAGTGCTCTAAAATGTCCCGGTAGACGGCTGCGTTGACTCTGGACTTAATAAAGCACAGTGGACCAACACCAGCCGATGACATGGCTCCCCAAACCAACACAGACTGTGGAAACTTCACACTGGACTTCAAGCATCTTGGATTGTGTGCCTCTCCATTCTTCCTCCAGACTCTGGGACCTTGGTTTCCAAATGAGATGCAAAATTTGCTCTCATCAGAAAAGAGGACTTTGGACCACTGAGCAACAGACCAGTTCTTTTTTCTTTAGCCCAGGTAAGACGCTTCTGACGTTGTTTGTTGTTCAGGAGCGGCTTGACAAGAGGAATATGACATTTGAAGCCTCAGTCCACTCCTTGTGAAGCTCCCCCACACATTTGAAAGGCCTTTTCCTGACAATCCTCTCCAGGCTACGGTCATCCCTGCTGCTTGTGCACCTTTTTCTTCCACACTTTTCCCTTCCACTTAACTTTCTATTAATGTGCTTTGATACAGCACTTTGAGAACATCCAACTTCTTTTGCAATTACCTTTTGAGGCTTTCCCTCCTTGTGGAGGGTGTCAATGATGGTTTTCTGCACAACTGTCAGGTCAGCAGTCTTCCCCATGATTGTGAATTCAACTGAACCAGACTGAGAGACCATTTAAAGGCTCAGGAACCCTTTGCAGGCGTTTAGCTGATTAGAGTGTGACACTTTGAGCCTACAATACCGAACCTTTTCACAATATTCTAATTTTCTGAGATTCTGAATTTGGGGTTTTCATAAGCTGTAAGCCATAATCATCAAAATTATATCAAACAAAGGCTTGAAATATCTTACTTTGCTTGTAATGAGTCTATATAATATATTAGTTTCACCTTTTAAGTTGAATTACTGAAATTAATGAACTTTTGCGCGATATTCAAATTTTTCGAGTTTCACCTGTAATTTTAGCCAGATAGCAATAGGACGATGTTATTGTATATCGCCAATATCTTACAAAGATTCCGATGCCGATTGCGACAGTCAATTGACAAATGATGATTGACAATATCGGGAAATGGCAAAACCGTGGATTTGGGAAGTCTTTGTGAAACTAGCACTCGCCACCTGCAAAATGCGACAAGGCTAAATCCAGTTTGCAAGCTCCTCGTCCAAATGCATTTCATGCATGGGTAATTTTTCTCATCTACCAACAACAGGTGGCCGACTTGTAAGATGCCTTGGAGTGACATTAGTTATGGGCGATATGTAAACATTTATTTGCGGTAATAGCCTTAAAAAAAATATTTCGATATCCGCTTTATTGATTTTGCTTATATTTAATTAATTTATTGAAACGAAAAACATTTCTAAATTCAAATTGTATTTTAAACTAAATTAAAAAAAGCATATAATAAAGTGATAAAAATCTTATTTGACTACCTCCCCAAATCCAAACATTTACCCTCTCCAACATTTGCCATCACGCAAACATCCGTCAAAAACACCAGATGGGAAATTATTAATAGCCAACAGATTAAGAACTAAAGACAATTATAAATGTAAAGACAATGATAATAAAATAAGCCTAATAAATTAATGTGTGTTTTTATCAAATGTATTGCATTTTGATAGTTAATGCTGACAAAAGTAAATAAAATAATTTCTTTACTTTTTTATTAAATAAAAAAGGTTCAAGGTGAAAGTGTCTTGTATTACTTTATGATTTATTCACTATTATGATTATTAGGACACTGGTATTTCAGAATGACCAGGGCAACAATTCAGTTGCCATTATTTGTCTGCTGGTTCATTAATTCATTAATTATTCAGTCGCATGATTTTGTTGATGCACAGCTTGTATTTGTTAAATTCAATGAGTTTATTGAGTAAATGTGTTTATCATCATAGTTTATGTGAATTTCTTCTTATCAAATAAAAATGCCATCCATCTCAAGCAAGCGTATACATTTTTCATGCACAGATTGGAGATTGTATTTGCATATTTTGCGGATGCTAGTTTCACACTCTGGTCACAGTTTAATATATTTGTCTACTTCCCAGATCCATGATTTTGCTATATTGTCAATAACCGTCTGTTCGAATTTGGCATCTGGATCTTTGTCAAACACCGTCGATATCCGATTACATCGTCCGATCGCCTTAAGTGACACATGACAAGAAATGCTGTTAGACACAAAGATACGTGCTTGAAGAAACACTTTATTTTTAAGAACAGACAATAGAAAAGCTATCAATGTATGTGTCTGATTAGCTGTTTGTTTAGCGGCATGCAGCGGGAGCTGGAACGGGTCTCGTGGAACACAGGCATGTTATGAGTTTTCACTCTTTTTTTCCCCCTCAGTTTCATTCATCTGCAAACTGTTTGCAAGAATAAATGTCATCTATGAGAATGCTGCAAATGATCTCCAATCATCTCAGAAGGTGCTGTGAGTTTAGTTTGCGGTTAACATGCATTGTGAACGCAACTCTGCAGATTCAGTAATAAATATCTTTCTGTTAAAGTAACAAATACGAAAGTAATTAAATCATAAAATAATGCAAGACACATTCACCTTTAACCTAAAATTTTTTATTTTATTTTCTTTTGACAGCATTAACTGTATTACCAAAACACAATTCAAACACAAAATCGATAAGAAAACACATTTGGCAGCATTATTTTGAGAACACAACGGATTTATTAGGCTTTATTATAATGATTATTATTATCTTTTATAATTGTCATTAGTTGTTAATCTGTAGGCTATTGGTATTTTTCCACCTGTTGTTGTTGACGGATACTTTAGTAAACGGCAAAATGGAGCCGTTGGAGACGCAAAATGTTTGGGGAGGTGGATAAATACGATTTTTTGATTACTTCATTATTTTATTGCCTTT
The DNA here is from genome assembly GCF_025860055.1 of Xyrauchen texanus. NCBI lineage: Eukaryota > Metazoa > Chordata > Actinopteri > Cypriniformes > Catostomidae > Xyrauchen > Xyrauchen texanus. The sequence goes on along the minus strand of NC_068279.1, from coordinate 9,093,717 downwards.
TTCGTTTAATTGAATGTACAATTTGAATTCAGAAAAGTCTTATGTTTTTCTTATTTCAATAAATGAATTAAATTTTTTAAGCAAAAACAATAACGCAAAAATATTCACGACCCTCGGCAGGGGGTTGACGATATAATCGTATATTGCAATATTTAAGGTGATGATCGAGAAAATATTTGTGAAATATCACCCATGTGAATAACTTTGCCAAATTGCTTGCTTTTTTAGTGACACACACACCTGATCCAATCGTCTAGACATAAGCTAAACTTCAAAATTACTCAAGGTTCATGGATAGCAAATATTGTTTTAAGATAAATATTGATATCTTTTTTTGCCCAGCCCTATGTTGTCGTTCAACCAAGTATTCTATGCATAAAGGAAATTTGCATCCTTTGCACATACTATATATAGTATCAAGAGTATATATTACATCTACTGTATACTGAAGTAATATAGAATACAGTGGGTAGGGATGGGTAAAAAAACAAAATTTTTTATTAAGATCTTGATTTCATGAACCCGATATGGATTTAAAAGTTTAGTTAAATTTTGGTTGTGCTGATTATTGTATATGTTAAATAAATCTTCACACCCTGTTGTTAACATTTAAAATATAAATTTTCCCAAATGTACCAAGTTGGAAGTTTCCCTGTATAATTTACAGTATAAGCCGAGAGAGAATTTCTTTAATTTGTTTCTAAGCAACATTTAACTGAAATATACCCAACTGAATCTATTAAAAATGTATCAAAATGGAATTGAGAGCTTACGAATAGAAAACGAATCAAATCGAGAAATCTGTAGCAATAAACCCAGCCCTAACATTTACATTTACGCATTTGGCAGACGCTTTTATCCAAAGCAACTTACAGTGCACTTATTACAGGGACAATCCCCCCGGATCAACCTGGTGCCTTGCTCAAGGACACAATGGTGGTGGCTGTGGGGATCAAACCAGCGACCTTCTGAATTTCAGTGCTTTAGCCCACTACACCACCACTCCTAACAGTGGACAAAGGAGGAGTCGATTTAAATAGCCAACACATTTCTCTGTCACTTTAACGTTCCTCAGTTGCGAGGGTGTGTATCTTGGAATAGTTCACCCCAAAATTTTAATTCTATCATCACTGTTAGCCTCATTTATTTTTTTCAATGCAAGAAACAAAAATCTATTGAAAGTAAAAAGTGACAGGTTAACATTCTGCCAAATATCTCGTTTTGTGTTCCGTGAAAGAGTCATATGTGTTTGAAAAAAAAATAAGGCTGAGCAAGACATTTTTGGGAACTATCCCTTTATTGGACGAAGTACCATTTTACATACTTTCCCGCATCCTGTCTTTAATGACAACAGTGTCTAAAACTACCAGACTGAAGTGCTGAAGTTCTATTGAGGAGGTGAACTGATAAGACAAATCATCCAACAAAAGGTATTTGTGGTCAGTCATCTGAAGATATGACACTACATTACTGCCTAATGTGGAGACAACATCAATCTAAAGCCAACTTGACATGTCATCACCTGTACTGCCAGCATTTACACAGATCATTTAATGTCAGATCTGTTTATTATATAAGAGACAACACACAATGACCCTCTAAGTTATGATGGTAGATCATGGTAGGGATTAATCTAAACTAGCCTAGTGCCAAACATAGTGCAGTTGGTGTGAAAGATGGTCATTATCTTCCTGAGAAATGCAAAATAAGTGGGTACAATATACAGTATACCAACTGGCAACCTTAAAATTATTAGCAGGCACATAGGAGGTCTGAGCCCACAGAATTCCAGAGAAATCTCCTCATGTTTCTGCAGAATTGGAACGAATGTCATTTGAAAAATTCTACAAGTCTCACATAACTTGAGTGTTATGATGGCGGCCTGGTCCCATGGTGTTTATACTTGGGTACTATTGCTTGTACAGATAAACATGGTACCTTAAGGCATTTGGAAATTGCTCCCAATTATGAACCAGACTTGTGGTGGTCCACAATTTTTTTTTCTGAGGTCTTTGCTGATATCTTTTGATTTTCCCATGATGTAAAGCAAAGAGGCACTGAGTTTGACCTTTAAATGCATCCACAGGTACACCTCCAATTGACTCCAATAAGCCTATCGAAAGCTAATTGGCTAAGGCTTGACATCATTTTCTGGAATTTTCCAAGCTGCTTAAAAGGCACAGTTAACCAATGTAAATTTCTGACCCACTTGAATTGTGATAGTCAATTTAAAAGGTAAACAATTATTGGAAAAATTACTCATGTCATGCACAAAGTAGATATCCTAAATGACTTGCTAAAACTATAGTTTGCTAATATAAAATCTGTGGAGTGGTTAATACATAATACAAGTGTATGTAAACTTCTGACTTCAACTGTAATTAATTGTAAACAGTAATTTATGCATCCATGGCTTGAAAAGTAGATTGGATTACAGCAGTTAATTTAATTTCACCACCATAGAAAACTCATTTTCATAAGCAGTTTGAACAAAGACACAAAATGTTTGTACCAGCCAAAATGTAGAGCAAGCATAGGACTCAATGCATTTCCTCATGGAACATCCTTAGCGACTGGTTTAATAAAAACGTTCTGAATATTTAAAATGTTTGGCATACTCCCCAAACAAAATAACTGCTTATAATTGTTCTATATATAATGGTCAGACAAATATTTGCGTCAAATCACAAAATCTTTCTCACAATTAACAATTGCAGCATTCTTGTTCAATCACATTCAAAATCGACAGGGTTCCTATCCTTTCCATTACTTTTTTCATGACCATTTCAGTTGTTTGTGATAACTGGATAAAGGTCTTGAAAGATCATTTGATTCAGACCAATTTGCTAAGAATCAATCACTGATTTTTGAAAGAGCAATATTTAGTCAATAATAAAAAAAAAAAACATTCACTACAAAAATTCCCATGACTTTTGAGATTTTATCAATTTTCATGACTTTACAAGGACTGGAAAGCATCATTTACAAATTCCCTGAAAATGTTCAAGTTTTCCAGGACTGTGGGAACCCTGAACAGAATTCAATATGCTCTAATAATGCAAAAAGGTCATGTGTTTGATTCCCAGGGAAAACACATAAAATGTATAACTTATATGCACTGCAGGTCATTTAAGTGTATGAATGAATTTCAGTAAATGTACAAACATCTCCCAAATACCACAAACTGAAAATTATAACCATGCAGAGGAGTTCAAGAAAATCTTACTGAATGGACCCAAACAATATGCTTACATGTGCAGTTATTGTTATATGTGTAGGCTAATTCTATTTTCATTATTAGGCTCCAATAAAAAAAAAAATGAAATTTTAAACTGTGAAAACAGATTGTATAATTATTGAAAATAAAATTTCATGACATTATATAAATTAATAGAATGTGAAATTTGTACAAAAGTTAAAATGCCATTAAAATGATCAAAAGTGAATATGAAAAAAAATGTACAATCTTGCATCCTATTATTGCATGATGAACTCACAGAGCATTTTATTTGGAAAACCTGTACACCTACTTATTCATGGAATTATCTAATCAGCCAATCATGTGGCAGCAGTGCAATGCATAAAATCATGCATATACAGGTCAGGAGCTTCAGTTAATGTTAACATCAACCATAAGAATGGGGAAACAATGTGATGTCAGTGATTTCGACCATGGCATGATTGTTTGTGCCAGACAGGCTGGTCTGGAAATTTCTGTACCTGCTGATCTCCTGGGATTTTTATGCACAACAGTAGCTTTTACTTTATTATTTACAAAATTATAAAAATTACATACACTTAGGTTGATGTCATTAAAACAAACTTTTTAACCACTCCACAAATTTAATATTAGCAAACTATAGTTTTGGCAAGTCGTTTAGGACATCTACATTGTGCATGAAACAAGTAAGACTGCAACTAACAATTATTTTGATAATCGATTAATCTAACGATTATTAGATTATCCGGCGATTATTGCAGCGATTAATCATTAGCTATTAATCGATTATTCATCTTGTGCCCTGACTAAAAGCTTGAATTAAAGGGTAACTAAACCCTAAACCAACTTTTTTTAGTTAATGATCTGTAAGCATGGGGCTTTATTAGTACTGGTCATTGATTCAAGTAATTTTTTTGACATTTGTGTATAAAGTGTTTTAATTCTACAATATATGGTGTAAAAACGTCTGAGTGCTGCCCTCTTCAGGTTGAACGGTGGCTACTGCAGTTGAATTTTCCTATTGGCTGTTGCGGTACTCGTGACGCAAGCGGTGACAGCTGACGTAAGCAGGTTCCAGCTCACCACGCCAGATTCACGTACATGTCGTCTTGCGACCGTGTGAGGAATAATAATAACATAGAGTCTGACAGCAGCTGTCAATTAATCCGTCACTACGAGTCTCAGGTGCCCCCCGCTCAGCCCCGCACTCGGTTCGTTCCCTCTATCCCCGCCGGGGTCTGCCCACTTTTCCAGCATTTTCAAATATTTCTAGTGGGTGGAGTCAGACTCTGAGCAGGTGTTTAGTTACCCTTTAAACATGCTTACTGACAATAAAGAGGACAAAATCATCTTTTAAAAATACCTCTAAATGACATTCACTGAATTAAAGGTGAAAAACACTTTTTATTAAGTTTAATTCAGTAAAGAAATTCATTGCAAAAAATCCTACTGTTATCAAGTGTTTTTGTCATTTAAAATTGTCTAAAAATCCTTACCACAAGATACATTTCCTTGAGAAGCAACATAGAAGATATTTAGACTTGCTTTAAGAGAAAGTATCTTAACTATAAGTGTAATTTATACATATATATGTAAGTGAATTTTTTCACTTGGTTATACTTCTGCGAGTGCAGTAAAGACAAAATATACTCATGTTCAAAATCAATTCTCTAAAGCAAGACTAAATATCTTATATGCTGCTTCTCAAGTGAATTTTTTTTAAGATATTTAGATATTTTTTAATATTCGTATTTTTTATATTATATTCAACATTCTCAGATAACTATTTTTCTTCTGCAGTATAATAAAGTAAATGTACATTATTTTTAAAGAGTTTTCAATATTTATATTGAAAAACAAGCCAAAACAAAAACAAATAAAGAAACTTATTTTGTTACAGTGTATAATGGGGTGAAGGAGACTACCTCTCACCTTTTTGTTCACTTTAATCCATCTTTAACTCACAAAAAACAAACTCTCGCTTATTAATAAAACTGCGTATTGACAATTTTCTTCATGAAAATAAATGCACAGTGACATATGATAAATTAGTCACAAGCCATAATATTATAATCTAGCTGCAGCATGTGCTTGCTTGAGGCATGAGCATTCCTTTTGACCGAGTGTGCATCCGCCGGGTAGAGTTTCAATCTCTCCCCTTTAGATCGGGACATTCACGCAACTCTTTTAAGGCGCTGACTGCACAGAGAAATGCCAGTTTCTGAGTTTGTACTTATTTACATGACCTACTTCCATCTTATTTGAACTTTAATAAAGCTACAACACATAAAATATAGCTGCAGTTGAGACGTAATGCCGGGGTGCTTCCTTTAAAGTGCTTTGGCTCCAATTAGTCCACAACAAGAGTGCTTCTGTATTTACTTATTTATTATTTTGTATTTGTGCAATATAATTCCCTTATACTTGCGATCTACATCACCTGAAGCTGTTTGGAAAGTCCATCTGGACTGTGAGCCATTTAATTCTTCCTTTCCTCAGTCAGGCACGAACTGCAGTGCTGCTCTCTCTCACCATCAATAGAGTTTCATACGATCTCATATTACGTTAAATGGCATCAAACGACTACTCAACAATGAACATTTTGGTGGATAATTTTTTTTTTTTTTTTTTATTGTCGACAACATCAACTAATCATTTCAGCTCTAGACACAAGTAATTTTTCCAACAATTATTTACAGATAGATTGTTTCACATTTAATTGACCATCACAATTCCAGTGGGTCAGAATTTTACATTCACCAAGTTAAATGTGCTTTTAAGCAGCTTGGAAAATTCCAGAAAATCTCAATCCTTTAGATAATTAGCTTCTGATAGAAGGTGTACTGAATTGGAGGTGTACATGTGGATGTATTTTAAGACCTACCTTCAAACTCAGTGCCTCTTTGCTTGACATCAGTTGAAAAATCAAAAGAAATCAGTCAATACCTCAAAAAAACAAATGTGGGCCTCCACAAGTCTGGTTCATCCTTGAGAGCAAGTTCCAAATGCCTGAAGGTACCACATTCATCTGTACAAACAATAGTATGCAAGTATAAACACCATGGGACCACACAGTCATCATACTGCTTAGGAAGGAGACGCATTCGGTCTCCTAGAGATGAACGTAGTTTAGTGCGAAAAGTGCAAAATCAATCCCAGAACAACAGCAAAGGACCATGTGAAGATACTGGAGGAAACCGGTAGACAAGTATCTATATCCACAGTAAAACACGTCCTTTATATTGATACAACCTGAAAGGCTGCTCAACGAGAAGCCACTGCTCCAAAACCACCATAAAAAAGCCAGACTACAGTGCACATGGGGACAAAGATCTTACTATTTGGAGGAATGTCCTCTGGTCTGATGAAACACAATTTAGCTTTTTGGTCATAATGACCATCATTGTGTTTGGAGGGAAAAGGTTGAGGCTTGCAAGCCAAACACCACCATCCCAACCGTGAAGCATGGGAGTAGCAGAATCATGTTGTGGGGGTGCTTTGCTGCAGGATGGACTGGTGCACTTCACAAAATAGATGGTATAACGAGGAAGGGAAATTATGTGGATGAATTGAAGCAATGTATCAAGACATCAGCCAGGAAGTTAAAGCTCGGTCCACAAATTACAAATGGACCATGACTCAGGGCATAACTCCAAAGTTGTGTCAAAATGGCTTAAGGACAACGAAGACAAGGTATTGGAGTGGCATCACAAAGCCCTGACCTCAATCCGAACTGAAAAAGCGTGTGTGAGCAAGGAGGCCTACAAACCTGATTCAGTTACACCAGTTCTGTCTGGAGGAATGGACCACAATTCCAACAACTTAATGCGAGAAGATTGTGGAAGGCTACCAAAAACGTTTGACCCAAGTTAAACAATTTAAAGGCAATGCTACCAAATACTAACAAAGTGTATGTAAACTTCTGACCCACTGGGACTGTGATGAAAGAAATAAAAGCTGAAATAAATCTTTCTCTCTATTATTATTCTGACATTTCACATTCTTAAAATAAAGTAGTGATCCTAACTGACCTAAGACAGGGAATGTCATCTACGATTAAAAGTCAGGAAATCTGAGTTTAAATTTATTTGGCTAAGGTGTATGTAAACTTCTGACTTCAACTCTAACACCTCTGTACAATTGTAGTTAGCAGAATAGCATCTCAGAATGCACAACAGAATTCAACAGAATGTTAAATCTTGAGGCGGATTGGCTACAACAGCATTAGACCATGTCGGCACTTCATTAGGACCAGTGTTCCTGATAAAGTGCTTGGTGAGTGTATATGAACACTACATCTATATGCAAAGATGCCAGCTTCTAGGTTTGCTTAATATCCATTTCAGTTTTCAGTTGTATTACTCTTACATGTCATCAAAAGTCTGGCGAGTTAACACAAAAACATACTAGCCAGTGGCGATTCTTTCTCCAACGTGTCCGTAGAGAGTTGCGAAGTACATCATATTTTTACTCCACTGATGGTTAGGTTTGTGTTAGGGGGCACAGTTTATAAAATATGTATTCCTCACTGTATTACATCCTGTACAGCTGAAAACCACACTCCTCAAAACTTGCTTTTGGTGCCCCTCTGTGGACATTACACCCAGAAATGTAGCTCACACATGCCCAGACCGCTTTTGGCCACCGGGGGCAGTATTTCACAATTCTGAAAGCACAGACTGATTTAAAAAAAAAAAAAAGTCAACCTACTGTTTCCGATTTCACTGTGAGACCAGTCTGGTTTTTGCATAGTCGAGCTACAGTCTTCCTCTGTCTGTCCAAGTATAGGCCTGCATGACACAATGTATAATCAAATATTTCAAGCAAGGACGTTAAATATGCCAGATTAAAAATATGCCACGTGTCACCCCTGTCTTTCAAAACTGAGCTACAATAGCATAATCTAGGCACGTTAGTCCAATTTCACAAAAATTGGACCGGAACAATTGCAGTCAGACTAAAGCACTTCCTATTCTTGTTTTAGTCCAACTGACATCAAACATTTAAAGTTCATGTAAACATACTAAATGATGAGCAACCAAACATTACAGAAAATGAGAGAGAACAAACAGTGAAGCAAAAGATCTAAAACATCCCGCGCATGATGATTACAGTGTTTGCAGGAATATATCACAAACACAACCCAACAGGAACTCTAACTTAGCCTTTGTGACAAAAGCTAAGTTAAACTATGTTTAAAGCTATGGCAGACCTCAAAGGCTTCTCAATGTAAAGCTGATGCCCGGCATTGTCAGCATGGTTTAAAGGCAGAGCCAGCTGGCCCATGCTAAATGAATGTATGGGCAGTCTAAATATCGAAACCACTAAGTATCTCATTTCTCCACCATACAGAGAAAGCAAACCCTACAGCCATCACTGAAAAATGATGATCACCACTTACCATTTTGAAGAATGTGACTCTCACTAATCCTATACATGGGAACATTCTAACATTACTAAGTACACAATCGTAAATACACACTAGCGAATGTTGTGGGATGGACAAACAGGCATGGCAGACCTGAATGTAAAAAAAAAAGCCTATGTTTTTCATTTTTCTTCACTAAAACCACAGGGCGGAATGTTAAAGAAAAGTTGGCTGAACAGAAATAGTAGGAGACTGTGAAAAAAAAAAAAAACATTCACTGCAGCATGGTTATCACTCCAAGCTAGAGACTATACAATTCCATTGCATTTCAGTGTAATTAGTCAATCACTTTCAATCAAAATCCATTATTTCATAGACGAAAAGGTCAAGCATTTACATTCAAAATGGGAAAACTAAAGCTGCATCTCCTGTGTCAATCTCCTTTCCATACTACATGCATGATCCGAAGGAGATCATTGCATCCCTTATTACATACAGGCAAGATGCCATTCCAGACTCGCATAATTTCACATAGTGCACTTCTGCCAAAAGTGTTAAGCTCTAAGCAAGTGTTTTAGAGACAGATTATTCCTTCTGGCATGGCGTTCTGCCTTTGATGCCTGTGCTGTTTTCACAAGAAGGAGGTGAAATACAAACTTTATACAAATCATCGGACGTTCTTTAGAAGCATTGCAAAACTCTCCTTAGAAAACGTCAAGAACAAAATCACTCATGGAGGTGTGGAGCTTCTTAAACACTTTAATGTGTAACTGTGCCAAAACATAATGTTCACCCCAAGTCCCAGTGGAGAAATTATTTAAGCAGAGATGCCATTTGGGCAGCATTATGCACCATTCTTTATACTCTTCAATTAAGTTATGCAAAGAAGATTTTAAGCAATATGCAATATGTCTTGACCATGGATAAATTCTAGCCATCCCATAGTAGTTTAAATAAAAACTTTAGTAACATACTTTTAAATGCATGGTCTGGTTTTAATACGTGAACACAAAAGATTAACACCTGTCATCTTTAGTAAAGTAATTATTAAAATGCATGACCCTTGACATATCTTACAGCTCTTGATTGTGACAAAGTTTAGTTACACTGCGCGGTTGCATGATTACAGTGTAGCACCACACCACTTATGCGAGTTATGCATCAAAGTAACTTTCTGCAATATGTTTGCATGTTTGGGAATCGGAGATTTTGCAAGACAAGAGGCCATTTTGCGACCGCACAGTTCTCAGAGCTTGTACCATCCTAACGTAGTAAGTGCAACCCAACACCCACTTCAAAAGGAAAGAAAAAAAGAACAAAGTTGCGGAGACAGAATGAACCCCGCATAAATGAAGTTAGTCACATCGTTAGACCGTAAAATCCCAATACAAGTTAACTAATAGAGAAAGTAACGTACTTGCACGATCTCGCCCTCGGCGCTGATAGTGGCTCCGGCTCTGGAGAAGCGTCCCTGCAAACCTGTCGTGTAAGTGGTATAATCACCATTTGGGCTCGACTCAAAAAGCACAACTTCCACAAAGGCAGTATCCTTGGCTAGGACGCTTCCCAAGACCCAAAACAACAACAAGACCACCGAATCAGCACCACGAGCGAACCGACTCCTCGGCGAAACCATCATCTTGCCGGTTGGATCGGCGCCGATCGGAACATAATTTCCAAGCGTCTTCAAAAAAGTATCTATTCAGAAATCAGATCTGAGAGAGCGAGAGCTCCCTCCCGATAAAATACAAACAACAGCAAGAAAAAAAAGTAAAGAATAAACCGCAAAGGATGGTGCGAAATGAGAATTATAATCATTGAAAGCAAAAAGTTTGTCCTTGAAAAGAGTGTCGCGGCTTATTTCAACATTGCAGAGCGGACTATCGCATTGCTCGCTTGTGACTCGCTGGCTACTCGCGCTCTCTCTACAAAGCGGATCTCCTTTGATCTGGGAACACGTGATTCCTTAATTTTTTTTTCACAAAGGGTTAACCCCACCCACCGGTCTTCCTGACCCTCTCCGATCTAGCGTTGGGAAGTCCGATTCATTTGAGCGACTCGGTTCGTTCGGACGTTTCCTTTCATTTAGCCGGTTAAAAACGATCAACCGAACAACCGAGTCAAAAGTGTTCTCATGCGTCTCAAGCATTTTAAATAATTTTTTTGTGTCATGTTTTCATATTTGTTGGTCATATTTTCTATTTTATAAATGTTCTTCAGTTTTCCATGAACAGTTCAAACTGCACCCAAGAACTCAATTGTTTCAACAGGATCCAATTCATTCATTCATTCATTTATAAATGAATTCATATTTATACATTTTTAACATTGCATTACATCCCCTTGCACATTACTGTATGTACATTGCATATTTGTCCAATTGTGTATTTCTCTATATGTTTTATCTTCTGTATATAATTTTCTGTCTGTGTGTGTGTGTGTGTGTGTGTGTGTGTGTGTGTGTATGTGTGAGCGTGTATTTATCACTTTGTGGGGACCAAATGTCCCCATAAGTATAGTAAAACCCGAAATTTTTGACCTTGTGGGGACATTTTGTCGGTCCCCATGAGGAAAACAGCTTATAAATCATACTAAATTATGTTTTTTGAAAATGTAAAAATGCAGAAAGTTTTCTGTGAGGGTTAGGTTTAGGGGTAGGGTTAGGTTTAGGGGATAGAATATAAAGTTTGTACAGTATAAAAACCATTATGTCTATGGAAAGTCCCCATAAAACATGGAAACACAACATGTGTGTGTGTGTGTGTGTGTGTGTGTGTGTGTGTGTGTGTGTGTGTGTGTGTGTGTGTGTGTGTGTGTGTGTTTTGTATTCTCTTTGCACTGAAAGCTTCTGTTACAATGGCAAATCGCTTGTGTGTAAGCATACTTGGCAATAAGCGTTTTGAATGAGTCAAGTGTTGTATACTGTTCCAACATTATTGAACACAACATCATTAAAAACATTTCTAGCAGTAGTGTTGCTTATACCTATTATTAATATGAATTATTCATATATTGTTAACAAAACTGCCCGGCGCCGCATCTCACAGTTTGCTCTTAAACAAAGTCACAGTGGGGCGATCTACCGAAGCTTTGCAAGTTGTTTAAGGAGTCGGTTCAAAAGAACGATTCGCGAATCGGACATCTCTACTCAATTCCACTCCCCTGCTCTTGCAGCACTGGATAGTTAAGGAGGCGCGACACAATTCTTGTGATTTCTACGCAGAACTGTGATGTATGCAGTAACAACTTTGGAGATAATTGCTTAGATTGCTCTTTAATTTATGTTACATTCACAAAACCCAGTGAATACCTTTGCTGAAAGGTCGGTACACATTAAACTCAGTGGAAATTAGCCGCATGTGACGGAACTTGTTGAACTTTGCGTGAACTGCCTTAAAACGGTTTCTCAAAACAATTTAGGGTTCAGTAGAGTTAATTTCACACATATTAATTATAAATAGGCTCTTTTTAGTGAACACTAGCGGTGCTCTCATCTTTCTGAGAGAACTTCATATAGTTTTAAATCACTTTAAGAATCGAATCAGAGGAATTCAACATGACTCCAGGTTGTTGTTGTTGTATTTTTAATTTGTTTTTGTTTTTTTTCATTGAAACAAATTATATCAACATCATGTAGTTAAAAAATCCTTTTATTTCTATGCAATACTTACTGATTAAACAAAAATGACCAAGTCATACATTGAAAAGGAAGTTGAAGGGTTTGTGATCTTGCCTTTCATTCACATAATGATGAGGGAAAAGACAAACCCATTGCATTCAATTCTAACTCTTCAAAATAAAAGAACCTTTGAAGTCTTCAAAGATGTGATCTTGGCATTGGACAGCAAATTTGTGGACTCGTTTTTAATCGCTTTGGACAGGGCGCATTTCATCCGAAGAAGCTCGAGTTTACATTTTAAATCTGTTTATTTTCCAAAGCATACTTGGTTAAGTGTGTGTTGTTAAAGTAAACTTTGGCAAAAGAAGCATTCAACAAATGTTACATGTTAAGAAAAACAAACAGGCCAGAGTTTGTTTCTAATAATTTTGTAAACAGATACATTCATAAGTATGGTTTGAGGACACGAGAGCCTATTCAGTGAGCTTGAAGTAAATTTGCTTAGTGCCATATCGTTTTACTGTTTGTGAAGAGACGACTATGCCACATAATATTTAAAGAGGTGTTAAAAGAAAATATGAGTCACAAAGACTCAAAAGGTATTTTATTTAATTAATTTAATTTACATTTTTGATAATTCAGCTTTTCTGTGGAAGGGGAAACTAAAATGTTTCCCCTTCCATATAAAACTTCACTCTGTATTTAGTTGAATATTTTCCTAAAATGTACAGTAAAAGAGGGGCCTGGGAAGCTCAGCGAGCATTGACGCTGACTACCACCCCTGGAGTCACGAGTTCGAGTCCAGGGTGTTCTGAGTGACTCCTTGCTAGGGAGGGTAGAGTCAAATGGGGTAACCTCCTCGTGGTCATGATTAGTGGTTCTCGCTCTCAATGGGGCACGTGGTAAGTGGTGTGTGGATTGCGGAGAGTAGTATGAGCCTCCACATGTTGCAAATCTCCGCTGTGTCATGCACAACGAGCCACGTGATAAGATGCGTGGATTGATGGTCTCAGAAGCGGAGGCAACTGAGACTTGTCCTCCGCAACCGGGATTGAGGTCCTACTAAGTAGTGGGAATTGGGCATTCCAAATTGAGAGAAAAGGGGATTAAAAAAAACCCAATTATAATAATATATATATATATATATATATATACAGTGACAGAGAGCAATTTTGAAATGCTGTGTTTTTGGTGGAGGACAACGCTGTTCTAGTGTGTATGTGAGGCATAGACATAAAGCGAATCTAAGCAACACACTCTCACAGCGAATTCATACATCTTTTCTAAATATGGCTAATTCGTATCATATTGTGCGACTGCACTCGTTTAAATTCCTATGACTTTCACTACAGCTAGTGATGTTGCTGGACACCGTTTCCATCTAATACGTGACAATTACTTGCTTCTGCCACACACAACAGCTTCCTATCATGTTTACACACTCTACTGATTGGTTACGTTTAGATAAGGGGTTTGGGTAATAATATTAATAAGAATTTCCTTAACTCCTCATGTGCAGAACTCACGTTTACTTCAGCATTAGACATCCGGGAATTTGCACGTGATGAAGTCGTACGAGTTTATGCGAACAACATCATGCAAGACCATACGAAATAGCCAACACATAAATTATGTATGACTATTCATGAGATCGGGTTGCAACTAATGCATTTTCATTAACATGCATTAACATAACATTTTATACAGTATATTGATTGTTTAAAAATATTCTTTTGATACATATTGATATCTATCTATCTATCTATCAATCAATCAATCTATCTATCTATCTATCTATCTATCTATCTATCTATCTATCAATAATCAATCAATAATCTATCTATCTATCTATCAATAATCAATCAATAATCAATCTATCTATCTATCAATCTATCAATCAATAAGTCTGTCTGTCTGTCAGTCAGTCTGTCTGTCTGTCTGTCTGTCTGTCTGTCAGTCAGTCAGTCTGTCTGTCTGTCTGTCTGTCTGTCAGTCTATCTATCTATAAATAATCAATCAATAATCAATCAATAATCAATCTATCTATCTGTCTATCTATCAATCAATAAGTCTGTCAGTCAGTCAGTCTGTCTGTCTGTCTGTCAGTCTATCTATCTATAAATAATCAATCAATAATCTATCTATCTATCTATCTATCTATCTATCTATCTATCTATCTATCTATCTATCTATCTGCCTGCCTGCCTGTCTGTCTGTCTGTCTATCTATCAATCAATCTATCTATCTCTCTATCTATCTATCTATCTATCTATCTATCTATCTATCTATCTATCTATCTATCTATCTATCTATCTATATTGTCTGTCTATTATCTATCTATCTATCTATCTATCTATAAATAATCAATCAATAATCTATCTATCTGTCTGTCTGTCTGTCTGTCTATCTATCTAGTTGGGTGGAGTGGTTGCTTGACCACTGTAAGCACATTATTAATTTGCATGCAAAGATTATCCAAAAACATTCATTCAAAAGGCAAATGGCTTCAGAGTCTTTTTGAAGACACTGACTTTATGAAAACCAACTGCACAGCTCCTCAAGGTCAGGAATGCATCAGGAAGAAACAACAGTTCCCCAAATGGCCAACATGTGTTCTGATTCAAGGCAGAAAAACCCCAAAACGCTTGAAGGAATTCTAAAAGGTCTTGTTTGCGTACAGCATGACAATGATTTGGAGATCGCATTTCAGATGGTAATGTCACTGAAGCTGTACACTAATGACAGGGAAAGAAAAAGATGCGAACAACACTCTATATGTAATTGAAGCAGAAAATATTTCACTGTAATCTATAAAACTATCACAAAATGAGAAAAATTGGCATCTCTCTCTCTCTCTCTCTCTCTCTCTCTCCCTTTCTTTCTCTGTCTTTAAATGGATAGTTTGCACATAAATAAAAATTCAGCATCAGTCACCATTCCGTTTCAATTGCATATTTTTCCATAAAATTAAAGTGAATTCAGACTGAGGCTACAAGTCACACGGTTTGGAACAACATATGAGTGATTAAATGATGACATAATTTTCATTTATGGGTGAACTATCCTTCATAGTTTGCATGCACAGTCACTTGCTCATCATAATAACGTTGCATCATTTAAGTCATTGAAGCATTTAAAATCAAAATGTTTATGGACAGGGTAGAGTATCTCTTTTCAGTGAAGCACAAACATCTGTGCACAAACTGTGGTAACTTTGAGGTGTTTCACGCTTTCAGAGGAAAACAAGAGAAAATGACGGACCAAAAAGTCTACTTTGTACTCTAAGTTAAACAATAATTGTCTGTAATCTTAAACAATCATACAAAACTCATGTTTGCTATCTCTTCCAGTGTTATTACTCTGTGAAATTGTGTGTAACACCTCAAGAGTTGATATACAAAGAACCTCCACTGCTTTCATTGATCCATGTCCTCCTGAGCAAAAATATAAATGGCTAAAACCTTCTAATAAGCAGAATACTTCACAATAGTGGTATTGATCTGGATGAAGGGGACGTGTTTGTAATGTTTTACTGTCAAGAATATAAGTATACAGATAATTACTTAAAACAAAGCAAAGAACACACTTAAAGGGTTAGTTCACCTAAAAAATTTAAACCCTCCTATCATCCCAGATATGTATGACTTTCTTTCCTCTGCAGAACATATATTAAGACTTTTAGAATAATATCTCAACTCTGTAGGTCCTCACAATGGAAGTGAATGGGTGCCAACATTTTGAAGCCCCAAAATCCACACAAAGGGAGCATAAAAGTAATCCATATGACTCCAGTGGTTAAATCCATGAAATCAGACAAAATATGATAGGTGTTTGTGAGACACAGGTAAATATTTAAGTCGTTTTTTATCATACATTCTCCTACATGTCCAGCAGTGGGGATTTCTTTAAGACTGCAAGGGAAGCTCAGCTTCCCCTATAATGTCAAAAAAATAATGGTCAAATATGTACTATTGTGTAAACAATTTATTGACTAAAAATGCGTTAGAACACGTTCATCTCGAAGACGAGTTCGTTCAGAATCAGCTACATTACATATAGCAGGTCGGCTGACTCGATTTACTTCTCATACATTCCCGTAGCGTTAGTGCATTTCACTGTTGAAGCCGAGCATCCATTGACTTCAATGGGGCTGCTCTGAACAGTTTTTTTTCAGTGCTCCGAAAATAGACGGTCATTGGATAAATGCTGCGATTATGTCCCACCCACGGACGCTCAGCGTCTCTGGGGGTGAATGAGGAGTGGGCTGGCCCGGACTCCGGGCTTCCGCGTGATGATTGGAGGATCTGTCGAAAGACTGCATCTCCTTTTGATTGACAGCGAATCTGTACTATAAGAAGTCACTGAAGCTATTTCAGCTCCAGTCCCATCGCAGATTTCTCAAGTGTAGTCGAAAGACAAACTGCTGCAACCTATTTCTTTATATTTGTTTGGCGAAATTGCTAGTCAAGTTGCATAATACATTTCACACAATTATACACCACATTCCTTGTTTCAGTTTTACCAAGTTTAATATATTTTGTTTTAGAGCGTTCGTTCGTTCGTTCGTTCGTTCGTTCATTCATTCATTCATACAGTAGGCTAGGCTAGCGTCGTACGGGTGAAACTGCGCACGATGGCAGACGGTGCTAATATTGTCTACCTGATTTTGGCGAAGCCATTTGAAAGTCTTCCTTACGAGGAAAAAATTTGAATTAAACAGCAGGGCAGATCAACACCTAAGATTGATTTAGTGCAAAAAATAGGGTAAATAAGTTTATAATGTAGGCCGAAAATGAGCTTCCCCTCTTTGAAAGACCAGCAGCCGCCACTGAGTAGGGGGTGATGTGCACGAAGAATGAGAATCACCAAAAACAGAAGAAGGAAAATGTGAAAGTGAAGTGGAGACTGAATGAGCAGGGAGGATAAAGTAAAAAAGGAATTAAATATTGATCTGTTTCTCATCCACGCCTATCATATTGCTTCTGAAGACTTGGATTTAACCACCAGAGTTGTCTGGAGTACTTTTATTTTGCTCTTATGTGGATTTTGGAGCTTCAAAATTTTAGCACCTGCAAAGCTAAAATATGTTACTAAAAAACTTTTTGTGTTCAGCAGATGCTTGAAATCTTGAAGGTCATATGACTGCAACTACATTATTTTAAATTTATTTTAAAAAGACACATAAGGATAAAAGATCCAAGTCCAAGTTTAAAATATATAATTCAATTGATCTGTAAGGGCATTAGGCAGATTTTACGGACATTTGCAAGTTAAAGGTTTTTAAACCACATCATAATAAATTGATTCTTGTCAGCCATCTGTTCGAGGTCACACATATCTTGAAATGTTTAACTTAGGCTGCAATGCTGTGCACAAATGATTACTAATGGAGAAATGCTGTAATTGTTTGTGGTTGACATAGTGTAGGTGGTGTGTTTGTGTATGAATGTGAAAAAGAGAGGAGGGAGACAGAGAAAAATAGGAATATGATGAAAGTACAAACTCAAGTCAATGATACTGCCTTTGCGTTGAGTTAACTGAAGTCAACTCTGCCCTCTGTTGGTGATAAGAAGAACTAATTATTATATCCTGGACGCTACAGGCTGATCAGTGATCCCACCTGTGGATCTGACAACTAATGCCACCTGTGATTAAGTTTTTGCTATGCATGTGGGTGGGTGTGGAAGTTTGCTAAATCTAACAACACCTCCTCAAAGATAAAATTATAAATAAATACTGTAAAGTGTGTTATTCTTTAATTCTAAAAATGCAAAAAGTTTACTTGTAGGGATCAAATTGAGGTTAGAGTTAGTCTGTAGTCATTCAAATTACCATTACTTAAAGGGATTGTTCATCCAAAAATATTAATGCGCTCATCATTTACTCACCCTCATGCCATCCTAAATGTGTACGACTTTCTTTCTTCAGCAGAACACAAAGGTTTTTAGAAGAATATATCAGCTCTGGAAGTCCATACAATGCATGTGAATGGTGGCCAGAAATTTTGAGCTCCAAAAAGCACATAAAGGCAGCATAAAAGTTATCTATACGAGTCTGTGGTGAGCAGGGCGGAGACGAACGGCATCTGGGCAGAGCGAGGCTGGGAAGATAAGTGGTGAATGACTTTCACCTGCGTGCCACACCGGTCTCGCAATCCAGCGAAGGGTGGCGGATGTACTTAAGGAGAAGAGACAGCGGCAGACGAGAGAGAGAGATGCATTAATCTGTCTGTGTGTAACGTTTTGTGTGCTGCAGAAAAGCGGCCTTATTGTGTGCGACTGAAAAGTGCAGCAAAAAACGTCTACGTGCTTTGTCAAGCCGGCTCCAGGTTTCTCCTTTCCATAATTGTTACAGAGTCCAATGGTTAAGCCCATGCTTTAGAAGCAATATGATAGGTGTGGGTGTGAAACAGATCAATATTTAAGTCTATTTTACTACATATACACATTTTCACCAGCCCTCCTATGCGCATTCATGAGTGGACAGAGTTTTTCTTCCGTTTTTGGCAATTCACATTCTTCTTGCATATCGCCACCTACTGAGAAAATAATAAATAAATCATATTTACACAACAGTAGGTGACAATATGAACAGAGAATACACATCACTAAAAAACAAAAGAACAAGACCGCTTGTGAACCTGCACTGGAGGGCTGTTTGAAAGTATGTTTATAGTAAAAAAAAAAGAAAAATGACTTAAATATTGATCTTTTTCTCACCCACACCTTTCATTTTGCTTCTTAAGATCTTACAGATCTTACAGATTTTACCACTGGAGTCTTACAGATTACTTTCACACTGTCTTTATGTGTTATTTGGAGCTTCAACGTTTTGGCCACCATTCATTTAGGGCTCAATAATCCCAACTTTTACACTTGCCTGTAAAAATGTTTTGAAAACACTTTATGTTTTACAGAACAATTTGTTCCCTGTGTATAAAAGTAGCTGTATTGTAGGGGGTGAATCAAAACACCAAGAGCTGACATCATCTCTTGCATGCAACATCCTCCCTATCTCCCCGAGTCAGTGAGAGAAAACATTTCCATCTGTGGTATCCAGTGGCCTCTTAATTGCTTGTGTCATAATACACTTCTGTGTTGTGAGTTGGAGACACAAAAGTAGGGCCTCATCATCTCCTTTCTTCATTTAAGGATAACGTCAGCAGGGCCCCATCAAAGGCGCGATTCTCCGCGGGGATGTCTGATTTACAAACGTGGTTCCCAGCGCATTGTGTGGATCACACACACATGCAAAATGGCTTCTCCGATATTTATAGTAACCCAACTGGCAATGTGCTGGAGTGAAGGATGGGAACATAGGAAAGAGAGAGAGAGAGGGTGTTGAAAATCTCTCTGCTTTAATCGGGCACCTCCTTTCAGGCAAAAACTCTCTCAGGACTACCACTAAACAGAAGTCACACAGAACGCCTATCTCTGCAATGCTGCACAACACATTTATATGTTTGAAATCTGTCATATCATATATATATATATATATATATATATATATATATATATATTATATATATATATATATATATACTGGTAACTGGTAATCTGGCATACCAGGCATTTTCCCGGTGGGCCGACGCACTTTGGGGGCGATCAGGGGCGGACTGGCCATCGGCAGAACCGAGGGGGTCGGTGGGTCAGCCATAAAACGGGCCCTGATAAGCTAAAATGAGCTGCCGCGTTATGCAGAATGGACTATAAAACAATGCCGCGATATGCAGAAAACACCCCCCGCTCAACTTTTGGGCCAGTTGCTATGTAAAATCCCGAGCCGATTAATCTTCCTAGTCCAGCCCTGACCGTAGGCATGATGTTCTTTTTGTGGAACTCTGTGTTTAATTTACGCTAGATGTCATTGGATGCCTGTCTACCAAATACTTCCACTTTTGACTCAAAAGCAGTCCACAGAACATTCCCAAAATGTTTGAGGATCATCAAGATCGCCACAAATAGCATTTTTTCCCCCTAGTGTCTTTCTGATAGTGGAGTCATGAACAGTGATCTTTATTGATGTGAGAGAGGCCTGCAGTTCCTTGGATATTGTCCTTGGCGTTTTTGTGACTTTCTGGATGAGTCGTGACTGTGCTCTTGTTGGAATTTTGGAAGGTCGGCCACTTCTGGGAAGGTTCACTACTGTGCCAAGTGTTTTCTAGCTGGAGATAATGGCTCTCACTGTGGTTCTTGGAGTCCCAGAGCCTTTGAAATAGCTTTGTTACCCTTCCCAGTCTGATGTAATTAAGTCACCTTTTTCCTCATAATTTCTGGGATTTCGTTCGACCTAGGCATAGTGTGCAACTGGGTGAGACCTTTTAGCCAACTTTAGCCAACAAAGTCCTATTTAGGTGTTGATTTGATTGAATAGGGCTGGCAATAATCAGGCCTGGGTGTGCCTAGTCCAGCTGAACACCAATATGAATGCAATTTTATAGATTTGGGGATTTCATAACTAAAATACATTTTCACACAGGCCTAGTTGGTATTGGATAACTTTTTTGCTTCAATAAATAACATTATCATTTAAAAATGTTTGTTTACTCAGATTGCCAATGTTTTATGTTAGAATTTTTTTGAAACAATTAAGTATGAGATATACACAAAAATAAAAGAAATCAGGATGGGGGCAAATACTTTTTACATTTACATTTACATTTATTTATTTGGCAGATGCTTTTATCCAAAGCGACTTACAAAAGAGGAAGAACATCAGCGAATCATCTTAGGGAGACAGTGGTACCAAAAGTGCCATATTACAAAGTTTCACTATCATCAGAATAGTATACAAAACAGATTTAAGTGCAACAAGAAATGTAAATATATATATATATATATATATATATATATATATATATATATATATATTTATTTTTTTTAGTGACCGGTTAAGTGCTTTTGGAAAAGATGTGTTTTTAGCCGTTTTTGAAGATAGAGAGTGAGTTAGCTTCCCGGATTGAGTTGGGAAGGTCATTCCACCACCGTGGTATGATGAAACTGAAAGTCCGGGAAAGTGTTTTGGTGCCTCTTTGTTTTGGTACGACAAGGCGACGTTCCTTAGCCGACCGCAGGCTTCTGGTGGGAACGTAGCTCTGCATAAATGTTTTTAGGTATGCTGGAGCAGACCCAGTGACTGTTCTGTATGCCAGCATCAGGGCCTTGAATTTGATATGTGCATCAACCGGCAGCCAGTGGAGAGAGACAAAGAGTGGTGTAACATGTGCTCTCTTAGGTTCATTAAAGACCAGACGTGCTGCTGCATTCTGGATCATTTGAAGAGGTCTAATAGCACATGCAGGAAGGCCTGCAATGAGAGCATTACAGTAGTCCAGTCTAGTTATGACAAGGGACTGAACGAGCAGTTGTGTGGCATGTACAGAGAGGAAGGGTCTTATCTTCCTGATATTGTAGAGTGTAAATCTACAAGATCTTGCAGTTTTTGAAATGTGGTTTTTAACAGCACTGTAGATTATTATAGTGGTATTTGCTAAGGAATGCATCACTATTATTATTGCTTATAGGGTTAGGGTTTGCACAAACGCCTAAACCCTTTTTAACATGGCGAACAATAATTTGGGCATTATAAATAACAAGTCTTAAAAACAGAAAGATCTGCACTACTTTTTCATTATAAATAAGTAAAAATATTCCAGATTTAAAATAAAGGGGCTCCAATCACCATATCTGGAGACCAGAATTTCATAGAGATTGGTGGTGGGCTCTTTTCAATTGGGCAAGTAAATAACCACCTAGCAACCACTCAGAACACCTTAGCAACCTCTTAGTAAAGCCATGGCAACTACCATAACATCTTAGCATTGTGCGGCAAGTTTTGCAGGCACACATATTTTTTTTTCAGAAAATGTAAAAATCTAGTTTAAAAGAGAAAAGATTACACAACAGCCCCTTTTGAACCTATCAGGCTTGGTCTCAGACAGGAAACTTAAAAAGAGCCTGAGAGAGAGTCAATTTTATGGTTTACATTCACTAAGAAAATCACGGGGTGCAGAGAAGATAGTCCACACAGCGAGATTCATTTTCTAAAGGGGTTTGCTTTGAAATGTAGATTGCTCGGATTTATTTTAAAGCATTTCAATTCACTCACAGTTCACTCACAGAATACTCTCAGGGAACAACTACAATACAGTGAGAAATAGAGAGAGGAAAGAGTGTGTGTGAATAGAGAGAGAGAGAGAGAGAGAGAGAGAGAGAGAGAGAGAGAGAGAGAGAGAGATTATTTTCTAAGATGTTTTCATGTTATCATGAACAACAAGACATGAAAGTCCAAGTTCAAGGCAAGGCAGAGAAAAGAGAGACGAAAAAATGACATATTGGGCAAAGTAAAAATCATAGATTGAAGACAATGAAGACAAACTAAGTATTAGCCTTACCAAAATTGACTCAAAAATGTCTTAAAGCAATAATATTTATTATATTTGGACGGTTATCAATCATTCCAGATCTGTCAGATTTTGTAAATTAGGAGGAAATATGTTGCATGCTGGGTTTTCAGTAAAACATCAAGACAAAATACATGGAAAACTGATGTTGACTGAACATACATTTTGGCCAAAGAAGAGAATTCTGCTACAATAAGGCTGTTTTATAACTGGAGACATCCAACAAAACACACTTCCACCTCCTTGAGTAGTGGGGAAAAAGCCAGAGAGAAAGAATGAGAGTAAGAAAAACAGAAACAAGAAAATAGAAATACACGCTATACACGGTGTGAATCTGCCACCATGCTTTAATGGACAACAACCTGCTTTTGTGGTGTGATTTAAACAGAGCTCTGAGTATCAATGCTGGATCACTTCATAATGTAATAGACAAGATGAGTGGAATAATTTCATATTACACATGATTCAGTGTAATTTCATTGGAGCTACACAATAAAAACACAGGCATTTGGAATCTTTCTTTTTCAGGACACTGTATTAAGATACTTTTGTACAAATCTAAATAACTTTATTGTTTAAACTGTAAATGGTTTAAACAATGTTTCCATGCTTGTTCAATGAACCATAAACTATTAATGAACATGCACCTGTGGAACGGTTGTTAAGACACTAACAGCTTTCAGACTGCAATTAAGGTCACATTTATAAAAACTTAGGACACTAAAGAGACCATTCTACTGACTCTGAAAAACAACACAAGAAAGATGCCCAGGGTCCCTGCTCATCTGCGTGAACGTGCCTTAGGCATGCTGCATGGAGGCATGAGGACTGCAGATGTGGCCAGGACAATAAATTGCAATGTCCATACTGTGAGATGCCTGAGACAGTGCTACAGGGAGACAGGAAGGACAGCTGATCGTCCTCACAGTGGCAGACCACGTGTAACAACACCTGCACAGGATCAGTACATCTGAATAGCACACTTGTGGGACAGATACAGGATGGCAACAACAACTGCCCGAATTACACCAGGAACGCACAATCCTTCCATCAGTGCTCAGAATGTCCGCAACAGGCTGAGAGAGGCTGGACTGAGGGCTTGTAGTCCTGTTGTAAGGCAGGTCCTTACCAGACATCACTGGCAACAATGTCACCTATGGGCACAAACCCACCTTCGCTGGACCAGACGGGATTGGCATAAAGTGCTCTTCACTGACGAGTCATGTTTTTGTCTCACCAGGGGTGATGGTGGGACTCGCGTTTATCGTTGAAAGAATGAGGGTTACACCGAGGCCTGTACTCTGGAGCAGGATCGATTTGGAGGTTGAGAGTCTGTCATGGTCTGGGGCAGTGTGTCACAGCATCATCGGACTGTGCTTGTTGTCATTGCAGGCAATCTCAATGGTGTGCATTACAGGGAAGACATCCTCCTCCCTCATGTGGTACCCTTTCTGCAGGCTCATCCTGACATGACCCTCCAGCATGACAATGCCATACTGCTCGTTCTGTGCAAGACAGGAATGTCAGTGTTCTGCCATTGCCAGCGAAGAGCCTGGATCTCAGTTCCATTGAGCGTGTCTGGGACCTGTTGGATCGGAGGGTGAGGGCTAGGGTCATTCCCCCCAGAAATGTCCAGGAACTTGCAAGTAGACAGTCGGACAGTCAAATAGACAGTCAGATTGTGTAAAATAAATGTTCTGGGTTCAAAATAAATTAAGCACAATCAACAGCATTTGTGGCAAATGTTGATTACCACAAGAAAAAATAAAATAAATATCTCAGTTACAGTGAGGCACTTACAGTGGAAGTGAATGGGGCCAGTCCATACTCCGTAAAACACACACTGTTTCAGAAGTATAGCCACAAGTTGTAAACATTATACATGTGAACATGATTTTAGTATGATAAAATCTCTTACTAACTTTATCTAAGTTATGTTATATTGCAATATTGTAACTTCGTTGTCATGACTATGGCCTGGCCCCATTCACTTCCATTGTACGTCCTACTTGTACCCACTTTTTGAATAAACGAAGGGCGAGTTGAAATTATTATTATATTATTGTTTTGTGGTAGTCAACATTATTTTGTATTAACTCATTAACTTGTATTGAATCCGGAACATTCCCTTCATGTTACACATAACCTGTTTTATATTGTCAATATTTTAGATAACATATTTTCTATTGTACCTCTGAAACCATACAGCATTCGATGTGCAATTAATATCATCAATCCTTGATTATGTGTGTGTGAGTGTGTGGAATGAGTGAGAGACAGAGATCTGTGAAAAGAAACCACCCCCTCTCCCGGTGTTTTTAGAGACAACATAGATTAAACCACATTAGCAGCGTGTCAGGAAACGACTTCAGAGAATATGGCTGACATGATTATGAAGCCTGCCTCTTTTAATTTATTCCTCCACCTCGCTAACCTACATCCAAGCCTATACAAAAAAATGAGAGTTCATAGTTCAAATTTGCTGCAAATTTGCCACTGATAATTTTCACATGCAAATGAGCTTTGTGGCATACTTG
Organism: Xyrauchen texanus; assembly: GCF_025860055.1. Taxonomy (NCBI): domain Eukaryota; kingdom Metazoa; phylum Chordata; class Actinopteri; order Cypriniformes; family Catostomidae; genus Xyrauchen; species Xyrauchen texanus. The sequence goes on along the minus strand of NC_068279.1, from coordinate 9,068,571 downwards.
CAGCAAATTGTCCATTGTTGCCAAAAGTTTGCTGCAGGTTCACCATTGGTGAAGAGCTGCAAACTTCTGGCAAACATTTGCAGTGAATCACAAGCTCATTTGCATATGAAAATAATGAGTGGCAAATTTGTGGCAAGTTTTGACGAGATTTTTTCTAAGGGAACCGCTCTCACTCATGCCACATGCCAATTTCCTGGCAAGTTCATCCCTGCTTTTCGCAAATTTTTATTTAATTGTTTTAACAGCCCTGACCAACATCTCCAAAGAACAAATACAATGGTTTGTTCGTCTCTCTGAAGCCTCTCCAGATGCTCTTTCATCACAGTGACAAGCTCGGAAAACACACACAACTTTAATTAAATACAAAGAGGAGCTTTTGCGTTCGGTTTTGGGACCCTTGTAGTACAAAATGTGTTTTTCAAGTTCAAAGGTTGCTAAAGCCTTTGTGTTTTATTGTTTTTTTCATGTCCTGTTCAAGCATGATAAGTAATTAATTCTATATGTCTAGTCTTGGATTTGAAATAGATAAAAGTGAATGACAAAATCTGCTGAGATTGCGTAGTTCCTTTATATTGCCCTACTTTTTGCATTTATTTAAAAATGTATAATTCTTTCTGCTTTCATTGCTGTACAAATACTAGCCTATTATGATGTTTGGCAAACCACAAACCACTGATGTATGAATATTACAAAACAAAATGATAGGCAATTGATTTTCTATGAACCACAAAAGATACTTTTATAGTAAAGATTTACATATATATATATATATATATATATATATATATATATTTATAGCCTTTATTAAAGGTGCACTCATTACATGTTTTCTCAATTAAAAATGTTTTACTCCTAAAGAAATTGATTGTAATTTTGAAACATATGCATAAAATCATGACCACTCACATGAGATGAAGACTCTAGTCATATCAGTAACCTTATAAAACCTGTTTTATTCTACATGGAGGAGGGGCGCTCTCATGGGGGCTGTCATTTTAGAATCACCTGACCAGCCGAATACTACTCGCTTATTCTCAGTAACCGTCTTGTAATTGGACAATTTCATTCTTGGACTGAATTAATCATGGCTGATTGTGAATAGTGAATTTCTACAATGGCATCTGTAACTGAAATCTATTGATTTTGAATGATAATCCATCCACACCACTAGGTGTCACTGTAAGTCCAAGATGACACAAGCAAAAAGTTACTGAATACACCTTTAAGCAAACGGTACATCCCAAACTCCTTTTACATCATTTTGAAGTGGTGTGAGTAGTATGTTTACACTGAAAATGCAACAAAACAATACATGGCTGAGTGCATAGTACATTTTGTAAGTGCACTGTGAATAGTGTGCCGTTTTGGACACGTTTCTTTCCAGCAAGTCAGTCCACTTCCAGTCATGCCAGTGCAGCTCCGATCTACTTGAATGGCGAAACAATGAAATCTCAAAAACGGTTGGTCAAGATTACAATCAAAGAACATATGCCAAATCAGCAGTAAAATCAGAATACATTTGTATAAGTAATTATGCTTCTTTACCTCATATTACACAAAAAAACACAATCGAGGTGACTGACAGGCTAGGTGATTGGCCCTTTTAACTGTAAGGCGGGACTCCTTTTCTACATCCGTTGACCCGATTGGGCGCTAGTGCTCCTTGGAAAGGCATCCCAATTTCTCCCACTCATTTTAATAGAAGATGCCCATCTCTGCTAAATAATCTCTGCTTTAAGTCAAGTGACCAGTTTTATATTTTTCTCAAAAAAACAATGTGGTGTTCCTGTATTTTCCACCAGATGTCAGTAATTTCTTTCTGCTCTCCTTGTGTCTCCCTGATCTCTCTCTCTCTCTCTCTCTCTATATATATATACTTTTTTTTTCTTTTTTTTAATGCAGCCAGTATGAGTACAAATGACAGTTGAAATAGGTCATGTGTGACATACGGAGTACTAATGATACAAAATATATCTAATTGACTAATATATGGCATTATGCAACTTCATTTAATTCTATAATGTTACTCAAATGGACATATTTCTTAAGAATGGATTATAATGTTGATCTGGTCTTTAGATGTGATTAAAACAAGTTCAGCCAGGTGGTGTTGCTTTGAAATTGTACATTGAATTTGTTGATGTTCCAGTGCACCTTTCACCTCTGGGTTGTGATCTGTTTTCCCACCATGAGCCTCTTGCTTCAGAGTGGAAAAAATAGTCTTAACCTCTGAGAACATGGGAACAGAGAACAAACACTCCACTGTCAACAAGAGCAAAGCCAGTTAATCGCTTGAAGAGGACAGTCTGAACCATGCTTACTGGGGTTTTAATGTAAGTACATGTAAGAAAACCACTTCTACTCTGTCAGACAAGCAAATATTTTTGACTACACTCCCAAAATAACATTGATTCCATCAAAAGGAATGCATATTTAAAGTGTGGAGGTGGAAACGTAACCATGGTGACATTCAGAGTGCTAGATTGTAGCCTACAGACTTTCCATTCAATAGAAACGATGCATCACTGCCTGAAACAAATTAGTTAGCAAAAGTTTCCATTATAATTCTAAACAAGTGACATGAACCATTAAAGGTGCACTCATAATGTTTTCGTCAATAAAAAGTTGTACTCGTAAGAAATGAAAAAAAATTCTAAAATCATGACCACTCACATCAAATGAAGACTCCAGTCACATTACTTATCTTATAAATGGAGTATTCTTCTACATGGAGAGGGTCCCCTCATGGAGGCTGCAATGTTGTGATCACATGACCAGACAAATACTACTTTAAGGGACAGTTCACCCAAAAATTAAAGTTCTCTCATGATTTACTCACCCTCATGTCATCCCATATGTGTATGACTTTCTTTCTTCTGCAAATTAAGATTTTTAGAAGAATATAAGTCCATACAATGCAAGTAAATGGGGGCCAAAATGTTGAAGCTCCAAAAGGTATCATAAAAGTAATCCATATGACTCCAGTGTTTAAGTCCATGTGTTCAGACACAATATTATACGAGTGGGTGAGAAACAGATACATATTTGAGTAATTTTTGTCATAAATTCTCCTCCCTGCCCAGTAGGGGGCGATATGCACAAAGAATGTGAATCACCAAAAACAGAAGGAGAAAGTGAAAGTGAATGTGAAGGTAAAATGACTTAAATATTGATCTGTTTCTCACTCTCACCTATTATCTGGATTTTTTTAAATCTTCTGGAGAACTTTTATGTTGCCCTTATGTGGATTTTGGAGATTCAAACTTTTGGCACCCATTCACTTCATTGTATGGACCTGAGGTATTCTTCTAAAAATTCTGTTTGTGTTCAGCAGATGAAAGAAAGTAATACATGTGTGTCATTCGTTCATTTCATATTCAATTAAGAATTATAAATCAAAGGGGTCTGGATAGCTCAGCTAGTATTGACATGGACTATAGGGTATACCACCCCTGGGGTCGCGAGTTCGAATCCAGGGCGTGCTCAGTGACTCCAGCCAGGTCTCCTCAGCCACCAAATTGGCCCGGTTGCTAGGGAGGGTAGAATAAATTATTATTATTATTACACCAATTCACCAACTAATTCATACAACTGTTTCTATCAGTTATCTCATATGGTATATTCTATGGACCTGTTTTTCTTAATTATACCTTTTATTTTGATCAACTTTTATGCATTATGATGCTTCTTTTCGGTCACTTGTTTCCCAGCAAAGCGCAATGTAATCTATGCTGTAATGTGCCGACTTACATTTATTGTCGTTCTTAGCAGATAATTGATTATACATTTAATTAATGGTGTATTCTTATTTTAAATGCATACATTTTACATAACATAACTTCTTTATAACATACCTAGTGTGTGCTTCACCTCGAAGCTGTTAACAATGATGATGTTTGTTCCTAGGGTCCAGTTCTTAATAGCAAAACTGCCGCAAACACGTAATCAGTTGTCATGAACTGCCTTGTCAGCTCATCACCTTCCTTTATGTTTGGACTTTTAGACTACACTTCCCATGATATACCTTTTTTGATCACACTCATCTGTTCCCCATCTTTGTTCCCAGGTGTTCTATGTTTTGTCATTACCCATGTGTGTATATATAGCCTCCATGTTTCCCTTACTCTTTGTTCATTGTTGTTTGTCTGTTAGTATGTTAGTGTACGATGTTCCTTACCTAGTTAGCCGGCAAACTGCTGTTATGTTTGATTTCCCTTTTGCTCCAGTGTTTTAGTTTCATATTTGTTCCTTCATCTTTTGATTTCCTTAACAAATAGTTATTTAATTGGATCCCACTCGCTCGTCTCGTCCTTCCCAGTCTCATAACAGAAGAACCGACAAAAAAAAAATTATCCTGCGGAAAAAACATTTATTCAACCAAGGGTTGTCTTCCGTGGAGGCTTAGTGTGTAAGGTTCTGGTGCTTGGCCAGTGAGGTGGGATGAGAGAATCCTCAGGACCATGTTCTGGTTAGGACTGAATGATTCAGTGAAGGAGATGACCTGCCCATTGGTGACTTCATTACTAACATTGTAATGGCTGGTCTTCTGCATTCTACTACAGTGGCCAACTCTCTTGCAGTGACTTCCACGGCTCCGCCCTCCAGGCCTTTCACATCCAATGAGCCCACGCCCTCCAGTCCTTCCACGGCCAATGAGCCCATGCCCTCCAGTTATTCCACGGCCAATGAGCCCACACCCTCCAGTCCTTCCATGGCCAATGAGCCCACGCTAGTTCTGCCCACTCAATTTTTGTGGGGGGGGGGGGGGTACTATGGCTCTAGTGGTCTCCGAGCTCCCTTCAGTGGACACCACTTTCTCCCAGCATTGGTGATTCTCGAGCCTCCCACGGCTCCACACCTCAAGCCTCCCATAGCTGTGCTCACAGCTGTCTGGAAGCGGAAGAGGAGAAGGGCTTCTACTTTCAATTCACTGCCAGTTTCCATGACCACGGAGGTTGTTCCCCCATTACTTTCAGTGCCCATGACCGTTTCCCAGGCAATGCCATCACTCCCGGCCACAGAGGCCATTTTCCAGTCACTGCATCTTTGTTCCTCCATCTTTTGAGTTACTTAAATTGTTCTGCAATTGGATCCCCACTCTCTCGTCTCGTCCTTCCCAGTCTGGTAACATCAGTAAAGGAAGACGAATGACCTAAAGCTGCAATAGTATGCATCCCCCTCTGTTGGTCAAAATAAATAGCAGACGATTAACCATGTTGCAGGTAGTCTTCAATGGCGGCTTTCTCGCCATGTATTCTCACTTTGCATACTGTTTTGAATCCAGTCAGGGACAGACTGTCAAGAGCTGGGACTTTCCTTTGAAAACATGGATGTCTAGTCACTCTAACTTGACTAGAGGTGTCTAAGGTGTCAGTGCAAGTCCAAGACTACATGCATAAAAAAATCAAACACAAAAAGGTCATGGTTTTTAACCTGGTGTCCATGGAGCATACTTATATTTTCAAATGTATTTCTAAATGTGATTAATTTGTTTGACACATTGTTTCTTTGGACCATAAATAAAAAATCTCTTACACTATCTTTGCTCAGTTTTGTTGCATATAGTGCAATATAGTGCTTAAAACCATTATCAAACAAATGTCCAATACATTAAGACATTTGTGAAACTAGTCAATGCTAATTTAGCCAACTGTGTCTAGAATCATGTTACTATACCAATATTTTTGCTAAATATATTTTTCTGTGGCTCGTTGTAAGTGTTGTACGTATTGCGGCATCATGCTAAAACACTGTCTTTTATTCACTTTTACACATCACAAAGAAATAAAGATGGCTCACAATAATAGTTAGATTGGTGGTCTATATTTGGATGTGCAGTTTTTACTCAGAAATATCAGACCACTAGATGGCGCCTTTGACCAGTCAAAATAGAGTATTATAGAAAGCCATGCAATAAATATAAATATTAACCCATTTGCACTTTGTAACATATTCTGTGCAGTATAGAATTTGAAGCCTAGATGTAAACAATTTTCTTACATTTTCCAAATTATTCATGATTTTTTATACTTGTTGCTTTCATCTAAACTTATTAACATCTAAACCATGACACATTTCACACCGCATCCACATCCCTCCCAATAGCAGAGGACTCTTGTGAGTTGTTGTTGGGGCTGATGTAGTTGTTGTTGTTGTTTTTGATGAAGAGGGCGGAGGGGGACGCAATGGCGGAACAAAAAAAAAAGGCCTTGCACTGTCAGCTCTTCCATAAACAAAGCACGGCTTATCCTGCTAACAACAGTCTGGCAGAGACACCAATAAGCAAGATCACACTCATGAAATTTGGTTCAATTTACACATTATTTTGCATCAAATGACACCTTCCATAATGATGATAATCAATTATCTGCTGAAATGTTCTTGAATCTCACATCCTCCACAGCTAAGCCCCCACCACAAAAGGATTTTCTTTTCTTCCATTAATAATATAATATTTTCATTATTTATTCATTTAGCTGATCCTGTCACATCTCGCGATAGAGTCAGCTAGATTTACTTCTCCACAGAAGATGATTATGAAAATTATAAGAAATTACAAGAATTGAAACAGCACAAGATGACGATAAAAATATGATCAATTAAAACACATTTACACAAGGGGGCCTGGGTAAAAGACGCTGGCTACCACACCTGGAGTTCGCAAGTTTGAATCCCAGGGCATGCTGCATGACTCCAGCCAGATCTCTTACGCAACCAAATTGGCCCGGGTGCTGGGGAGTGTAGATTCACATGGGGTAATCTCCTTGTGATCGCTCTAATGTGGTTTGCTCTTGGTGGGGCGTGTGGTGAGTTGTGCATAGATGCCACAGTGGATGGCGTGGGCCTCCAAATGCACTATGTCTCCATGGTAACACACTCAATTAGCCACGTGATAAGGTGTGTTGGTAAGATAAGGGTTGACGGTCTCAGACACGGAGGCAGCTGAGATTCATCCTCTGCCACCTGGATTGAGGCGAATCACTATGCCACCATGAGGACTTGGAGCAAATTGGGAAATGGACATTCCAAATTGGGAGAAAAAGGGGAGAAAATCCCCCCAACCCAAAGAAAAAAACATTTACACAACACGAATAATCACTATGAAATCATGAATAATTATAATACATTCACACAGTGCAGAGGATCACTAGTAAATTAAAATGAATTTAAAGGCATTTCCACAGCCAGAAGAAACATTGCTGCTGCTAGAGCACAAAGAAATCTGAATGTGATGAAAATATTAAAATAGATAATACATCGATGTGAAAGTAACTTTATATAGGTCCACAACAAGAACATTCAGGCTTGTAATTTAAAAAATGTAATATCTTGATTTGAAATAAAAATTGCTCACAGCTGATTGGTCCAGAATCTGGATGCGCTCTGGAGCAGGTTAGCCGATTAGCATATATATATATATATATATATATATATATATATGGTACCACAAATTCAGAATTTGCTTAAATTAAGTTTAAACTTATCTTGCTAGCTGCTTAATCCGGCTTTGTGACATAGGTCACAGGTGGTCAAAGTTTGACTGGTTATCCTCAGTTGATAGCTCAGGCCTGGTTCAACGGGGGTGCACGTGAGCAAAACAAAGCAAGAGAGAAATATGTTTGTTCATTGTGTTATTTGTAAAATGCTGTAGTCCCTTATACCTGTATGCAAATGTTACTCTGGTAGTAATCATTTATCAGTGTCATGCAGCCTGTTTTATTCAGTTGTGTCCTGAATGGGATGCCAAACCATTGAGGAGATCCACACCATGACCCATGAGCGTGTAAAAGGGTTGATAGTGTTTTGAGTAAACAACTTTGTCCACTTTGCGGCAAACAATAAAATATGCTTTTAGAATCTATAATTTCAGAAAATTGTATTTTACTATTAAACCAGACTCCTGATGTAGAGTGTTAAATTGAACACTAACTTACCATTGCACTGAAGTATGGTGAAATAAACCCTTCATAATTATACTCAGCTGTTATTCAGTTTTACTAACACATGTTAGAAAATTAGCACCAAAACTTCAAGCAATCACAGAGGGTGAGTAAATTAGAGAATTTTCATTTTGACAGATGACTGCCCGCATGTAAGTATTGTGTTCCTAACACTCATTTTAGCATATAAGCGATTATTTGTTAAACAATAATACAAAATTATGAGTGAACTGTCTCTTTAATATAACATAAATGTCAAACGGAGCATAGTCTGAAGTATTAATACAGATTTGCCAGCATTCTCTCACACTAAAATGGGTGGGAAAGCAACAGGCAGTGTGCATAAATGGGTGTGAGCTGGGCAAACATCTTAAGCTTGGGACTAAACCAGCTGGATTCTGCTGTGTGTGTTTGTGTGAACGGGTGTGACCCTTTAACGTCCCATTTTTCTTATTACACTACACAACAACAGGTAAAATGCTTCAGATGTTCCCTCCCTAAATGGATTGTCACTGTTGATTCTGAAGTCTTAACTAGCTAACAAGTGATAATGTAAGATAGCATCAGCTAAAAACATATAGGCATACAGTGGACGAAAAAAAAAAACACTTGTGATTTTTTTTTATCTATATGCATTTTTCTAATTTAAATTTTTTTCCCATTACAAATTATTTTGTCAGTGTAACCGGTCCTGCTCAACCCGCTCCAAACTGGATTCGAATCCAAGACTCCTGTCATGGGAGTCAATCGCATCAGTCGCTAGTGCGCCCCTTGAGGCCAGGAAAATTTTTAAAATAATCGTGCACTGAAGTAGATGTTCAGAAGTCCCCGCATGACCATATTTTATGGAAATAGTCATGTTTCTTCTTATTTTGGATATCAGTTATGTACACTGGGGGTTTTTATTTTATATTTTATGTAGTTAATGTATATTGCATTAATTTATTGCATCATATTACCCTGATGATGTTTTGTGTTTGTGTGAGTGACACTTTGCACTGACTCTACATACACGGTATATTGGTCATTGCTCTTGGATGGGCCACTCTTGATTAACTTTAAGGCATCATGTGGCTTTCTGTTGTTACTGGTGTTTAAAGTGAAAAGCAGATTTTGTTTAGTTCTAGAAGGTAAGTATATTAAGTTTATCATGCAATAATATAAAGCGAAGAGAGTGAACCATAAAATATACAGGCATCAAAATGGCATCCCGTAATGCCTGAAACATGCTCACTGTATTTTTACGGTAAATTTCTGGTAAGCACTGCTGGTATTTAACCGTACATTTTACAGATTTTTTTTTTTTTTTGCAGTATGAATCTCAGAATGTCTTAGTGTTTGTGTAAATACATCCCTACTTGCTTTAATATCAGCATGCCGTAAAGTTGGCATGGATTTCACAAGTTTGTGCAAAACCTAATGCATGTTAGCAATGTAAATGTTCCAAGGAGCATCTTGTGTGCTTCATTGAAAACTAGGAAATCTGATCTTAAGTTCAAAGAAATGAACTTATGTTTACTTCCAGGTTTAAATTAGATTTTGAATCCCAGATTCTCAGTGTGGACTCAAACTTTGGAAGCACTGTAACTATAAATAAGGCTTTATTTGCTTCTATTCTCCATTTGACCTTTTACCCACACTTGATTCAGTACAGGCAGTGCAGCACTTGGCAGCATTCAGATACACTTTTAATTACTTTAAACCACTACAATATTTGCTCCATATGCAAGTCTAAAAAATAAAGCAAGCTCTGTCATGTGACAATGTGATATATTATAATAGTGTTGTATAACACTTGCTATTCATTAGTATAAACAAATGAATGACACAAGGATTGTTCAATTTAACTTCCTAAACCTCACATTAGTTATAAAGCATTTGTCAATTAAGGATATACATTTACTGCAATGTAAGTAAGATCTTAAGGAAACTGAAACAGAATCGTGGGAATTTCAGAGTTGTTGTGAGTGCTGTTGTAATTTTAGGCCTTCAACTGCAGCCAAGTACCTTGGTGAATAAATTGTAATGCTAATTAATGGTAATTATGTTCGCTGCAGAGGCACTACATTGAACTTTTTTTTTTCCTCAAACGGTCAATTTACCCCAGTAAACATTAGCAAATTTGTAGTAGAATGTCACAACTTTATCCAGTGACATGTCACTTTTAACTGGAATTGGTGGTACGTTTCGTCATCCCCTTTTTCATCTGCCAACTAACATAATGGGGGTTTTTTTCACATTAAAAATTAGCTCTTCTCAAACATGCCATGTTGCTTTTTCACAGGAAGTTAATCAAGAATAGTACCAATGCATTAGCTTTGGGAGAGGGAAACAAGGCACATTTTATGGACTTCCCCTTGAGTCATTACATTATGTTTAAAAATTGTGCTCTTGATTTGGCTTATATGTGGTATTGTGATATGTAACAGGGAAAGTCACCAAAAGACCAACAAAATACACAGAACACATGTCTCTAGTATACTGTATGTTACAATGAAGGTACTATTATCAGCTTAAAGGCAAAAAAGTCTGCTAAGAGACTGTTAGCTACGTCCAAAGGTTAAGGTTTTATTCAATTAGGAATGCCCAATTCCCACTACTTAGTAGGTCCGCGTGGTGGGGTGGTTACTCACCTCAATCTGGGTGGCGGAGGACAGGTCTCAGTTACCTCCGCTTCTGAGAATGTCAGTCTGCATATCTTATCACGTGGCTCGTTGTGCATGACACTGCGGAGACTAACAGCATGTGGAGGATCATGTTATTCGCCTTGATCCACGCACAACTTACCCCCATTGAGAGCGAGAACCACTAATAGTTACCATGAGGAGTTTACCCCATGTGACTCTACCCTCCCTAGCCACCAGGCCAATTTGGTTGCTTAGGAGACCTGCCTGTCACTCAGCACACCCTGGATTTGAACTCACGACTCCAGGGGTGGTGGTCAGTGTCAATACACACTGAGCTACCCAGGCCCCCTTGGTTTCATTCAATTTAACTGTTAAAGGTATATTCTTAAGTTAGGTATATTGTGGCATAATATTGATTACCACAAAAATTAATTTTGACTTGCTCCTCCTTTTCTTAAAAAAAAAATTATAATAAATAAATAAAGCAAAAATCTATAGTGAGGCACTTACAATGAATGATTGGGGCTAATTTTTTTCCAAAAGTATAGCCACAAGACATAAACAATGTAACCTCGATTTTAGCTTTTTTAAAGAAAAGGAGGGATGAGTAGAAATACATTTTTGTGGTAGTCAACATTATGCCACAAATGCTGTACATTGAGCTTATCTTGTATTAAACCAGAAAAAGTCTTTTTTTAACATGTTACATTACAACAAAACAACAGAATAGAAACAATATTGTGTTCAAGGAAGCAACAAGGCTGGCATATTTTACCACTATACCATCAAATTTAAAAAGAAAAAAATTACGTTTTTAAACTTTCAATTGGTTTTATACAAAGCATCAAAAATGTTTATTAAAATGAGAACACTGGTGCTATACAGAGTACTCAACATCTAAGATTTACAATGTTGATTGAACGGCTCGAAGTGTGCGAAGTAAACAGCCACTGTTTGGTTTCCACACAGACCTCCAGAGAAGTTGAGGTGACAGACTTCACATTCAACGGGCTACACCTATAATACACAATTCCTGCACTGTTGCAAGATGCACATGGCAATAGCACATGCACAAGACCACATCTAGATCATGCAATGTCCAGGCCATTCCCTTTTATTTGAGAAATTAATTAAGTTATCTTTGTAACACAAAAACGTTACATAGATGACACTTTTTTATATCTCTTTAATATAGACTAATGGATGGATGGCGTTAAAAAAAGGCTATAACGTAACAAAAAATTGAAGCTTGATATTTCTGGTTGATAATTCTAAATAATTACATTTTTTAAATCTTTACTACAAAGGTTCCCATTATTAAAAATAATGATAGTAAACATTGTTCTTTTCTCTTTTTTATGAGGCAAAGCATATTGCTTCAGTTCAAACATAATGACATGCAGATTTCATGTAAAAGTGTTTTCCAAACATAGCTTCATGCAAATGTCTGCTATCTAAACTGGGGAACCCATTTTGCCTACACTCATTCTCAGAAGCATTTTTTAGGACATGAAAGTATCAGAAGTTTCTCCTTTGTTCAGCTGCTCTTTTGACTGTAGACCTACATCTTTATTGGCTGGCTACACTCAAGTTGCATAAATGTTTGCTAATGAGCCTTTTACAATAGCAGGTAATGTCTCCTACTTCAGAATGGCAGGGATCATTTGAAACAAAGCTGAATGTAATTTTGACCACTTGATCCTGTTTTCTAATAAATGTTGAGAAGTGTATTTTCTGATGCAATCCCCTGTAATAGTTATTTACCAGTGACATTCACATTGGCTGATGAAATAATAAAAATGGCAAAGCAATGTAGAACATTTCTTATATTTGTATTTGCTTATATTAAAGTTTGCATTTTTATTTTTTTCCTTGGGTGCCAAATTTATTGGTTTATAAAATTCCAGAAAAACGTATTGCTGGATTCCCCTTCTTGAAAATTAAATCAGGGAAATGGACTAAACACTTTTTAGAACAGCATGGACATTTGGTTTAAGGGTCTCTGGTCATTTGTTGTAATTTTCCAATGAATTGAGTGGATTAAACATGCTCAGTGACAATGATGTGATCAGTATTGACATGCTGTTGTAGTTGCAGAGGCATTCGAATTCAGTTTGTTTTGCTCTCGTGTGCATACGAGTAATTTTCTGCCCTTTGGCGCCTTTCGTGATCTCACAACACAAACAGGAACGGGGGAATTTAAAGCGCATCAAGAACCACGGTGTCAGTGCTGTCGGAAATTTACGTCACGGAGCCAGACAGCCAATCGCGGCGCACCACGACAGTAGAAAAAGGACACAAGCGTTTCCTCTCCTTCAATTTTCAGCGATTGAAAGAGGAAAGCATTGCGGGGAATTAAAACGATTTAACGGACGTTTCCCCACCCCTAAAAAACACAAAAGTTATACAACATGGTTGTAATTACAGCAGGCGACAAAGGTGCCCAAAAAATCCTCCTGATATCGGGGAAACCGAGTGCGTCGACCGGCGCGACACAGGGCGGATACAACCGGTCAATATCTGTCATACTGCAGAACCAGGAGCCCTCTTCAGACTCCGACTCCAACATGACCGGACCACCACAGCGAAAAAGGCAGAGACTGACACATCTGAGCCCAGAGGAAAAATCACTTCGAAGGTGAGTCTATCTGGGTATTTAATTTCATTAGCCATTTAATCCAATCAGTCTCTGATAAACCAGTTTGAGCTAAATATTTCGTCATGGTGTTTAATACTTGGTTTAACGTATATCACATTGAATATATCTAATACGTCAGCAAAAGCAGAGGTTATAAATGAACCGGATTGAGCCTTCTTTCAAAAACTTGAAATTCAGCCAAGATCCGGGTGTTTTTTTCCCGTCAGTCCTTCCCCCTCTGAATCAACATTTCACAACCGCTTGCGTGGCAGGGATAGGGGCGCGACTGCACATGCGCAGTTATCTCAACGCTGTAAAAACTGGAAGGTTAATATTGTATAATGATGTAATTATTTCATTTAAATACTAATTACGTCATTAGAAAAAATATATACATGAAATTAAAAAACAGCTTAAACTAGACTGAAGGCAGGCAGGGAGTAGATCATTTTTTGTGTTTTTTTTTTTTTACAATTTTAGATCTCATCCCAAATTGATTGTATATTTATTTTTGTTAAAATGGCTTGTAAATAACTGTGCTTCTATTTCTAGGAAACTGAAGAACAGAGTTGCTGCACAGACAGCAAGAGACAGAAAAAAGGCCAAGATGGGTGAGTTGGAGCAGCAAGTCTTGGACCTGGAGCTCGAGGTACTTTAACCGACCTAACCCACCCAGCACACCACCTTTTTGAATAGTTGCCATCTGGCCGGCTACAGAGCACTGAGTTCCAGAACAGTCAGGCAAAAGAACAGTTTCTTCCCTCAGGCCATTCACCTTAGTGAATTCACCACCAGTTAAAACTGCCCCAATACTCTCCATTGTGGCAATACAATCATGTGCATATTCAACTATTCATATTTATTTGACATATCCCACCACTTCTGCATGATACATTAAATCACCTTGCACAAAACTGTATATCTGTATACACCGATCTGCCACAACATTAAAACCCACTTCACAGAAAAGCATTCTGAGATGCTTTTCTTCTCACCACAGTTGTACAGGGTTATCTGAGTTACTGTAGTCTTTGTCAGTTCAAACCAGTCTGGCCATTCTCTGTTGACCTCTCTCATCAAGGCTTTTCGGTGCTCAGAATGGCCACTCACTGGATGTTTTTAGCACCATTCAGCATAAATTCTAGACTGTTGTGCTTGAAAATCCCAGGAGATCAGCAGTTACAGAAATACTCAAATAGCCTGTCTGGCACCAATAATCATCCATGCGATTTAACTAATCAGTGAATCCTGTGGCAGCAGGGCATAAAATCATGCAGATACAGGTCAGGAGCTTCAGTTAATGTTCACATCAACCATCAGAATGGGGAAAAATGTCATATCAGTGATTTGGACCATAGCATGATTTTTGCTGTCAGATGGGCTGGTTTGAGTATTTCTGTAACTGCTGATCTCCTGCACAACAGTCTCTATAATCCAAATGGTGCCAAAAACATCCATTAAGCAGTTGTTCTGTGGACTGACTTTTTGCAGTGTTCAAAACAGAAGTAAGATCTAATTGTGACCTTTCCCCCACAGAATCAAAAACTTCATGTTGAGAACAGGCTGTTGCGAGAGAAGTCAAGCAATCTTCTGAGTGAGAATGAGGAACTGAGACAGAGATTGGGATTGGATACCTTGGAAACAAAAGAGAAGGTAAATGGATTTGGTTGTACCATCAGTATAATTCCTTGAATAAATGGATGAGGAAAGCTACATACTCATCAACATATAATACATTTAAACTAAAAACATCCAATGCCAGGGCATGGTAATTATGAGCATAAAGGGTCTCATTCATGAGTTTGTTTTAACCTCTCATTTAAAGAACTGAAAAATACATTATTGAAAAATAAGGCTTGTTACCTAATTACCCCCCTCACTTTTCTGTCTCTTTTAGGTTCAGGTACTGGAGTCCACAGTGGATGAATTTGGTTTGGTGACCGGGTCTTCTGAGTCTGCAGCACTCAGGCTACGTGTGCCTCTGCAGCAGGTGCAGGCCCAGCAGTCCCCAAATCTGAAGACTTCACCATGGATACTCACAGCCCTGGCCCTGCAGACCCTGAGGTGAATATCAAAGCAGACAAAACATTAGCTATTGGGTATCAAAACTCCATTACTTCCTCACAAAGAAGGCTGGGTAGAGTTCTAGGTGCATTGTGGATATTGGAGGTCTGAAATGATTCACCAAATCACAAATGTTTACTCGTTAAGAACAACAATTAACCAGATTAATTTTTTTGTTCTGCAGTCTGATCTCTTGCTTGGTATTTTGGACATCCTTGACACAGAGCTCTTCCTCAAGTCAGGCCTCCCAGAAGCACAGGAACCCCAGGAGCTTATTCTGGTTGGGGGTGCAGGAGAACAAGTATCTGCCTCCCCACCTGGAGCTTTGGGGGCCCCATCAGTTAAGTTGGAAGCCCTTAATGAACTGATCCACTTTGACCACATTTACACCAAACCTGCCGATTTGGTTAGCGAGGAGAGCATTTCTGAAGTCAAAAGCGAAGAGATCAATGATTCCGTTGCCTTCTCTGAAGCCGGTGAAGAACTCGAGGTGGAAGACCAAACGGTGTCCATCAAAGACGAACCAGAGGAAGTGGTCATCCCTGCAGCGGAGCGGGATCCAATTGGCGTTGATCAATTTCTCTCTGACATCTCTTCCTTCAGCAGCTACGACAAGGCTACGTGTCTGACAGATGCATACAGTGACTCTGGATATGAGAGGTCTCCATCCCCTTTCAGCAACATTTCATCCCCCCTCTGTTCTGAGGGCTCTTGGGATGATATGTTTGCTACTGAACTCTTCCCCCAACTGATTAGTGTCTGAAAACAAATGCCATTTTGCATATAGTATCATTTGTAAGTCACAGTGTAAGTGATATTGCTATGTGCTTCATAGTGAGGTACAAACAATAGTGTATAACCCATCTTGCGTTTAGACCAAAGGCACTGCTTTTAAAAGCTTCTGTTGTAATGCAGCAGGTGTGTTTGTGTGGGGTTCAAGCACCATCGATGTCCAGCAACCGTTTTTGATTTTGAATGTGCATCTGTTCATGTACAGTTAAAAAAAAGCTTCAGTATTTTTGTAGAACGGCGGGGCACTAATTGTTTTAAACGTATAAATATTTATTTGTGTATCTCTCTCTTTCCAGAGTCATCTGTATTGTAATCTGTATTAAGGCTTTATGTATAAAATGTTATTGTAAATGCTCTCCTCAATCATAATGCATTAAAAATATCAGCATTGCGTAACTTGTTGCTGGTCAGTGACTCCCAGAGTGAATTTGAATGCGTGCTAGATCTGTTATGACATCTGCTTTCCATGTAGTAGTGCAATATTCAGAAGTACTACTACAAGATAATTGTGGGACCCAGAATCACAATCTAGTATTCCTGACCATGTCATGTTGCCCATGGGACTTTGCCCTCTGCTTTCTGTACTTTTCTAAAATATGAGGAGATAAGGTAGGTTTGGAAAGTAAATGATTATACTATATGAATCATGTCAAAACATCTCTTATCTGATCACACAGTGAGGCATTTCAGTTAGTCTGTTAGGATTTCTGTATTTTTGCAAAACGTTTTTAAATAGACCTGTTGTAACATTTCCTGAGTTCCTGTTTCAGTCGAAAGCGCTGTGGTGTAATGTTCAAGTTTGTGACCACAGGATGATTTTTATTTTTTTTTCTTCACACCAGGCAAATTCAATCAACCCAGTTTCTCAATGCAGGGTGGAGACCGGGGAGGATGGTAGCACTTTTAACACCCCAGGCCCTTAATTTCTAGTCCATGGCAATGTTTCAAAGTAATACTGCATGGTTTGACTTCCTGATTCACCTACAAGACTAAAATGTACAACTGCTGTATCCAAACACTGAATGTGTCAACAGGACATTTCGACAGACCTTTTTTTGAACACCTCAGTTTATTTTTAATATCACATTGTGGCATATTTTGTCTTATACTTTGACTCAAATTAGAGGAAGTTCCTGAAATTTGCAGAGGTGAGAGGTTTAATGGTGTTTGATATTGTGAACTAACTTTCATGATAGCACGGTGCAACAGAAGGCAGGGCTTTCTTATGTTCTGTTTAAAGTAATCTGTAAACGAACAGAATGCAATATTGGTACTGACTACGCTTACTATGATTTAGTCTTTGGGTAAGCATATGACATAATTGTTAATTCTCAATATATGTATTCTTTTGTTAGAGGGGATCAACCCAAATGGCAAAGCTCAAGCTGAAATTAGAATGTTATTTAAGCTCATAAAATGAAGCTATCATCACCTTGTGGATGATTAAGAGAAACTACTACAGTAACTCTCAGTTTACTGGTCTCAGCAAAGCTATAAAGAGCCCAGCAGCTGATGGACACTGGGAAATACCCAGAAATGCTCCACCCTCTGGTTCAGGGACTATCCACAAATTAAATCTAACTTTGGGCTTCATATGCCTTTAAAAAAAAAATTAAACACTTGCAGCACACTTTAAAATAATATACTGATCTTTTAGGAAAATCTGTGACGGGTCAAATGTTTTGTCTGCAACAAATCAGTCTGCAGATGCTTTATGAATGCCAGTGGCAGAAGCTGGAACTACAGTTGTATGCATGTGTACCATCTGCACAATACAATAGCAAACATACGCATTAAACTAATAAGTAATAACATTAATATTCTCCTAACCCAAACCCAACCTAGTCTCATAGAATTAAGTCAACTAAGTAAATTTTTGCAAACCGACAGATATTTTTTCACACTATTACACACTGCTATGTGTATACACTTATACTATAACGCATTATTTGAAAAACAATATATTTTAACACTTGTATTACAGACTTACCTTCATTTACACACTCATTCCAATGTAATTAGCTTGTGTTGTAGCTCATCTCAGTGTCTAGGACTTTGGACTTTGAAGTACATGGTTCAAGACCAGTCAAGCACGCAAGCTAACACATAAGATGAGTGTGTCATAAAAGCCACACGAGATGATGTAGTTGCTTCACAAAACGTGCTTTTCATTTCTCATTTTGTTTTTGGACACTGTTGTTTAGGTTAAGGTGTTGGTTAAGGGTAAGGATGTTTATTTTTGTGTCTTACTCTTATTTGTTTCAGATCACTTTTGATTAGGTTTAGGTTAAAGTTTTAGGTTTGGGAGGTACATTTTACTCATTAAAACCTCCATCTAATATTTACCTTAAAAACCTTGTCTACTTATGATACAATTTCACCTGCTTTTGGCGCCCCCCTGCTCGAAATTTCACTGGAAAACTGCTGCCAAATGTGTAATAAGGCATGTAATTTTGTTCTGGGAAATGTTGCCATGAGACCAGGCTGCCCAAACCCTAAACCTAACCCTAGGGCCACATTCACATAGCAGCAGAAAATGGTTGTCAAACCTGTTTTGAATGTACACACGTATCTCATGGGGTTTCATTAACTCATGGAGATGGAGAAATGAGCTACATGTCATCCGCAGATTCAGCCGTCATCTTCCACCAGAAACTCATGGGTGCGAGACGCACAACAAATAAAATCCTTCATAAAAGAGTTGGGAGCCATGAACCAAACCAACCAGCTCCGAAGTGAATCCCAACATCATCACAAACTTTGTTTTGAGGCAAAAAAGGTATTTGAAAATCGGACATAAAGACATAGGTACAAGGATGTATACTTATCGTGTTTCATGAGGGCACGGACTACAATCCCATGGAGCATTGCAAATGATTGAATACAATTTAATAAAAAACGATGGGAATGTATAAAACTATTGATTTTAGGTCATTGATTATAAGTATAATAACAATATATTTTATGCTTATTGCAAAATATCCCAATATGTACAAATATATAAGTGGTTTAAGGGTGAAGAGAGACCGACTTGATTACGTCATTAACAGTGTGTCGTGGGAGTGCACAGTTGCTCTGTTTCGTTAGACACGGTTCTCTGGTTGATGTATCTTTCTCTGCTGGATCATGGGTAATGTAGTAGTTTACCATGAATTCCGCTATCAAACACGATTTTTAAACGATGAAGTTGAGATGACGCAGACGGATGGCTTCAACTGTACGACATACCGTCGATGAACAACCTCGGTGCTCATGGTCTGTTTTTAAAGGTTTATAAGTTATCGTTGAAAATCAATTAGTCTATGGGATAAATGTATGGGATTTTTACTTCCAGAACCAGACTGTTGTGCCCTATTGTGATAAGACATAGCGGTGTTATGGACGTCTCCATCTTTTAGTCACTGTCACTATGGTTACAGCAGTTAAACTACGGTTTGTGACTTTGAATGATCGTTCATACAGACTGCATTCAAACTGCTACATGCGTGCATGTTTTATGAACTGAACATTTCAAGACATCTGTTAGTAAATATGGGTGTCAATCCCAAACACTGACTGTGAGAACGTAGCCTAAAAGTACTGAGATGGACTGTGATTTTCAGGCCATGAACATTCGCCATGGAATTCGGCATACCGGGTCTGAATTTGGGTTGAAAACATTTTTGAACTAACTTGCAGATTTCCTGTGGGATTATTTTGAAAAATAAATTCTACCTCTTTACAGCAATCTCTTTAAGTTTTATACCTGGTTCAAATCCTCAGTCTTTCTTAGCTATATAAAACCCAGTTTGTAATATACAATGATGTGACATTGGAATATGTTGAAGCAACAGACTCGAACACTGTCAAGTTGTTATTGAACTTGTGCTTTATTGTAATACTAATTCAGACAACTTTCTTTTTGTCTGACATCAACACAAATGGCCTCAGCACAAAAATACCAATATGGATAGACTATTTCAAGCCAGATCAGAGGGAGAATCCCTGCAGAGACATATTACAGATCAAAGTCATCTGTGGAAGAGCTTTGCAGCCAAATAGTTTCTCGGATCACAAACGGATGAGAACAAACATGTGATGCTGAAGGTCAAATTGGGCAAAGGCTTTTTCAAGGATTAAGTTCTTTTTGAGTGTTTTTGTGGTTCTCTCTTGAGACTGAAACGACAATATGAACATCAGAATAAGCTTCTCCATTCAACACAAGTATGTATTGACCAATGGCAGTACAAGCATGGGCTTGATATATACATTTTCTCAGGCTTTATATTTGTTTACTACTATAATGTTATAATACAACTGTAGTGTTTGATTGTCTTTTTTCTGGGTAAAAGGCAGTATTAGAAAATCAAAAACAAATGTTACTTCAGAACAACCATCAAATCACACAACGCATCAATTAATGCCAACTGAAACAAGAAAGTAGAAAATAACCACCAGTCTTTCCTGTACTGGTGTGTGAGCAGCACCTGGTTTCAAGCTGACTCAGCGTGTGTCACCAAGACTAGAAATACAAGAACACAATGATGGAATGACATTAAACAAAACACCTTTTTCTCTATTCTTGAATGAAGTTATTTCTTCTTATCCTGAAAGGAATCATGGACACATTTAGAGTTTTAGCTTTAGTCTAGTCCTATATGCAATTTACACTGTTTAAGTATAAATTATGCACTTCAGGCTTCTAGTTTAATATCTGTGTGGTCATGATATTTTATTTTGGAGGCCCCTACCACTATTTGTGGCAAACAGGACAAATTTCTCTCCTACAATTCAGATGATTGCCTCCCTAAAAACACTGTCCAAACCTACCACTGCCGACGACCTCTTCAAAGCTCACAAGCAGCAGTCTTAAAACAGTCCTGGTGTAAAATTATATGAGTAAATGTGAGTAAAGGGGGTGGGTGTCAATTCTGGCCATATATGCAGGACCAAGAAGATGACCAAAACAGGAAGCAGCTCTGAATTTTTTTCCCTTTCTTACCATTAAATGGAAAAACAATATTTCTGTCCTCTGTTTATTTTCTTATGATTGATGTGTTTGCTAAAAAGCATATTATTGTATTATATCACTGCAAGTATTTGTTCCAGACTGATTTCACAGTGAAATCAGAAACCATGGTAGACTTTTCTTTAGCTTAAATCGGTTTGTGCAAACTGAAATTTTAAACAATGCCCCCCAGTGGCCAAAGCAGGAAGTGTTGTTGAGCGTCTAGGCACGTGTGAGCTCCATTTTCCACATGAAATGTCCACAGAGAGCCACCAAAAGTGAGTTGTAAACCAAGTTGTTTTCATCTGTACAGGCTGTAATACAGTGAAGAGGAATATATATTTTATAAACTGTACCCCCAACCCAAACTCTATACCTAAACCTAACAATGTAATGTTCTAGGGAAAAATGCAACCTCCGAATTGGGCTCATCACTGATTATGCAAACTCAATTACTTCCTGGTTTGCTGTATTTGAACCCGGGTATCCCTCAATGCTGATGTAACAAACTTTGGCTGCACTACAAGGGAAGGTAAACAGCTCAAGCTGATACAAAAATGTCTGATGGGAGATGGTGCTTGTCAGTGCATAAAGTGGCTGATCCTATGGTACTAGAACTCTCGGAAACAACATGCTAACCTGAGACTCGTAGTAACGGATTAATTGACAGCTGCTGTCAGACTCTATGTTATTATTATTCCTCACACGGTCGCAAGACGACATGTACATGAATCTGGCGTGGTGAGCTGGAACCTGCTTACGTCAGCTGTCACCGCTTACGTCACGAAGTACCGCAACAGCCAATAGGAAAATTCAACTGCAGTAGCCACCGTTCAACCTGAAGAGGGCAGCACTCAGACGTTTTTACACCATATATTGTAGAATTAAAACACTTTATACACAAATGTCAAAACAATTACTTGAATCAATGACCAGTACTAATAAAGCCCCATGCTTACAGATCATTAACTAAAAAAAGTTGGTTTAGGGTTTAGTTACCCTTTAAAATCCATCCTATTCCACGGTGTGACACACTCACTTGAAATTGTACAAGAAACCATTAAGAATTATTCTTTGTAAAAAAAAAAAAAAACAGTTAGCAATAAGGCCAAATATAGTCATGACTAAAGGACATTGCTCAACATATAGCCTGGCAGCTTTGAATGCTGAACTTGAACTTTTTTTTAAATGTTATTTTTAGGGCCGGGACTCGATTAAAAAAATTAATCTAATTAATTAGAGGCTTTGTAATTAATTAATCACATTTTAATTGCATAAATATTTGAAATGAGAACAGTGAGAAGTAATTTTTTTTCACATGGATTTTTAGTATACCATTGAATAATGACTGAATACATAAGCTTAAGCAACAAAATATTGTTTATTTTTGTTCAACCAAGTCCAGCAGACCAGTGCAATTTTTGCCATTAAGTGTAACAATAGCATATTTAGAAATATAGTACATTTCAGAAATTCAGGTAGCCTATATGTAGGTAGACCTTCTGTAAACTATGTTTTTTTAAGTAAAACACAATACTTTCAAGTACATTCAGTGGAAACCCTGACTATTAGAAAACATCTCTCTGTTGCTTCAGAGGCCATAACAGACTAAGTCCAACTCTCAATAACCTTGGCCAAAACAATAAAGAGTTCAACATAAAGTGCCAATTGCACCAAAAACATAATACATAGTTCAACATAAAGTGTACCATTTAAAATAAAATAAAAACAAGTGCCAGTGATTGACCTCAGTCCCTATTCTTCCAATATCCTGATGAAAATGCGTTGAGGTGATATGCGAATTCCTTGTTGCATAGCTTGCACACAACCATGCTTCCATCCGTTCGTTTTTTATAACAAAATTTCCCATCCACGGGGCCAGAGCTGGATTATCCATAAGGGCACTTGGGCCAGTGCCCAGGGGCACCAACCATTCACAACCACTAGGGGGGCACCACATGACACAAGCTTTAAAAATATTTTTCGTAAATTGTTATATTATTAACTTGAAATTCTTGAAAGACCATACATAACTTGTTTATGAACACTAATTTAATAATAATAATAATAATAATAATAATAATAAATTATAAATAAATGAAGATTACATGACCACTATCACTCCCCCCCTCCCCAATCTGTCAGAGTTGAATTGGTCCACAACAAGTACGTGCAAATGTGTCATTTTTTTAACGGCTACAGAAAATGAATCAAAATCCAAAATGGACAGACGGCAATTGAGTGGTTTCGCAAAAAGAAGATTAAAGAAAGAGAAGGACGCTAGACGTTTAGCTACAATAAAAAATGTTCCAGGGATCGACAATTTTTTTGTTAGATCGCTAGTTTTTTGGGAGAACACTGGAATTGCAGACACCAGCAGCGCTAAGTCTGACACCACTGGCTCTGCTAGCGGGGGAGATGCAGCAGCTGCTAATGTTAGTCAGGGCGTCGGCGATGACCGCCAGGCGAATGAGGATATTCTCCTTGTCCTTGGGGGAGACAGGAGCGAGGAAGACTCGGGTGAGGAAGAGGACATTAATGAAGGTAAATATTAGGGGTGGGACGGTACATGTAAGTTATTCGTATTGAACCGAAACAGTACGGGCGTCACGTCTCGGTGCACGAATTTACACGGAGAATACACAGTATAAAAATAAATAAAACTAAATAGCGATACATATCGCTCTATTTCGCATAATGAACAGTCTGATCAAGATTGCAATGCTGGAGTGAGTGTGTGTGTGTGCGCGCGCGCGCGCGCGATCGAACTGTGTGTGTGTGTGTGAGAGAGACACTGATCTATTATAGAATGTCATTATATAGATCAGTGGAGAGAGAGAGCGAGAGAGAGAGCCGTGGTCGCGATCGAACTGTGTGTGTGTGTGTGTGTGTGTGTGACGTGAGCGAGAGAAAGCCGTGGGCGCGATCAAACATAAAAACATACTCCGTCATTTTGTTCATACAGGACATCATTCAAACTGCAAAGTGTTTACTTATATTCGTGTACGCTCGCAATAAAACACAACAAAGTGCTTTTGTCACACTCTAAACTCTTGTCAAACTGTAACCTACAACTGTCACTCAACAAAACACACACACACACACAAATCTGTTTATTTTTAAGTTACACATTCTACATTGATTAAAAATCAAATGTGTTTTAATGGTAGTATTAATAAATTGAGACATTTGAATATAGTGCTCACTGCTCATATGCCTACATGTATGTAGTTGGACAAGTTAGGAAATTACATTTGAGAAATCACCTTGATTATGTCTTGTCTGATTGGGGGGGGGCCTTTTGAGGTATAGTGCCCAGGGGCACCACACTGTCTTGATACGGCCCTCCACGGGGCCAACCAAAGCGGTCTCGTCAGCTTCTTCGTTCATGTTCACTGTGGTTTGTTGTTGTCTGAAGTCATGAACGCTAGCTGGTGCTCCAGTATAATCGGTCCGCCGAAACTCATCCAGTGAGAAACGTTCCGCGGTGCAAATATAAGTGTGATTAAAATGCGTAAAAAATGTTTAACGTGTTATTTTTTGTGTAATTAATTAATCTTAATGAACGCGTTAAAGTCTGTAATTAATTAATCTTAATTAACGCGTTAAAGTCCCGGCTCTAGTTATTTTATTAAGCAAATTCATTAATGATGCAATTTAATGTTGACAAAGCTACTTGTTTTCAAACTTTATTAACAGAAACTAGGCATTTAGAACTGTATGTTCTTCAGTAAAAACAGTTGTTGAAAGGATTTGTAAAATAAAACAATTGTCCGTTGTACATTTTTGTCAGTATTTTTCATTTGTTTATTTTTATCTTTTTAGATAATAGAAAGTTATAAGTTTTAATATAATTTTAAGTCATATTGAGCCCCCCATGGAAGTTTGCTGAGGCCCCTTTGTGGGCCCCTACCCCCTGTTTGAGAACCACGTTTACATAATCCCTGACATGTAAACTAATGTTGATAGCTGGCCTATATGGGTGCTGAAAGGCGATCTACACCATAAACCTTAGATATAATCTTTTTTCCTGTAACCAAGAGGTTTGTAATTAAAACATCAGGTATGTTTTGAGATACAGTGGATCCATTACATTCTTTGTTTCAAAAGAAATGATGAAGAAACAATTATGGCTTTGACTGAATGTCCTTAAAATTGGTTAAGGCAGCATGCTGTTTTGCTGTTGAGCATTAACTGATAGATAGTGAGCAACCCACCGATTAAGCCACATCATGCTGTTGCTATGGTTTCACTTCCTGAATGTGTAGAAAATCACACACACATATTTTAATCACCCAAGATCTATCAGCAATTGCATCCTTGTAGAAAAAGCACGAGATTGCATCATCCAATGAAAACAACCAGTAACTAATTTTAATCGATGGATGGTAGAATTGCAAAGATTTTGCCCTTTGATAAAGCTATTACAAAGCAGGAGGATAAATAAGTCAATTCAAGTCAATTTTATTTGTATAGCGCCTTTCACAACACACATCGTTTCAAAGCAGCTTTACAGAATATCAGCATTAACAGACGATAAAACTGTAATGTCTATAAAGTTGATTAATCATCATTGTGTAATTTAGATAAAATATGATTTTTAATAGTGTTTAAAAATAATTAAATGATAATTGTATTAATAACCCCAGTGAGCAAGCTGTAGGCGACTATGGCAAGGAACACAAAACACCATAAGATGTTGATTAATGGAGAAAAATAACCTTGGGAGAAACCAGACTCACTGTGGCGGTCAGTTCCCCTCTGGCTAACATTTTGAATGTAATGTAAATATTAATTATGTATAGGTCAAATCATGGTTTAAAATTATTAAACTAAGTGTTAAGGGTCAGTGATTAAACATCGATTGTGTTTGAACTGTAAGATTAATGACCAAAGTCTTTGAAGTCCATCTAGATTAATTGCAGAAGTTCACATAGATGAAATTGTCCTTGTTAATTGGCTGATGAAGGCTTTTGTTGGCAATAGTCTAAGCATTTCATTTTAAGATCGTAGTCCATAAATAGACCGAGGTGATGCAGGTTGGAGTTGGCATCATTTCATCCTCTGAAGTCCATCATAATAGACTGAAGTGATGTTTGGCTGGCACCGGTTGCATTTAGTCATCATCATTCTGCAACATGTAGCAGTGGAGTCCAACATGAAGCAGGAATGGTGCTGGATCCAGCCGGTTCTGGTGACCTCAGGATAGCAGTCCCGAGGTTGAGACAGGGAAACAAATAAAAAGATGTAAGCGTAGATGCCATTCAATTTATTGCAGAGTTAGAGATCATGCTCAATGTTTCTGGTTTCTGGTTCCGGCAGACCCAACTAAAGCAGCCTAATTGTGGGTTGGAGGATAAATTAGGTGTATGCCTGGCTAAATAGATGAGTCTTTAGTCTAGACTTAAACTGAGAGAGTGTGTCTGCATCTCGAACAGTATTTGGGAGACTATTCCATAGTTTAGGAGCCAAATATGAAAAGGATCTTCCTCCTTTAGTGGATTTTGATATTCTAGGAACTATTAATAATAAGAACATATGTTTAAAAAACATTATTATATGCTAATGAAATAGTCTTGGTTTTAAACAGAGAAAAAGTGTGTGCATGTATACCAGTGAAACCCTTGACAAGATTTTTGAGAAGTTTAAACCCATAGGAAACAATATTCAAATATATTTAACTGCTGAATGCTACAATTGACCAATAAGAATCAAGTATTCTAGAGTGCTGAATAATAGAGAGTAACAGTGCCAACCCACATATTAAATGTTGATTATAACTACAGACACAATATATTTAAATTGTATATAAAAATATTTACATATTTACAAATATATAAGTAGTTTGAGAATGTAAGGAGAATAACTCCATTGCGTCATTCACAGTGCGTCATGGTAGTGGGCGGTCACGTCGTGGCTCTTTTGGCGTGCATTGTTTTGGTGATCTGTGGAAGATTCCTCTTCAGGATCATGGCCACTGTAGTTCTTTACCATGAATTCCACTTAAACATTATTTATTTTGTATAAGAAAATTAAGCTGAAATAATGTGTACTGATGGCTTTAACAGAATGAATTAATTAATGAATGTTACGTTTATATAGTGCTTTTCTGACACTACACTCAAAGCGCTTTACACAGTGAACTGCACCACCACCTCTCCTCAACCACCACCAGCGTGCAGCATCTACATGAAAGATGCAACAGCAGCCATAGATGCCAGTATGCTCAACACACACTGGCTATTGGTGGAGAGGAGAGAGTAGAGTGGTGGTGGTGTAGTGGTCTAAGCACATAACTGGTAATCTGGTAATCAGTAGGACACTGGTTCAAGCCCCACAGCCACCAACATTGTGTCCTTGAGCAAGGCACTTTACAGGGGATTGTCCCTGTAATAAGGGCTCTGTAAGTCGCTTTGGATAAAGGCATCTGTCAAATGCATAAATTATAGCCAATTCATGGTTTGGATTGGGATTATCAGGAGGCCATGATTGATAAGGGCCAATATTGGGAATTTGGCCAGGACACTGGGGTTATATCACTACTCTTTTCGAGAAGTGTCCTGGGATTTTGAATGACCACAGAGAGTCAAGACGAGTCCGAAGGATTGCTACTTCCTGAACCGACTGCTGCACTATATAATAGGGGCTATTCCCATCTTACTTTAAATATACCCCTTCCTTTTAAAGAAGTAAGCCTATTTAAACCTGCTGAGCTTCAGGTGTTCCTATGGTAATTTTCAGTAGACTGGGACCCTGAAAAGTAAAGGAAGTAGAAATAATAATTGCATTAAAACATTCCTTTCCTGTAAGGATTGTAAAGTAGGTATTCTAGTTGGGGCATTCCTGTACATGTTTTTTATGAGTTACGACACAGCGATTGAATTCTGTGTACACAGTGATGTTTTTGACCTCACTGATGGTGTCCTGTGTCATAGTCATGATGCAAGAGTGACATACTCAGTGAGATCACTGTGACCTGCCCCTCAGGACAGCCCTCATCACCTCCTAATGAAATGCAAAGGTTTAGTATTTGAATAAACTATATAATATGTTTATTTGCTATAATAAGTGACCGCATATTATAATAAATTAACCAATCATATCATAACCTTTATCGGTTTATGGCCAGGTGCTAGAATGCAGACTTCAAAGTACACCCACTTGAGACAATTTCTAGCAGGATATAAATTTACGTCAATTCCCTGACTGAATTTTTCTAGAGAAGGCACAAGCACCACAGTGACCACAATTAGTTGTGAAACCAAGAGACTGAGCGCAGATGAAGATTCAAAATATAACTTTCTATTTTTATATTTTGCTTTTGAAGTGAAATATGACTTCGACATGTTTAGAAGCTTTGTGAGCATCATAAATAGGCCAATAGGAACTGGATTAGAAGTTCAAAGGTTAAAGTCTCATGACTTCTTGTGTCACATGACATAAGATAATGTTAGGTTGACTTTCCATCTCTTGTGCATTGGAGGGTACTGCATGTAATTGAAGAGTAAATATTGAATTTTCCATTGGATGCAAGGAGATTATTGACAGTGTGGTAAAGCACAGACTGCATCTACCGACACACACACACACACACACACACACACACACACACAAATCAATTTAGCAATATTCTAAATGAACAACTGTCAGTTCCCTCTCATGTTTTAAATACAAAATTTATATTTTTTGCTACCTGGCGATTAACCATGCGTGTCACTGAAGTTGCTAGCCACAACTGTCTATTGCAGCATCAATGTACAAAACCAAAGATGAAACAGTTGGTGTCTGTGAAGGAGCAAGTACAATGCAATCCTCAGAAAGAGCTGTGTCCCAGAACTACACACTGAGGTATTCAAGAAATGTCTATCCGCTTATCATTCCAGATAAGAAATTCTGCTGATTTTAAAGGGCGCTGGCACAGTTCATGACATGATAAGAGAGGTGAGCATATTTGAAAAATAGTTTATTTGTCAAATAGTGTCTTTAATGCCAGGAAGAACAAGACACACACATACATAAAGCAACAACTTTCCACTACTTATTCTTAGAAATCCCTAAAATGTCACAATCTTTGGCCCTAAACAGCTGAAATTACTGAACAACATGTATACAATCAGTGTACAGAGCTGAATTTGCACTGCTTTTGTTGGCCAGGTCATTTAACTAATAGCAGGAACACATGGATACCTGTCATGGGTGACTGGACAATTGCACTTCAATGGAGCAGAGACAGAAAAACATCTTTCTTACCAAAATGACTCAGAATGTTTATTTCTCCATGACACATAATACAAAATGTGCTTTTATATGAACATAGAAGAGACCGAACATGAGCAGAGAGACACATATACAGTGAGGAAAATAAGTATTTGAACACCCTGCTATTTTGCAAGTTCTCCCACTTGGAAATCATGGAGGGGTCTGAAATTGTCATCGTAGGTGGATGTCCACTGTGAGAGACATATTCTAAAAAAAAATCCAGAAATCACAATGTATGATTTTTTTAACTATTTATTTGTATGATTCAGCTGTAAATAAGTATTTGAACACCTGTCTATCAGCTAGAATTCTGACCCTCAAAGACCTGTTAGTCTGCCTTTAAAATGTCCACCTCCACTCCATTTATTATCCTAAATTAGATGCACCTGTTTGAGGTCGTTAGCTGCATAAAGACACCTGTCCACCCCATACAATCAGTAAGAATCCAACTACTAACATGGCCAAGACCAAAGAGCTGTCCAAAGACACTAGAGACAAAATTGTACACCTCCACAAGGCTGGAAAGGGCTACGGGGAAATTGCCAAGCAGCTTGGTGAAAAAAGGTTCACTGTTGGAGCAATCATTAGAAAATGGAAGCAGCTAAACATGACTGTCAATCTCCCTCGGACTGGGGCTCCATGCAAGATCTCACCTCGTGGGGTCTCAATGATCCTAAGAAAGGTGAGAAATCAGCCCAGAACTACACGGGAGGAGCTGGTCAATGACCTGAAAAGAGCTGGGACCACCGTTTCCAAGGTTACTGTTGGTAATACACTAAGACGTCATGGTTTGAAATCATGCATGGCACGGAAGGCTCCCCTGCTTAAACCAGCACATGTCAAGGCCCGTCTTAAGTTTGCCAATGACCATTTGGATGATCCAGAGGAGTCATGGGAGAAAGTCATGTGGTCAGATGAGACCAAAATAGAACTTTTTGGTCATAATTCCACTAACCGTGTTTGGAGGAAGACGAATGATGAGTACCATCCCAAGAACACCATCCCTACTGTGAAGCATGGGGGTGGTAGCATCATGCTTTGGGGGTGTTTTTCTGCACATGGGACAGGGCTGACTGCACTGTATTAAGGAGAGGATGACCGGGGCCATGTATTGCGAGATTTTGGGGAACAACCTCCTTCCCTCAGTTAGAGCATTGAAGATGGGTCGAGGCTGGGTCTTCCAACATGACAATGACCCGAAGCACACAGCCAGGATAACCAAGGAGTGGCTCTGTAAGAAGCATATCAAGGTTCTGGCGTGGCCTAGCCAGACTCCAGACCTAAACCCAATAGAGAATCTTTGGAGGGAGCTCAAACTCCGTGTTTCTCAGTGACAGCCCAGAAACCTGACTGATCTAGAGAAGATCTGTGTGGAGGAGTGGGCCAAAATCCCTCCTGCAGTGTGTGCAAACCTGGTGAAAAACTACAGGAAACGTTTGACCTCTGTAATTGCAAACAAAGGCTACTGTACCAAATATTAACATTGATTTTCTCAGGTGTTCAAATACTTATTTGCAGCTGTATCATACAAATAAATAGTTAAAAAATCATACATTGTGATTTCTGGATTTTTTTTTTTAGATTATGTCTCTCACAGTGGACATGCACCTACGATGACAATTTCAGACCCCTCCATGATTTCGAAGTGGGAGAACTTGCAAAATAGCAGGGTGTTCAAATACTTATTTTCCTCACTGTAAAATCTCTTTTTGAGAAAGAAAAAGTGTGCCTGTCAAGAATATTTAGGGGTCATGTTTTTTCCCCCAACATCAGAAGAAAAGTACTCAGAAAAGAACTTTTTTGTTGTATTTTGTAATTATAAAAGGTGATTCTCATTCATTTCACCATTATATTAATATAATAATTCATCATCGTACTAGAGGGGAAAAAATACTGTAAAATAATGATTTTATGTAATACAGCAAATAAATGGATCAGATATTCGCAAAAACATTTATGCAATTTGTGAGTTTGTTATGATAGCAAAAAAGTTGTGTGTTGCACTCTTGGTGGACTGTGATTGGTTGACTCTGCTGTGAAGCCATGTGTCGTATTCTGCTTCAGGCATCTTTACCACATTCTGCCTCACTATCTGTAAATGAGAAAAAGAGAAAGATGAAAGACCACTTCTCATAATTACAACCCGCTTGCAGCCTATCCTCCCAGTTCCTGACAATAGCTTATTACACACTAAATAATCCATCATTTTATGGCCCAAATGGCTGGCTGTTACCGGCGGCTTGTCTAGACTCGGTTTAGGGGGTCAGCAGCATTTCTGCAGTTACAATTAAAGAAGATGAATGGCTTTGGAAGTTGGGACACCTAAGATCTAAAACTTAATCACAAACACATTATCAAATAGATTAAATAGATTGAAAGTCACTGAAAAAAACTGTCCACATTGTGTATGCTAAACTTTGTTAACTTTCGCAAAACTTCCAAAGAAAACGTCATGGTTAACGATCGAGTGAGCTACTTAAACGACAGAATGAGTTGTTTACTTTCTGTGAGGGTAATGTTTAGTGATGACAGAGATGTTCTTGGGGATACATGAGAAAAACACTGTCTTACTACACTTTACTGGTGTCTTGACTAGGACAAAACGCACATGCTTGTACTAGAACTATCAAACAGAGCTTTGTGAAGCTTTTAATTTGATAAACCACTTACGTTAATTCTTCTGTTATTATTTGAGCTGAACATATGTTTAAATATTCATTTTTAAGTTCATTTTAGTGTTTTAGTGTTTACATTGTCATGACAACAAAGTTGTTAAATTGGATATAACTTTACACCAAAAATATTTATGATTTTATTGAACTAAAATCATCTTAGCATGCGTATTGTTTATGTCTTGTGGCTATACTTTTGAATGGATTGGGCCTATTGACTTTAAGGAAAGAAAGTGACTGTATAGACCCATGAAAAAGGCATCATGTGTAGCACACCGATAATGGAAGACAAGTTGGTAGAGATGCAGAAATTAAATAGGTACATTTATAATACAGCCAAAGATGGCAGAATATATTAAGTAATAACACTTAATAAAATTATTTTATGTATTTATTTATCATTGACAAAATCATCAAACTGATAAAAGGCTGAATAAAGTGCTTTGTTGATTCAAATGGGAGTCTTACCAACTAAATTACAGTTAATCTTTCAGTATGGAAGACTACAACATGCAAATAGCTTATAATTCTGCAGCTGTCATTCACTATTTATACTCATTTTCCATTGAACTCATCTTATGGGTGTGATGATGGTATGTGAAGAGGAGTTTTTGGGAAAATTATAGAGATATATTAAGAATCATGATATTAAATTAATAACAAAGATCCTTAATTAGATGTGGAACCGTCCAGTATATAGTGGCCCCCAGTATTGCATTTGGACACTTACTGTATGTCACACTTTTTTTCAATTTTCATTAGAAAACTACATTTCAAACCAAGCAGCATCTGCAAAAATATGCTAGACTTTCTCTTAGAACTAATTTTATTTTTCTTACTTTACTTTTTTGCATTTGATTTTGACCGACTGGTTTAAGGCCATTTTTATTTGTATTTACAAGTATTAATTTATTTATTTTGGATACATGAAGTCATTTTGCCTCAAGTTCACACAAGTGTCCTGGCTGAGTAACCATAGGTGTAGTTCACTTCATTTCCACCTATGTGTAGCAACCAGAAAGTTTTGTGCTTGAAAAATGTGCCATCTCTCTTGTTATCTAATGAAGCAACATTCATTCTAAGTCATAAATTTTTTGTGTTGCTTAGTGTCCAAATACTTTTTCAGGCCACTGTACTTCTGAGGCAAATGACTAGAGGTCCAGCTATGTTCTTGATCACATTAAAGTGAAGCATTTTTCTCTAAATAAATAAAAAAAAGAAAGAAATATTACTGAGAATTTCAGTAGAATGTGCAAGAAAGCATCAGTGTTTGCCATCTAGTACCTCTAATGCCACACACAGGTCCGGGTAGCAAAGCTCCCAGGTTTGGAGGGAGTTTAGGACCCTGAGAAAGCTGTGCGGATGAACTCGAAGTGTGTCACCTTCTGTAAATCTACTCAACTTTCCCAGTATACATGTTATCCTCCTGTCTGAATGTTTGATGGGGGCCAGGCTACTTAGCAACGCCGAGAGCCTTGAGTAGACACATATGCACCGGGAAGGAGTGTGTTAGTATTATGTCAGCATTTATTCAACATTGCTGTTTATAAACAGCAATGTTGAATGCATACATACACTTGTACCTGCAAAAAAACTACATCCTATTGGGTCATTCAGTTTAACATTTACCAAACACACACACTCCCACACACATCGTATTAAAGATAGTTCACCCCCAAAAAAAGAAAATGCTGTCATTATTTACTCACCTTCATGTTTACATTTACATTTATGCATTTTGTCAGAGGCTTTTCTCCAAAGCAACTTACAGTGCAATTATTACAGGGACAATGGCCGTGGTGTTCGAACCAGCGACCTTCTGATTAACAGCCCTGTGCATTAGCCACTACGCCACCACCACTCACGTTGCACCAAACCCACATCGCAACCTTCTTTCTTCCGTGGAACACAATAGTAGGTAGAATATTAGCCTAGGCTAATATTCTACATAACATCTCAAACAGGAAGATTCAAGTTTGGAACAACATGAGGGTTTGTAAATGATGACAGCATTTTATTTTTGGGTGAACTATCACTTTGCACCAATGTTTTCAAAAGCACTGGAGCTGACATAGACATTAAAACACACACACACACACACACACACACACACACACACACACACACACACACACACACACACACACACACACACACACACGTTGTGTTTCCATGTTTTATGGGGACTTTCCATAGACATAATGTTTTTTATACTGTACAAACTTTATATTCTATCCCCTAAACCTACCCCTAAACCTAACCCTCACAGAAAACTTTCTGCATTTTTACATTTTCAAAAAACATAATTTAGTATGATTTATAAGCTGTTTTCCTCATGGGGACCAACAAAATGTCCCCACAAGGTCAAAAATTTTGGGTTTTACTATCCTTATGGGGACATTTGGTCCCCACAAAGTGATAAATACACGCACACACACACACACACACACACACACACACACACACACACACACACACACACACACACACACACACCACTGAGTACTGTAAGGATCCTCAGTGGTATCAGGGTGTTTTGAGTGCTGCACTGTTGATATAGAGGCCACAGAAGTGAAGGTGGACACAGCAGAATGGATTCGTCCACGGGATGCCATATTGCAAGGAGACCGGACTCTCTGGACCCCAAAATCCAATCTCTTCCTAGAAAGAGAGACAGAGAGAGAGAGAGAAAAACAAGTGAAGGGTGAAGACTCTAGTTTTCACCTCTTTACTACAACATTACTTCATATTTTCCAATATCAGTATAATGCATCGGTGCAGTGTTCCCATTTGTGTTTCTATGTAATTATGTGTTAGACAGATACCTTTTACTGTTGTGCCACGTTTTCAATACTCTGTCAGGATAAAAAGAACTTCAACTGTAAAAAACGAGAGGCTTGCATTCAGTTTTCTTTGTTGCGTTGTGTCTTGACCCTTTTTAGCGTTTTGATAATGACGTGAGCTCGAATCGAGGGTGTGCTGAGTTACTCCAGCCATATCTCCTAAGCAACCAAATTGGCCTGGTTGCTAGGGAGGGTAGAGCCACATCGCGATTAGTGGTTCTCACTCTCAATGGGGTGCATGGTAATTTGTGCATGGAATGCGGAGAGTAGCATGAGCCTCCTCATGCTGTGAGTCTCGGCGCTGTCATGCACAAAGAGCCATGAGATAAGATGCATGGAATGACTGTCTCAGAAGTGGAGGCAACTGAGACCTGTCCTCCACCACCCGAATTGAGGTGAGCAACTGCATCACCATGATTTAAACCATGATCACATGTTTTAAACAGTGTCTGATTAAAGGTGCACTGTAATTTTTTTAAGTATGTCGGAGTGGCTTGCATTAGCTTACACTGACACCTAGTGGCCTGGATGCTGCATCATTTAAAAACAGTAGTTTACAGTTACAGATTCACTGTGA
The DNA here is from genome assembly GCF_025860055.1 of Xyrauchen texanus. Classification (NCBI taxonomy): domain Eukaryota; kingdom Metazoa; phylum Chordata; class Actinopteri; order Cypriniformes; family Catostomidae; genus Xyrauchen; species Xyrauchen texanus. The sequence continues at coordinate 9,033,172 of NC_068279.1, read as the reverse complement.
ACAGTAAACCAGGATTCATTTAATCCATGAGTGACAGTGTCCAGTTACAGGGCAGTAATTGAGATTAAGTTAGTAATATTCAGATGGTCATGTGATGATAACTTGGCTGCCCCGTGAGGCGCCTTGCCCCATGTAGAATGAAAGAGCTTTTAAAAGGTTACTGATACATCTCACATAAGTGGTCATGATATTATTATACATATGTGTTTCAAATTTACTATAAAATTTTTTAGAAGAAAAACTTTTAAAATGAGGAAACCTGCGTTTGTCCTATTTGTTGTGCATGTTCGATCTGAACGGCCCCTAAAATGTCCATACATTTTATATTTTAAGCAACATCAAGACTTCAGGTTAGAATTGATATGAATGTATATGGGGAAGTGTATAACCTAGATCCTGTAACTGGTCCTCATTTCTCCCAAGTTTTTCAAAAATCTTTATAACCTTTTACCTATACAACTTAATTAAAAGTGACAACTGAATTTTTTAAAGTTCAAATACACCATGCAGTTTCTCGTTCAATATGTTGACATAAAAAATGCTATGATATAAGAATTAGCTAAATGCTGTTTAATATAGCTTTAGATGGAGTATAGGATTTCACTCCGCAGGACAGGTCAACTTCCTCAACTAACTACACATACACTGAAGGTCACTATTTCTCCTCATGTGGTGCCACATGAAGACAGGACTCACTTAGCAGTGCGGTCCAGAGCATCGGACAAACTTAGTGTCAACTCTTTTGTTTTGCCCACAAAATATGCCTTTATCTCATTCAGCATGGCTTCCTTCTCGTGGACAAGCTGGCTAGTGTCCGAGGTTTGTCGTCCAGGGGAACTAAGAGGAAAAATATGAAGAAAAACAGCAGAATTGTTTCATATAGGCCTACGTGAGATACGTACAATGGTACACTGCAATCTTACAGATGGCAAGGCAACTTAGGAATTAAACAGTAAAACAATGGAGTTGTTTAATTGGGACTACACACTCTCTGCTTGCTTTTAGCTCAGACATGATGAGGACCAAGCTTGCTGCTTGTCTGTCATTCCAGAGGAACCCAGTTTGGTTAGAAAGTGTATGACTTTCTTTTTTCTTTTGAACACAAATTAAGATTTTTAGTAGAATATCTCAGCTCTGTTGGTCCATACAATGCAAGTTAACAGGGTCCAAAACTTTGAAGCTCATAAAACATAGAAGGGCAGCATAAAAGTAATCCATTTGACTCCAATGGTAAAATCCATATCTTCTGAAGCAATATGAAAGGTGTGGATGAGAAACAGATCAAAATGGACTTGCATTATATGGAACTTCAGTGCTGATATATTCTTCTAGAAAATCTTAATTTGTGTTCTGCAGAAGAAAGAAAGTCATACACATCTGGGATGGCATGAGGGTTGGTAAATCATGAGAGAACTTTAATTTTTGGTTCTATTTGGAGAGGAAATCTCTCTTTTCTGTAAAACTGTAATTTCTGTATGTGAAATATTAAAGTTAATATATACTAATTTATCATATGCAGAAGGTGCTATAACAACAGACACACCTCTTCACTCTCTGAGACTCTATCTTCTCATCAGCGCTTGTATTTTGTTCACTCTCAGGATGGACTTTGACTGACATCATAGATGTGATTCTGTATAATAAGACACATGGTCACATGGAAGCCCACAATAAACACGTATTATAGCAGTCAGGAGTCATCTCACACTCACATGCTTATCAGATGACCTGATTGACAACATACACACAGGCCATTGTTATTAATGAATGAATGAACTATGATTGATATTAAGCAAATTAAATGTGGTCATTTCTAGGTTCACCTGTCTGGTACAGAGATAAATTCACTTTCTGAAGTACCACAGACTTTAAGAACATTCTGGTACACTTCTTGAAGGAGCTTCTGAAGATCTGAAACACACATTATATAACAGTGTTTACACAGTTAAGCACAAATAACACGTTAATCAGTTCATGATGCATATTTAGGTGAACCTAAAAAAGTATTGTGGCAGTCCCATGGTGTGGTATTAGATGGTAGCCTAATATCATGGTACTTTGATATCTACTATGGCACTGAATGAATATCATATCAATTTACCATAGCCTAGTATGTTACTTGGTAGCTACGTCAAGGTACTTCAGAGAATACAAAGGAATTACCATGGTACATGTCCAAAAAAATAAAAAAAACATTGGCAGTACCATTATACTATACCCAAAATGGTATGGTAATACTATGGTACTTTTTTGTTAATAGTGAAGTGATATGCTAACCAGAGCTAAAAATGAAGTAGGCCAAGTCCAGTTCATGTTGTTTAGGCCAGTTCATCTAATTTGTATTCTTTAATTTAAGACACTCCTGTTTAATTAGCAAGAAATGTGAATTTTAATTTTTTTTTTTTTGCTGAAACAATTAGCAACATTATTGTCCTAATTGTCGTATTCAATCGCTTAGCTTGTAGCCAGCGTAAATGATCTAAGTGCGCCCTCTGCCGGTTGATGAGTACATAGCACACTGAAATTAGCCTCCTAATTTAGGAGCAGATGACTGCACAAACAAACACTGAGCCTCTATATTCATCTATTGACCAAAAAGATTTATCACTGGGAAAATATAATCTCCCTCAAACACAACACTCCATTAACTGAGACAAAACACATAAATCTTGTGGAAAAATGAAGTTTCCATCACATAAAATAAACTGGGTTGCTTTCAGAGTCAGGAATAAATTGTTGTGTGTAATGCCTCATAAATACAAACTATAATAATGCCATTTTCAATCTCTGAATTTATTATATATTAAAAAAAGTGTACACTGTTAATAAATTGCCAGATTAATCACGTTTATATAAGCTCCTGTGATAAATAAAGGATGTTCACATTGACTCTTTCCATACTCAAATAAATTCTCATAGAGAGGCTTTAATCCCCCAACCAATTAAACTAGTAGCAATAAAAGTCCAGTAAAGAGGCATATCTTTAGAGTCCAGCTCTTGGATTTCAACCTTAAATCTTTGGGATTGGTCTCTCGCTCGATTAAATGGCACGACCAATAGAGGCTTTATTAGGTCATTTGATTCCAGTTACCAGGAATGAAATAAACAGCAATGACTGTGCAAAAACAAAGGCAGTCTCACCAAGCTCACAAGCTTTCAGGAGAACTCAATATTTTCCTCTGATCTACACTTTGGGCTCCGGAAGATTTTAGCAAATTATCTTGAGGCAAAAGTTTTAGATACCTATAGTGCCCATTACGGCTATATTACAAGATGGGCCCAAACCGACACACAACAAACTGAAAACAGTAAGAACCTTTACAGCACAGCAGAGGCATACATCTAAAAACCCAGTGAAGCATTCTTCAAAGATTCTTTGACGGTGACAGCAGAAGAGGTTAGAAGGAGCAGCAAAGTTTTTTTTTATTTTTATAACCATAAGGGAAAAAAAAAACCTGGGTTGGCAGTCTTATCTGGTCTCCCAGCCTAGTAAGGCTGGTCTGGTTTGCAGGTTTTAGAGGGGATTCATTCATTTATCAGCTTGTCAGGCTGGGAGATCAGCTACCCAACTAGGTAAACCAGTGGAAGACCTGCTTAAACCAACTAAGACCAGCAAACTGGCTTAGGCTGGTTTAAGATGTCCACCCCTCTCAAAGTCTGATTATGAAACAAATCTGATGATTTTTTCCCCATCTTTCTTTCTCAAGAACCGAACGGCACCACAGCACTGAAGTGCATGATGATGATGATGGCATGGACTGTTGCCATGACAATGTGCTTTGTGTGAAAGCATGGTAAGTGATCAGTTGTCAGTGAGATGGGAAACAGATATAACTCTCTTCCTTTGCTGCACCCATCTAGAAACAGGCACTACAGAAACTCAATGTATCTGTAAGTGCGTTATTCATATTTGCATGTGTAGATTTCACAGTATCCCGCAAACATGCAAGCAGATACTTGGGTACCCGGGCAACAGTTTTAAAAAGCTCAATTTAAATTTGAACAAAAAATATTTGGACAATTTATTCATCTGCTAAAGGTGTTTCTTTTCTCATCTGAGTGGCCTTATCATTAAAAGATTTGAACATTTAAAGGACGGGCAAGGAGGCGGCGGGAACCGGCTAATCAGTCAGCATAAAGTTGTCTATCTCTCTCTCTCGGACTGACGTCACCGGTTCCCCCTTATCTCTCTCCTCCCCGGAGGATGGCAGCGAGCCCTCAGACCCCTGGCGGACGGAACCACTCCTCCCCTTCTCGGCAGACAGCAGCGACCCCTCTGTCCCATGGAGTGGTGGTGGTGTAGTGGTCTAAGCACATAACTGGTAATCTGGTAATCAGAAAGATGCTGGTTCGAGCCCCACAGCCACCACCATTGCCCTTGAGCAAGGCACTTAACTCCAGGTTGCTCCAGGGGGATTGTCCCTGTAATAATTGCACTGTAAGTCGCTTTGGATAAAAGTGTCTGCCAAATGCATAAATGTTATGTCCCCAGGCAGATGGCCGCGGCTGCTCCCCTGGCGGATGGCAGTGGTGAGGACTCCACGACAGCGCATCCCTCCTCCCTCCCAGGTTTCAGCAACACTTTAACAATTAAAGGACGGGCGAGGAGGCAGGAACCAACTGAACAGTCAGCATAAAGTTTTAATGCCAAACTCAAGATAAAACAAACATTAACAAACACACACGCATGCAGTGCGACCATGTGCATCTCTCTCTCAAACTGGTGTCTCCGTATCCCCCTTATCTCGCTCTCCCACTGATCATCTGTTTCAGAGCCGGCCGTGCACCCTCACGGCCCGGCCTCGCCCTTCTCCTTCTCCTTGTCACACTCCTCCCCCGCCTGATTCAGGCTGGGGCACCACCGGACTGACCTACTCCCCATCCCATCTCTGGAGGGGAGATGCTGTTCTTCTGGCCATACCATCAGCCAATGATCCACCCCGCCTCCTGGGAACCTGGGGAAGAGACGAGGGGAGGCGTGGGGAGAGGGAAAGTTCAAGCGGCAGACACGCACTGATAGAGAGAGAGAGACCCAGGCCCACTCAGAATTTTAGAGATTATTCTTCTACTTCAAATATATATTTATACATTTATTAACAAATATATATATTTATAAAATAGCTGCATACATTGCATAAATGCATAAATTATGTATTCTGAAAGTGTGAAGGAACATTTTGGTAACACTTTACAATAAGGTTCCATTCATTAACATTAGTTAATGTATTAGGTATCATGAACTAATAATAAAATATATTTTTTGTACAGCATTTATTCATCTTTGTTAATGTTAGTTAAAAAACCACAATTGTTCATGGTTAGTTCATGTTAGTTTATAGTGCCTAACTAATAACTAATGTTAGCTAATGTTAACAATGTCTTTTTTTTTTTTTATTTGAACAATATATTAGTACATGCTGAAATTAACATTGACCAAGATTAATAAATGTTGAAAAAGAATTGTTCATTGTTAGTTCATGTTAACTAATGGTAACAAATGGAACCTTATTGTAAAGTGTTACCAAAAAAATTCAGGCAAATCCATTATTATTGAGGCCTACCCAAAAGTAATTGCCTAGCTATGCCCTTGTTGCACAGTATTGCACTTACAATGGAAGTCTTGGGGGCGCTACATTCAGGCCTGTCTGCTTGCCTACACTTACGTTGTTGGTAACATGCAACAAATGCTGTCTATAGACATAAAAAAAAGTGCACATGCAATAAAAATGGCTTCTTGCAAGCTGCTAGATGAAGTGTGTAATTGTTTTCAATGTTAAAATATGTTCTTGTATGTCAGTTTAATACGCAGAGACAACTATAAGCCACTAAAGCCGACACACTTTAGCTTTAAACCATTTTAAACATCTTGGAATGACAAAGAACTCAAGTTAAATAACAGACTGATTAAAAAGGGTGAGGGCTGACCATGGAGACCTACATTCTGAGGGTGTTGGATCAGGATGGGATTCTTTCACAATCTCGAAACCCTCACTGAAGACAGGCTCATTACAGGTGTGTTCTGGAGCAGGTGCCAAAGATGACAAGCTGCCCACTGATGACACTGTTAGTAAGGAAGGAGCAACACTGACAGTCGAAGACTTCCAGGTTAGGTGTCGTCCTGAAGAGATGCGTGGTGGCCTGGATGTGAGATGCCGTGTCTGTTGGAAAAGGAGGGAGAGAGAGAGAAATGACAGTAAAAGGGTGAATCTCCAGGTCACATTTCAACACAAAATTAAAATAAAATAGGTAAATATATTTTGCATGAAGAAAATGAAGAGTTTTGCATTGAGACCTTATGTTCATATCATTTACAGAAAACATAATCACATTCTCCCTCCAATTTCTTATTACCATAATCAGTGTCAGATATTTAGGATTTATTCCCTTTATGAAAGTGTGTATTTTTTTTCAAACCAATTAATTAAATTACATTTTACCTTTCTGACTAATTAGAATCATTAACTAGGCATAGAATAAAATTTTAAGGAATACATCAAATGTAAAAATAAAAAAAGGAATTAATTAAGTTTTCTTTTGACACTGCATTTAGAATTTTGGCTGTATTTTTTATTTTATTTTTTACTTTCAGAAGGATTCTTACCCTGATATAAAATATATAAAAAAAAAAAAAAATATATATATATATATATATATATATATATATATATATATATATATATATATATATATATATATATATATATATATATATTATATAATATAATATAATATATAACCCATTTTAATATATTTTCTATAAAAGCATATTATTATTTTTCAAAAGTATATAAATTAAATTCATTCATATATATATATATATATATATATATATATATATATATATATATATATATATATATATATATATATATATATATATATATATATATATAAAAATATATATATTATATAAAAAATAAAATATAACCCATTTTAATTTTTCAAAAGCATATTATTTTTCAAAAGTATTAAATTAAATCATTCAATTTAAACAAATATAACAACTTTCATATTTTAAATAATTTTTTAAAGCTTTTAAAATAAAAAGCTTAATTGTTGTGGACCTATCCACATATACATTGATTTATCAGCTGTTTTATATTTTTTTCACATTCAGAATTGTTATCCAATTGCCCTCTTGTGATCTCGCAGCAGCCGCTGTGTTTCTTTTTGCTGTGTAATTGTCTTTAATTTCTTCGTATTTGTACAGTGATTCCTTGTGCTGTGTAAATCATGTGTTTTAATACTTCATAATTTCATGATGATTTCTCTTGCAGAGTAAATATATTTGAAATTCTTTATTACAATCTTTTGTTGTGCTGTTTATATGTGTTTAAATTCTTCATATTTTCATAATGATCAGCCTTCAGCAGAGAGGTAAATCCTGCAGACTCATGAGAACTGAATCTCAATCGCGTTCTTCTCTCTATGTTTTACGCAAAGACTGACTGGATTGGATCAAGACTGGCATCAAGGTTGGTTCGCAGTGGTAGACCTGAAGGACGCGTACTTCCACGTCTCGGTTTTACCTCGACACAGGCTCTTCCTGCGGTTTGCTTTCAAGGACCGGGCATACCAGTACAAGTTCCTGTCACCTCGCATTGCAGAGGCAGCCCATGCCCTGTAAGGGAAGTGGATTTGGATTTGGAGCAGGTCTCCAGGCGAGTTGTCATCACGACAGAGGCCTCCAAGTCAGACTGGGGTGCTGTGTGCAACAGTGACGTGCGGTGATGTCTTAAAGAGGCTAGGCACTGAGTTATGAAAGCCAGATTACCTGATTTATTGTTTAAGCTAATAATACGTAATAACAGTGAACGTTACGCACAAGGGCGGCATATCAAGAAATGTACAAATCAGGATGTTTATGGTGTGTACTCTCTCTCTCTCTCTCTCTCTCTCTCTCACACACACACTCACACACACACTCACACACACACACGCGTAAACAGTGAACGTTACGCACAAGCGCGGCATATCATCGGCAATATCCCGCTGAAGTCCAAACAGTCTGACTGGTTGAAAAAAAGCAGGCAGGGATAGCAGTACAGCCACATAGCCAATCTTTTCTTACATACCAATCAGTTTGAAATGATCGGATACTTTTTGGGCCCTTTTGCTGTACTAGTCCATCTAAGGCTGGCGTAGACCTCCCTCTTGCAATTAACTCATATTTGTAATTAAAATCGAGCTTGGAAAAATTTCTTAATTCCGTGATTACGGCCGGTGCTGTCATTTTGATTTTGAATTTGGCGGGGATTAGGCATGTACGCTAGCTGTGGTGTAATGACGTTAGCTACGCAAATGTCCAGGAATATCTCGATTTTAATTGGTCCATGTCTGATACATAACGGAGATGATTACGGGCATAACATATTTACGTCAAAAGGCACAGCAGATTTGTGCTTTTTGCCGTACATGTTAAAGAATACAGGATCGAAGTGCGCATGCGCAACATGGGTTTTCCGCTTGTCGTCTGCAATGAATGGACCGTAAAAGCACTGCTTATTCTACCATTTGTTTTTAGTTGATTATGCGTAACTGCTACATTTGTCATCATAACGTCTAAACAACTGGAATAACACACATATTGCATATATAAATCACAAGAATAAAAAGTAAAAATACAAGTTTATTATATATTAAACATTTTATTTTTGAATTTTGGCAGGGTAGGCAGTGCCTAGTTTGCCTACCCAGACCGCACGTCAGTGGTGTGCAATGGGCCGCGACTGCATTGGCACATCAACTGCCTCGAGTTTCTGGCAGTGCTGCTCGCCCTGTGGAGGCTTCAGCCATTTGTTCAGGGCAAGCACGTGTTGGTCCGGACGGACAACACGGAGATGGTAGTGTTCATCAACTGCAACTGCAACTCTCGTCGCATGTTGCAACTCGCCCGTCGTCTCCTCTGGAGTCAACAGCGGCTCAAGTCGTTGCGAGCCACTCACATCCCGGGCAACCTCAGTGTGGTGGACGTGTTGTTACGGCAGGTCACACTCAGGGGACAGTGGAGACTCCACCCCAGGTGGTCCAGCTGAATTGGATTTGATTTGGGTGTGATCTCCGTGGTGTCTTCCCCTTGGGAGTGACACCCCATTCCCCCCCCCCCCAAACCAGGACGCTATATGGCCCCTGGAAATAGATGAACTATTTTATTCCTTTTGGGGAGAAAAAAGAGAAGAGGCCATGGCTGGGTCAGCTGGTCACCATTTTTGTCACACAACGGTCTGCCTTCTCACACCGCCAGTCCAAGTAACTAATTTCAGCTTGTTGTGCCATTTTGTATAAGGAACCCTAGTGTCACTACATCGACACAACACTGAGTGAGTGACAGATAGGGAACGTCCTGGTTACTTTCATAACCTCTGTTCCCGGATGGAGAGAACTAGACGTTGTGTCCCTCCTGCCACAACACTGAACTACCCGCTGAAATGGCCGGGACCTTGTCTTGACTCCTCAGCACAAATCCTGAATGACTGGTTGCAAGCCAGCTCCTTTTAAATCCGTATGTACGGGGGAATGCCATGCAAATTCTACTCGCCAATTCCCATTGACCTTTTCTCAAAGATCAGAGGTGTTTGGTGCTCCCAAGGACACTATATCAACACAACGTCTCGTTCCCTCCATCAGGGAATGGAGGTTATGAAAGTAACCAGGATGTTTTGGTTTGGCGGGACTATGGAAGTGATGAGGTAAAGTAGTCGTTGTGTTGTAGTGGAGGCGGTCAGATTCAAATATCTACCACAATGTGACGTCACAATGTGCAGAAGGTAGAAAAATATAATGTTTTGCTGCTTGTTTTCAACAAATGCTCTTTTTGCTGTGAGGAGGAAGCTTTGAGATCTGAAACTTACAATAGTACTAAGACATCTTATATGTTAAAAGGTCAAGGATAATTCGGTTGCTCACAACCCTTTTAAATAAATGGCAGATAAGTCTGTATTAGTTTTTTTGTCAGGATCAACATAATGCCACAAATGCTGTCGATTGAGCTTAACTTGTATTGAACCTGAAACATTCCATTAACCACTACATTGGGCATTTAACTGGGTTAAATAGGTGTTTTAATCTGTATGCATATCTGTCTACACACTGTGCAATTACCCCTAATGTTTACTGAGAAAGCTTTAATAAAGTAACTGATGCTGCACCAGACCAGCATACTTGTCTAAACCCCACTGGCATGCTTCAAGAGAACATAAGCTTCATAGAACCTCCAAACATTCAGGCATACTCAAACATTCAAGCATGAAAAGGACGATTTGGGAGAGAAAACCTTCGGAGGGGCGATAAACTGCTCCCACTTGGCCTCTATTGCCTTTTCCTTATTCAGCCTCTTCATCATGGTTCTGCTTCTTCCAGGGTCCCTGAAAGATACAGAGAGAGAAGAACAGACCGATAAAGAGACAATCAAAATTCTTGAGATATTAGTTATTCATGTGATCTCTCCATAATGCGCTCGCCAAACCTGGAATATTATCAACATCATATGTCAAACTGAGAGGACGGCAAGAAATGGAGGGAAGGAGGAAAACAAGCCCACACATCTTAGCTCACTCCTCCTGGGCTGGGTCTTAACGTCTGCTGATAAAGTTTCATTAGTTTTTGTAATATCTGCTCTCTGCCATGGTGTACCTTCACTAGGCTTCACTTTATTGGAAATTGGATTCTGGGATGGTAGAAGCCCCTCCAGGCTCTTCTGAGAGACCATGCTTACAATCTCACTTACTCTTCTTCCATTTGTCTTGGGCTCTCTCTCTCTCTCTCTCTCTCTCTCTCTCTCTCTCTCTCTCTCTCTCTATTTCTCTCTGTCCATTGCTAGTACCTACCAACCTGTAGCTCCAGGAGATGAAGGAATAAATTCTGCTCTGTCTGTCTTCCTTTTTCTCGGTATCTCTCCATTTAGCTCAATATAAACTCTATGAATGAATAGTTTATCCATTAAAGGAGACCTATTATGCAAAATTCATTATTACATGGTGTTTGTACATAAATGTGTGTTGGCAGTGTGTGTACACAACCACCCTACAATGTTAAAAGTCCACCCACTCCTCTTTCTTATTTTTCTATTAATCAAAGCAGTGTGTCAAAATGAATGCTTTTCGTTTCTGCTCTAACATTACGTCTCATTAGAGCAGGCCTCGCCCACGGCTGGTGTCGGACTCCACCCTATTTTCAGAGATCCTCCCCTGAGGGATCTACACACAGTCTGCCATTTTCCATGTTGGAGCAGATAGAGTGAGAAGAATAATGTCTCAGCTTCGTAAGCGTCATAAATTTTCTGTTGTTGGCTGTAAAAGTGAACATAAGAGTCTTTATGTACTCCCGGCATCAGAGCCACTGAATACGCAGTGGACAAAACATACAAAAATGTGTGTATGTTTGTGCAAATCATTTTACACTGGACTGCTTTGAAAATGCAAATGAAAATAATGCCATGAACCTAATTAGGTCATGACTTCAGGAGACACAGTCTGGTAGTATTGGTGGGGGCCACTCCTCACACTCTTCTTACTACAATATGTGACAGAGAGACCTTCTACCTTCAATGTCACATTAACAAATGTGCAATATTTGTGCAATATTTTATAACCTAAATTTTTATGCATGAACAAACAGCTTCACAATCACTACATGCACATGAAATCTGTGCTAAACAGAACAGCAGGGAATAAATGATTTGATTGAAATTCTATGCTCTTCAAATTAATTCAGCATGTAGTATATGAAACCCAGTCAATTTACTTCATACAATTAGCATTATATAATTAGAGCTTTACTATTGCCACAGTATTTCTACTATTGTCTATCGATTCACAATGCAATGCATCTGTTTCTATATGTTCATTTTTGAAAAAAACCTTTGAACAAGAGGTTAAAAGATGATCTATGTAGTGTTAAACTTTGAACTCGGAAGATCACGGTTCAAGCCCAGCCAAACACACTTGCTGACATGAGAGACAAAGTTTCATAGAAGTGACTTGAATTGATGTGGTTGCTTCAGAAAATGTGCTTTTCATGCTGCATTTGCCTTTTCCACACAATTGGTTAGGCTTATGTGTTGGTTAAGGGTAAGGATGCCTGTTTTGTTAACCTCTCATTTGCTTAAAGGACACTGTTGGTTACATATAAGTTTAAGTTTTAGTTTAGGGAGGTATGTTTTACTCATTCCAATCTCCACCTAATATTCACCTTAAAAATCTTGTCTGATTCTGACACCATCTCACTTGCTTTTGGTCCCCCCCGCTGGACTTTTCACTGGGAAACTGCAGCGAAACATGTAATGAACCACGCAATTTTGTTTTGCAAAAAATGTTGGCACAGTCACGTAATGTGAAAAATGAATATTGCACTATAAAAACAAATTCTCCAATGTTGTTAAGTCCAGGCAATGTGCTTTGTAATATAGGAAGGTCTCAGCACACATAGAACCTCCAAAACCAGTGCTGGTTTAGTAGGGAATTCTCTGGGCTAGTACATTTCAGATTGTAGGTTGAAACCCTGGAAGAGCCAGTGGAACACATTTGTGCCCTTGAACAAGGCAGATAACTCTACATTTTTCCAGAGGGGATAGTCCATGTAAAAGGTTTCTGAAAAGAAAGCCTGCTAAAGTTGCGGTTCTCAACTGGTGGGACACAGCTCTGTTCTGATTAGTCACAGACAGCATATATATATATATATATATATATATATACTGTACACACACACACACACACACACACATGTTGTGTTTCCATGTTTTATGGTGACTTTCCATAGACATAATGGTTTTAATACTGTACAAATTTTATATTCTATCCCCTAAACCTAACCCAACCCCTAAACCTAACCCTACCCCTAAACCTCACAGAAAACTTTCTGCATTTTTACATTTTCAAAAAACATAATTTAGTATGATTTATAAGCTGTTTTCCTCATGGGGACCAACAAAATGTCCCCACAAGGTCAAACATTTCGGGTTTTACTATCCTTATGGGGACATTTGGTCCCCACAAAGTGATAAATACACACACACACACACACACACACACACACACACACACACACACACACACACACACACACACACACACACACACACACACACACACACGTTATATATAAGTTACAATTTTGGAGCTGTGTTGGGTCACTACTTCCCATTTAAAATCTGGGTCCTGGAACAAAACCACATCTGCTCAAAAGGACATACTAACATACTGCAAGCAGTTTGCCCTGAGTAAAACAACTGCTGTTTTGTTGCCAGTGCAACAACTGGTCGGTGATCTTGAACCCCAAATTCTACACCTCCTACATCCTGTTTAGGACCTTTTATAGCAAGATGTATTTTTATCTGATCCACAGATATGTGAGAATAACATTGTTGTGTCCACACATGCTCACATGAATATGTCCTGCTTTTACATGCAAAGCATATAGCTCCCTGTCAGGCAAGGTGAAAATGTTGTTCTCTTAATTAGTTCATTGTTAGGGCTCTGGGGTCATTGCTCAGCATGATGTGTTTGTCATAAGTGATTCAAACTAGGCCACTGATATGTTGAATCATGTTGAATCTGAGATTTTCAAAATCTGGATCTCCAAATAGTTCTAAAGCAGCAGAAATGTTGAGAGGATGTTCCAAATAGGTCAGAATAATTATGTCAGAACATGTTTTAATTAATTTCCTTAATTCTTTTAAACATTTCACTTCATTTTGACGAATAAAAGCTTGTTTGCGTTGTGTGCACGCAGGTTACTCTTTACAGAAATAAAATGAGGGATAAGTATTGTAGGTTTGAATTAGGGCTGCAACTAAAAATTATTTTGATAATCAATAAATCGAACGATTATTAGAACGATTATTCGACTATTCTGCAATTATTGCAACGAATAATCATTAGTTCTTAACCGATTATTCATTGTGTGCCCTGATTTAAAAGGTTGTATTAATCATGCTTGCTAACAATAAAGATGACAAAATAATCTTTAAGAAATACCTCTAAATGACATTCACTGAATAAAAGGAGGAACAAAATACTTTTTATTAATTTAATTCAGTAAAGAAATTCACTGCAAAAATCTTATTGTTACCAAGTGTTTTTGTCTTGTTTTCCATTTTAAATTGTCTAAAAACAAGATGCATTTACCTGAGATGCAACATATAAGATATTTAGACTTGCTTTAAGAGAATATATCTTAAATATAATTGTATTTTTTATATAAGTGTATTCTTAATTGGTTATTGTGGCAGGGTGGAGGGCGGGACCGGGTCGTTATCCTACACACCTGGTCGCGTATTAGGCTAATTATGCCTCTGTGAGGGTTAAAGGTCGACTGCAGGGGATCTTTAACCCTCACGGAGGCATAATTAGCCTAATACGGGACCGGGTGTGTAGGATAACGACCCGGCCCCACCCTCCGCCCTGCCACAGTTATACTTCTGTGAGTGCAGTAAAGACAAAATATACTTATATTAAAAATCTATTCTCTAAAAGCAATACTAAATATCTTATATGCTGCTTCTCAAGTGAATGCATCTTTTTTAAAAGGATTTTTAGACATTTTAAAATAATTTAATTTTTAATATTATATTCAACATTCTCAGATAACAATTTTTTATTTTGCAGTATAGGGGGCCTGGGTAGCTCAGTGGTAAAGACGCTGGTACCACCCTTGGAGTTCGAATCCCAGGGCGTGCTGAGTGACTCCAGCCAAGTCTCCTAAGCAACCAAATTGGCCTGGTTGCTAGGGAGGGTAGATTCACATGGGGTAACCTCCTCGTGGTCGCTATAATGTGATTAGTTCTCGGTGGGGTGCGTGGTGAGTTGAGCGTGGATGCCGCAGTGGATGACGTGAAGCCTCCACATGCGCTATGTCTCCATGGTAATGCGCTCAACAAGCCACGTGATAAGATGCGCGGGTTTGTCGGTCTCAGATGCGTGGGCAGCACCGGCTCCACTGCGGCCCGCGGCCCCGACCCGGCGTCAAGCTCCCCGCAGGAAGCAGGCACCACCGGTCTCCCGGCCAGCCACCAAGACGAAAGGCTTCGAAGCACCCCGGGCGACCCAGGGACCAGGAGACCCACTGTTCTGGAGCTGGATGAACCGATCACTCCATCCCTCGGTGGAGGGCTGGTAGGTGAATCTTTTGTTCCCTTTTCATTTAATTTCACTGAACAAAAGAGCAGTTTCCTTATTCCTTATTACACTGCCACAGGGCTCAAGCCCCTTCAATGTGGCACATCTGACTCCGTCCCGCCAAGTGGCCCCACCAGCCGGTATGTCCGACGAGATTTTCCCCTTGGTCCCCTTAGCCCGGAGCTTGGACGCATGGCTTGCGCTCTCCAACCCGTCGCGATGGCTGACCCAGACCGTCCGACTTGGCCATGCGATTCAGTTCGCCAGGCACCTGCCCAGGTTCAGCGGCATCCACTTCACTTCAGTGAAGGGCGAGAACGCCGCTACCTTGTATGCGGAAATCGCTACCCTCCTGCAGGAGGTATTAGAGTGTATCTGGACTTTGAGCTGTGAGTTTCTTCCTCTCCTCAGTCAGGTGCGAACTGCAGTGTTGCTCTCGTGCATCATCATTTTAGTTTAATATGATCTCATGTTATGTGAAATGAGACAACTATTCGGCAATGAAATAGAAATCCTCTGCCCAGTTTTAGTTAACCAAACAAAAATCATTGAAGTTGTCGCAACGCAAATGGATTAAGTAAAGCTGACAAGACACTTTTTTAATTGAATGAACTCAGTTAATTTAAGTTCCCTTGGTTACATGAGTTGTTTGAGTAATATAAACATGGGAGGAGTAAGTACAACTGATGATAGTGAAAGTTTTTTGAGTATAGACAAAATTGTGAAGCTTATTTCTTGCCAAATATTCAATAAGCTTTGAGACATGCAAACAGACTGTCCTGCTCAATCTCATGCAATTGGTTGAGCCAATGTTGAGCTTGTCAGGACACTCAAACAAACAGAAAAGCATTTTATGGTGCCAACTTACAAATGGCTTACTGATAGTTGTCTCTACATATTAAGCTGGGATATGAGAACGTATTTTCAATTGAATCGAAAACAGTAAACATATCAGCTTTAAATTTGGGGCTGTTCATCACACAAAGTAAAGCTGTGTGAAAAGTAAATCACACAAAGATATCAAGCTTGACAGTCTCTCATCACTGTATTCTATTGTGTGTTTTTACTCACTTAGCATCCCAACAGGCGATACCAGGTCCAAACCTTCCAGGACGTTCTTGAGTCAATGCCTCCAGCAGCCAGTTCAGACAGCACAACTGCCAATACAAACGCTCTCTGGAAGAAAAATAAATGTAAGTAAAAAACGAATAATGTAGCCATGTCCTGATGATTGCTTATTTTACAACACAATGCCTGAAACATGCTATCCTAAAGAGAGCTTTAAAGATTAAAATTGTATTTAGCTTTTTATGCCACAATTTTAGTCCAGAGCTACAGAATCGAGATGGAAGTATGTTGGGGAGACTGGGCCTTGTTGTCAGACCACATGGGTTAGTTGTAAGTAACCTGCTGAGCATTAACAGTGATTTGAGAATACCTTTTTTGATGCATGAAATAGGCCTAAAATAAAAAAAAATCCTCCTTCCACAACATATTTGCATTTAAAAAAGTGTTTTAGGCCATTTAATGTCCTATCAACAAAATTTCAACAGTAAAAAAGTGGCCCCTTTCACAGACTGTGATGAGGCATTTCTGCCTTAATTTAGCAGGGTAAATAAATCACAAAACATTTCATGAAATTACAAAATCTGTAAAATGCAATATAAAAAATATCCAACTATTGTTTTGGCCAACAAAAATTATAATTAATGAAAATGTGAAAACCTGCCCCAACCTGACCTAACCAAACCAAACCTCATCCTAAGAACATATTTCAACCTTTCAATTAAACTCTGCCTTCGTTATATAGTACACCCTTGCCTTAATGTATGCCAGAGTGATTTTATTGTGTTCACTAAATCTACAGCAGAACACTTCAGACATCAGATCCTGGGTCAAAAGCTTTGTAAATGTTGCCGGCTCTCTTGACAGCAAATAGAGTCACAACATTATCTGAACTGCGCTATTGAGGCAGTCTAGCACATTTTTCATCCAGCAATTATTTTTATAAAGAAATCTATGTATTTTTAAGGATGAGTCACTGTAAAATAATAAATAAATAAAGACATCCTTTCCCTGAGAGAGAGAGTTCTCAAAAAGAAGAGTGGATTGCTACTGGGAGAAGTATTTTATGGTATCGACTGAGGTGTTTTGTTGAGAGCCATTTAATTTACTTTATTTGTGTCTCCTGAGTGTGAACACAGATACAGACACACTTTGCCAGCACTGTGAGAAAAAAGAAATCAAATCCAATGGCAGACACATAATGGATTGAGTGTTTAATATCCTGTTTAAACATCAGACCAGAAATATTTTATAGGGAAAAAGAAAGCGACATGGAACATTTGAAAAGAGAGAATGGGACAGAGAGAGGAAGAGAAATAAAAAGATAGGGGGAGAGTTCCTCTTTTTTTGTGCATGGCCCTTTTGTTACAAGCTAACAGTTCAAGGCCATCTTCATGCTTACATGAATTCCACTCACTTGAGTGGAGCCATTGCTTTGCTCACTGCTTTCAGTTCAAACATCAAGGATAAGATGCTTAATCAGGACTCAATTGAATGAGATCCACCTACTCGCTGTTGGTAGACAATTTGACCTTATGCAATCTACAGGTGAGTTAGCAGGATGTTGCAGATAGGCTAAGTTCTATTCAATTCAAATTGCAGAAACCAACCAGGAGTTTATATATAGCTGAAAAGTCCCAATGGTGATGGAACAGGATTGGTATCTAAGCTACTCTTAAGCAGGGGAGAATGGGGCAAGGAACTTGTCACATGGGGAGGTTCTCACAAGAGCTATAGAGGAGACACTTTTTTTACATCAGTTAATATACGTAACAGTATAACAGCAATGAGGAGGTAGGAACCAGCTGAACAGTAAACACTGTTTAATAAGAAACTCAACATAAAACAAACATAAACAAATACAGACACACATGTAACACGGCTACGTGTCTCTCTCAATTCAATTCAATTCAATTCAAAGGGGCTTTATTGGCATGAATGTAAACAATACAATATTGCCAAAGCAGAACTACATCTTAATCTATACATTTAGTTTAACAAATTTAACACATATAAAAATAAATACAGAACAGGTTCAGAACTGCTGAAGACCACAGTGTTTAAATAACTGAAGAGAACTGACATATACTGACACATAAATGAATATACACACATACACTGAGGGTCACTGTGGTGAACATTGGGGTGACACACGGGGGTAAAACACATAACACAGATTCACCCGCTGTCTCTCAGACTGTGACACGTTAAAACGTATCTTGCAGCCAGTGCTGCTGTGTGTCCCTCTCCAAGTATTATGTTCATTTGTTCTTGTTCTGTCATGGTTATAAATTTTTCTATGCTGTGTGTTAATTTATGCATATAAATGTCCCTTGTATTTTTAAATTTTGGGCAGTGAAGGAGAAAGTGCACCTCTGTCTCAACCTCACCTGTCGTACAGTGAGCACACACCCTTTCTTCTCTGGGTAACCATGTTTTTCTGTGTCTGCCTCTCTCGATGGCGAGACTGTGCTCACTGAGCCTGTACTTGCTCAGGATCTGTCTCTGCTTTGTATCTCTGACAGTCAGGAGATACTCTTCCAATTCATACTTTGATTTTAGAGTCCGATAGAATTGTAATTTGCTTTGTGTTTTAGTTTCTTGATCCCAATGTTCCAGATAGGTGATTTGAGATTGTTTGATGATCTGATTTATTCTGATGTTTGGTTGTAAAGCAGTGCTGGTCTGAGGCTGGTTACTGTTAGTACTGTTAACCGGGTTAGTGAGTCTCAGAACCAGCTGACTGAGGGACTGTTTTCAGGGTTCAGTTCTTGGGTTTGTAGCTTTATAATGAAGCGACTCTGTGGGACTTGATTTTAAATGCATCCAAAAATTTAGAGATCTTTTTTGTATGTTAATGATCAATGGGAATCGTCCTAATTCTGCCCTGCATGCATTATTGGGTGTTTTCCTTTGTAATTTCAAAATTAATTTGCAGAATTCTGTGTGTAGGGCTTCTGTTGGATGTCTGTCCCATCTAGTGTAGTTCTGATCACTGAGTGGACCTCTCTCTCTCTCTCTCTCTCTCTCAAACTGCCATCTTTAACTCCCCTTTATCTCGCTCTCCAGCTGATCAGCTGATTAAGTGCCGGCCATGCATCATCACGGCCCAGCCATGCTCTCCTCCTCATCACAACATATCTAAGGGTAGGTTTATTCTTGATAGACGTATGTCTTGAAATCTTGGTTAGAAAGTTTTATGTTTGCCCTACTTTTAGGGCACATTACACAATATGGGGTAAGTGTCAGAGTGATATTAATATTAATACTAAGGGGTAAGTAATACTGTAGACTATTAAATTGCTTTTAAGGAAAATGTAAACACTAACCCAAAACAATCAATGAAACAGCAAAAATGGAAAAGGTTACCAAAAAATATCAAACTATGAACTTTTTTGGCAACAGAATTTTTTATTAATAAAAGGAATGTTCAGTATCAAAACAATGTAAGCTCAATTAACAAAATAATTTCACTACTGCAGAAAAAAATAAAAAAAATTATAATAAGATGAAAAAGGCAAAAATTGTGGTTACAGTTAGTCACCTGCAATGGAAGTGAATAGGCCAACACATTAAAAGAATAGACTCATCCCTCCTTTAAATTAAAATCAAAATCAAAATCAAGGTTACAGTGAGGCACTTACAATGGAAATGAATGGGGCCAATGTTTGAATGATAAAATCCTCACTGTTTCAAAAGTTTGGCCACAACACATAAACAATGTGTGTTAACATGATTTTAGTGTGACAAAATCACTTACATTTTCTTTGTAAAGTTATACATAGTTGCCATGACAATGTCAAAAAACCCTAAAACCCTAAAACAACTGTAAAAATTACAATTTAAACAAACTTTACAGCTCATATAATACATGAGTTTTAACAAAATTAATGTAAGTGTTTTTATACAATTGTAAGCTTCACAATTCTGCCTTTGAACCCTCCAAAAATGGGCCCCAATAAATTCCATTGTAAGTGCCTCACTGTAACATCCATCCATCCAACGGGTAATGCTGGAGCCTATCGCAGGTGTCAAGGGCTGAAGGCAGGGAAACAACGTGGACAGGTGGCCAGTCCACCACAGCGCCACTGTAACCCTGTTAACTCTTTTTTTTTTTCCTTCTTTTTTTAAGGGGGGACAAATCAAAATAATACAATTTTGTGGTAATCAACATTATGCCACAAATGCTGTCAATTGAGCTTAAATTGTGCTGAACCCAGAACATTGCTATAATTATTTATATGACGCATAAATCACAAGTGACAACTTGCCCCATCTTGACACTTATGAAAACTACTCTTGCTGTGAGAACACAGTTCAACCTTTGGATTGCATGCTGACCCTTGCCTTATGTTTTCCACACGTGTTCACTGATGCAACAGCTACAAAAACGTGACAATTATTTTGAATTTTGTTTTGGAGGATAGAATTGACAAAACTTTAAAACTGTGTTGAACTAGCTGATTGAAACCAAAAGAAAAAACTGCTAGAGAAAACAAGCAATATGCAATTCAACCTCTGACTTGTTGAGAAAACTTCATGTAAGACAACTGGTCCCTGTAACCCCTTTATGTAAAATATGTGGCAAAAGTGTAAAGAACCCTACCCTAAACAATAGAACTTCTAATTGTTGATCATCCTGAGACTGTTGTCTTAAAGGTGGGGTATGGCACTGCCAATGAAGGATTTTGACAGCCTTTCCTTACAAGCTCAGATTTTATTGGCCTACACCACCACTACAGGTTACTACAGGTAACTACAGTGTAAATAAACCCCATCAAAATGTTCCCTTCACCAAGTGCAGGGAAAAAACGCAAATAGGTTATCAAAGAAGCAATGATGCAAGATGTACTGTGACTCCAGCCTGACATTCCATTCCATCAGGAGACGCAGTAAATGAGCTGTGCTTATTTTTTTCTGTTCGTTTTTCTGCATTAGATCCTTCTAGTCAGAGGGTAATCGCTCTCACCTGCAGGGCGAGACTGATGCTTGAATGCATTTTGTTGTTCCAGGAAGCTGAGACCCTCACAGTGAAAACATTCTCTGATTGCTGTGGATCATTCCCACAGAGAAGGGCATTATTTTCCTGTATTCCATCTTGTTTAGTGCATTTACATTTTTGTTTGAGTGAAATGTTAGTGTCAGGGAAAATTGAGGTCTACTACTTCTGAGGGGGTCTGTTCTTTCTGCACTTACTCACCCTCAGTCACCATTCACTTTCATTGCATCTTTCTGCCTAACATCTCCTTTTGTGTAACACAGAAGAAATAAAGTCAAATAAGTTTGGAACAATATAATAAAAAAATAAAATAAAATAATGTAGTATCCTTTCATCTGCTCCGTCACTGTTGTACAAAGACATAGCGCAGATTAATACAGAAGGGGCACAGAGGAGGGTGCGTGGTCTTACCCAGGTAGTAGTTGTGGCTGAGCTGATGTCAGTGATATGTGGATGGGAGTAAAAGGGCGGGCAGCCCAAAATGTCATTCTGTTGTGTTTCCATTCAGAAATGTGTGTTGCTGCAATGTCAGGCCACCTGACAAAACACGCATGTTTGCGTTAGTGGGTGTGGATGGAAAGAATGACAATATGTTTATGTGTAAGTCCTGGGTTATTGCATGCAGTCATATAAACGTTAACATACAGTACAACTTTTCAGTATATATCTCATTGCAGAGTGCAGCTGTTTATTGCATATGGTAAGTATATTGCCAAATTTTACATTGTATTATATATAAAGTAGATTATTTATTTTCTTAAAACAATGAGAGTGGTTTGGCTGTGCAAAATTTGCTAACATGTTGCTATAGGTTTGTGTTGTTTTGGTGTTCCGGGGTCATAAAATCGTAAGGAAAGTTCCGGGTTCAATAAAAGTTAAGCTCAATTGACAGCATTTGTGGCATAATCTTGAATACCACAAAAATTTATGTAGACTTGCCCCTTCTTTTCTTTAAAAAAATAAAAAATCTGGGTTGCTGTGAGGCACTTACAATGGAAGTGAATGGGGACCATTTTTGAATGTTAAACTACTCACTGTTTCAAAAGTCAAAAACAATCACAAGACATAAACATTATGCGTGTAAACATGATTTTAGTGTGATAAAATCACGCAATTACCTTTTCTGTGTAAAGTTATAGCCAATTTTACAACTGCATTGCCATGACGATGTAATGTCAACAAACCCTAAAACCCTAAAATGACTGTAAAAATGTCAATTTAAACACATTTACAGCTCAAATAATACATGAGTTTTAATGGAAGAATTAATGTAAGTGCTTTTATAAAATGTAAGCTTCACATTTCTGCATTTAAACCCTCCAAAATTGGCCCCATTCACTTCCATTGTAAGTGCTTTACTGTAACCTCAATTTGTGCTTTTTTAAAAAAAAAAAAGAAACAGAGGGACAAGTTAAATATTTTTGTGGTAATCAGCATTATGCCACAAATGCTGTTGATCGTGCTTAACTTGTATTTAACGAGGAATATTCCTTTAAGGAAAAAATGAAGTAAGTTGATAAATTACAAGACGCTGATAAGAATATACTAGAGCAATTCATGAAGAACATTCATAAGAACAAGTATTTTCAGGAATACAAATTAATAGAATTTTACACTTAAGAATATTTTGTGAATCTGTCCCTTAGTTGGTTTCTTACTGGCCCAAGTCAAAAGAGGCCACTTCCAAGTATCTTCAATATTCTGGTCCATAGATGTACAGTAGCTCAGGTCCCTCCTTTAATTAAGGTCTATGGAATTTTCTGTTTTATCATCCACCACAAGTTCGAATCGCTTAGAAAACATCTCCTCTACAAGGAGGTACAGTATATTTCTCCAGAAAACATCTAGCCTTTATTTAGAATTGTTTTTCTCTCACAAACATTATTAAAAGTAGATAATGACAGACAATTAAACATCTCTTTTACAATCATCTCATTACTGTCTACTGCACCTCTTTGTATCACTGTCCTCATCTGAATCAGACACAGTGGGAGGTCGAAGCTCAGTGTGTCTTAACTCCTCCCTCCTCTCTCTTTCGATCCTCTGCTTCTCCTGTGCCTCCTGCTCCTCCTTTTGGAGGAGGTGAAAGTAGTCACGCCCCTGTTTCACGGCAACAATGTGCTGCCTGTAGATACATTTTAAAAGACAATTTTTTATGCAAATTTCATTTTAGGATGAACTATTCCTTTAATTTTGGGGAGAATGTATTTTTATGTTTTTCAGGTACGAGCAGGAACGTTTTGTTACACGGACAGCTGGCCGGGTGCATCACTTGTACATATTGCCTTTCCCCTCCAAGGTAGCCGTGCACTCTTTCTCCCATGCGTGTTCCTGACTTGTGAAACCTGGATGGTCTTTTCCCCCTGAAAGAATAGGAATGGAATAGAACGCCTTCCCCGGCACATTTTATGAACATTTAGGGCCCCAGCCGATTAAAATTTCTAATCGGGCACCTGTTCCCATACTGGACACTTCTCCTTCCCCCACCTCAGGGCTATGGGGAAGTACCCAATGTTTTGAGGCGTCTGGGGAGGCTCCGTGCAGCCCGAATGCATCTGTTCTTACTCATATTAGCTCGTATTAGCTTGCCTATACCTGCATCGGCAGTTCACGTGACCAGTTCAGGCTTTGTGGTGCTTCATATTGGGACCCCTAGTGTCACTACATTGACACAATGTCGAGTGAGTCACAGAAGGGGAAGTCACGGAGGTTACGACAGTAACCGAGACATTTCTCACCCTCACCTACCATATAGCTTCAAAGGACATGGATGTAACCACTGGAGCAGTACAGATTACTTTTATGTTGCCTTTATGTGATTTTTGGACGTTCAAAGTTCTGGCCACCACTCACATGCATCGAATGGACCTACAGAGCTG
Source organism: Xyrauchen texanus (assembly GCF_025860055.1). NCBI lineage: Eukaryota > Metazoa > Chordata > Actinopteri > Cypriniformes > Catostomidae > Xyrauchen > Xyrauchen texanus. The sequence continues at coordinate 9,009,116 of NC_068279.1, read as the reverse complement.
AGATATTCTTCTAAAAATAATCGTTTGTCATACACATCAGGGTATGGTAAAAAAAATGTTGAGAGAATTTTAATTTTTGGGTGAACTATCCCTTTAATATACAGTGCATGACAAAAACAGAAGTCTCAGCCTCTTGGCAGCCACAATAATGGCATTTTTCCTTCAAAAAATGCCAGTCTTCATGAGCCAGGGTATGAATATCTCAGCACACTTGGCTATTGCCATGTCTGTCATTAATATCAACCATTTTGTGGTGCACAAAGAGAGCAAGAGTGAGAGAGAAATAGAAAAAATGAGAGCGAGAGAGAGAGAGAGAGAGAGAGCGAGAGAGAGAGCGAGAGATACTGTGTTTAAGTTCCCCACAAACAAAATGCCATCGGTGATGCCCGCCAGGTTTTAACCCCATAGACACTGGGCAAGACACAGACAGGGAGAGTGGGTTGGGTGGGGAGGAGATCGAGAAAAAGAGAGGCAGAGAGAGAGAACAGATAATATAGTTCATGCAGCAAGAACACGCAGTTTATGAACATTTAAATTATTAGTTTATTACTGTATGAATTTCTCATTCTGCTTTAAATTGAATCAGCTCTGTGCTAGTATCTACGGGGTGCGCTGTCAGAAAAAGGAATTCAAACATTACAATAAAATGCCAGAGCTGGTATTACAATCTTAGCCTTAGATGGCACTCCCACAGTCTGTTCACTGACCGTCTGATGCATACAGCAGACAAAACTGACTAGAGCTGTCTGAAATCAGCAGTTCAATCTGATTGGCTGGCTTTACTCAGTTTCTGGGGGTGGTGTACACAGGTTTGAATCAGTCCATCTGGAATAAAAGTTGTGTTTGCAAAGGTTGATACAATGAGCACCTTTTAGTCAAATCTGATCTGGATTTGGTAAAGCTTGTGAGGTTTATGGCATTAAGCAGATATTTGTGAGTTTTGTTTGGGCACTTATTGGTAAGTAAACTAGATATCCATAAGCAAAATATTCAGTTTTCTTTTCTGAAATGTATTTAATCGGTACATAGACCATATTCAAATAATCAGTGTTTTCTGTTCAGCCATTCACTAAGGTTGCTGTCCTATTATTTGAACAAGTTTTTGCCATGTCAGTCTATTAATATATTATTTATGTGGTAACCAACTATATCAGATCTACCTGCCCCTATACAGCACTTAAGAAAGTGTGGTTGGTTGCTTTAGATGTCAGTCAGATGGTTTCTGTCTATCTGAGAAGGTGTTCTAGGTCAGAATAAGCTGCAAAGGCTTAATGCTGATAATAAAAAGTCTGGCTACATTATAGCCTTATGATTTAGTGTATATTTTGCCAGCTCTCTATTGTGCAGGTTTACATTTTGAAGTTTCTGTTGATTAAACTGATCAATGGTCTTTGAGGTGCACACACAAAATGAAAAGCAATCTTAAACTTATTAGACTTTAAGGTGCATGAATTTTATATTAGATTGCAGTGCATGTCTAAGCTGTTGTTATTCTTGGAGGTCTCAGTTGTTAAGTTTTGTATTTCAATTTGGTAAGTCCATTATAAAACGAATAGTTCACACTCTACATTCTGATTGTATGAGCCACTTTCAGAGCTGTTGTAAAATAGCCGATAAACAGTGTACACACTTGTAAGCACACATGAAATACAGTATATTAGATGTCAATGCTGTACGTTTCTACATTGGTTAGCAGCTGTAAACTACCTAGATCTACAGGTCTAAAGTTAGGCTAAATTACTTGTCGGAAGAATCATTGTGATTATTATTAATAATACATTTAAAGGAATAGTCCACCCCAAAATTAAAACTCTCTCATCAGTTACTCACCCTCATGCCATCCCAGATATGTAAGACTTTACGTCTTTTGAAGAACACATGAAGACTTTTAGAAGAATATCTCCACTCTGTAGGATTATACAATGCAAGTAAATGGTGGCCAGAACTCTGAATCTCCAAAAAAAGGAAGATAAAGGCAGCATAAAAGTCATCTATAAGATCCCAGTGTGTTAATCACTATTAATCTGTGAGTTGCTCACTGGGGCTCTAAATACAATCATTATTTAATTATTTATTTTTATACAAAATGTACAATCATATTTAATCAAATTACACAATGATGACTCTAAAACTTTATAGATATTACAGTTTCATTGTCTGTTAATGCACGATTTTCTTTAAAGCTGATTTGGAACGATGTATGTTGCAAAAAGCGCTATATGCGATCCAGTCGGTTACGGGTTAGAGACAAAAATATTATTCCTTTTTCACAGTAAATCTTGACAGAAGTCTCCTTGGCAATCATGATTTCAAGCTCAATTACACTTACTACAGTGCCATCTAGTGCTCTGTGCATGTGTCAAGCACTAGGAAGTGTAATCAAGCTTGAAATCATGATTGTGCCTAGATACTGCAATGACAAGTTGTGCATTGAAAAAGAGTTATATTTTGATCTGCTCTCATACAAAACAGACTGGATCACTTCAGAAGACATTGATTAGTTGAATGGATTACTTTTATGCTGGCTTTATGTGCTTTTTGGAGCGTCAAAGTTCTGGCCCCCATTTACTTCCTTTGTATGGGCAAACAGAGCTGAGATATTTTTCAAAAAATCTTAATTTGTGTTCTACAGAAGAAAGAAAGTCACACATCTGGGATGGCATGAGCCATGAGGGCGAGTAACTGATGAGAGACTTTTAACTTTTGGGTGAACTATTCCTTTAATTATGCATTGACCCCTTGTGTCTTATGAGATTGCTGTTGCTGCAGTTTTATGAAAATCATTTTACCATGTTAAGAGATTTTAGGTAAAACAAAACTCAACTTTGTGTCGTATCTAACCAACAACCCCTAATGCCTGCTTGACATGGTCAAAATCACAGTAATGCAAGACTTGTTACTCTATTTAAACATTCTCTTCTGTATTTCACTAGTGCATTTCAAATAATGCTAAACATTTACAAAGTCATTAAACAAATAATACTAAAACAAATAGCATTCAGGAAACATACATATTCATATGTGTGTTGCAAGCGATCCACAAATTTGTCAGTGCTTAACTACAGCATTTATGAATGTAGCTAAACTGCACTAGCAGCCTGATACAGACATAAACAATAATTACAGCATAGTAGGAAACCTAACCTTGTGCGGCACAGATGTTTGCGTAAAACCATGTCCTCTCTTTTCCGAAACTGCAGACACTGAAGTGGCAATTTCTGAGAAAAATAACAAGAAAGAAACAAAGTACAACTAGTTCAGTAAAGGGCATAAAAAAGTAAAGGGTTTGGGAAAACAATGATCCCCACAAGTTAACGCAACCTAACTGGCAAGAGAGAGGCCTAATTCTCAGAATGTGACAATTACACACAGAATTTACACCTATTCACACAATGAATCGGCTGACTTTAATTAAAACTTTTGTTTGCACCTATGCCATGCGCTGCCTCATACTTTTCACTCAGCTGCTGAAAGAGGACTGGCATGTGGAGATATAATCATTGGGAACATGTCAGAGAGCTGCTGATAAAGCCTCACACCTCATTTTCCTGTGAAGAATGTTGAGGGGTTTCGAGAATGAGAGTGTCATCAGCGCCAGAGATCTTCTCCTTTGGTGCCTATTAAAAAAAAAACATCCCCAAGTAAGTTCAGGATGATTTTACTGCAGTCAAAGTTGCATGGGAGTGAGAACTAAAGAGTCATGAGACAGCCTACGAAATCAAGAGAAGACATGGTATAAAAAGAGAAGGCCACTGATTCTTCCATTACAGCACAAAAGAAAGTTTTCATTGCAAGTTTTTGAACTAAGTGGATATGGAAATTCAAATGAATGGTTAACCCAAAAATGTATATATCTGCCATTCCAAGTTCACATGACGGTCTTTAATCCGTGGAACAATATGAGGTGAAAGTCTGAAGAGGTGCTGTTTTTCATGCAATCATGCTGAATGTGGACTGAAGGCTTCAAGGTTAAAAAATATGCTAAACCTCCATAAAAGTATCATAAAAGTGGTTCATACAACTTGTGTTATATACTGTATTCCAAATCTTTGAAGCCGCATGATAGCTTTGTGTGAAAATTAAACAGCCTGAAATTTAGGGCATTATTCAAGGTATAATCCTTAGCGATGTCCGATTCATAAATTATTCATACTTTTTTTTTTTCTTGATTTTCTCCCCAATTTGGAATGCCCAATTCCAAAAGTCCTCGTGGTGGTGTAGTGACACGCCTCAATCTGGGTGGCGGAGGATGAATCTCAGTTGCCTATGCGTCTGAGACCATCAATCTGGACATCTTATCACGTTGCTTGTTGAGCGTGTTACCGCGGAGACATAGCGCGTGTGGAGGCTTCAAGCTATTCTCCGCTGTTCACAGCATTCACGCACCCCACCGAGAGCAAACCACATTGTAGCGACCACGAGGAGATTAACCCATGTGACTATAACTTCCCTAGCAACCGGGCCAATTTGGTTGCTTAGGAGACCTGGCTGGAGTCACTCAGCATGCCTGGATTCGAACCCGTGACTCCAGGGGTGGTAGTCAGCGTCTTAACTCGCTGAGCTACCCAGGCCCCCAATTAAACATTCTTTTAAATAAATCAGTGGATTTGGTTCACAAAACTGTCTGAAAGATTTGTTCACAAATCACTTTTCCACTTGTATGGTTGTAATTTATTCACAAATACTAATACAGTTCTTCATTTTAATTATTGATTGGGTGGTAGTCAGCGTCAAAACTCGCTGAGGTACCCAGGCACCCCACTGATACTGTTCTTAAGTTTAACTCATTGACTCAATGTTAAGTTTTGTTTGAGCCGTGGCACAGCTGTTAGTGCATGCTAATAAAACATGTGAGTTGTGGTGCTCCTGGGAATGTAGATTTGAGACCGGACTGCATCTTATCCTAACCTCCCGACTTCCCTCTTCTATCGCTCCCTAATTTCAATCTCCATTGTCCTGTCAAATAACAGCAAGAATCGCATAAATAATATAGAAATAAATCACCACCAGCTTAATTTCTCTGTAAAAGTGCACTGATATCTAAAAGCCATCTTCCCTCCAATATGAAATACCACAGGTCAGTTTCATCCCATAAGTCTGGAACAGAGGTAGACAGAGAGAGAAAGCCAAGAGTCAGAGGCTGAAAGAATATGTCCTTTCGCGGGCAGAGGTCTCTGCTCCGGCCGCCCCCTCACTCATCTCCTCCCTGCCCTTGTCCGTATCCTACCTCTCCCCTGCTGACAGATGATCTCATTTGCAGTAAATCTGTTTGTGTTGGAGCCAGACATGCCAGAGCTCTCTCTCCACTGACTTCATACTGCTCTACCCCTACTGAGATTAAAGGCACAAAATATGAACCACATTTAAACACAGTTTAAGAAACCATTAATATAATGCACAAAAGAACTACTCATTGACTTTACAGTCGTACTAAAACCTGAATCACATGACAAACTTAATCATTGTTCTTTAACTGGACCATAATGACCATCCACAGTAACACTATTGGGTTAATCTCTCACCAAAATGTCCAGGGCACATTTTACCCCAAATCAAAAGGGGAAAAAAATGTAAATGACATTTTTGCCCTAAAGAAACCAAAGCCTATTTAGGACCATATTTTTTAAATGTGACATTATTTTCATGACAATTAAGCATATATTCTACATAAATTGTCATGTTACTCATGAGATTTTAAATTTGAGTTCATTTCCATTATCCTAAAATTATTTAAAGCTACACTTCAGAAGACCTATAATAATGATTTATATTTTAGATCTGTAGGGATGGATTTTGTGGGAAATTGCATACATACGTCATTCACCCGTGCATGTTCACGTCATATCCGTACACAGAGAAAATAAGCTCCGTCTACTGTAGCGCGTGTATGGTGTGGGAGTGGCGTGAAGCTGAAAGTTTGAGAAAAATTTAACATGGATCATTCAAAACGGCAAACCTCCGAAAATCACCAGTTGTAAAAAAAAAGAAACCTGAAGCAACAGAGTCTGTAATAAAATCAGAATCAACATCGGCTTGGCATTTCAGAGGTGACAACAACTCAGAGATCTGAAAGGATTTAAAAGCGACCCAGAGATGGCTTTTTTCTTACACAAACAGGTAAGATATTTTATTGATATGGTTTATGTATTGTTGTGTAATCACACACACACACACACACACACACACACACACACACACACACACACACACACACACACACACACACACACACATATCTGTGTGCGAACGTTTCACTTGCTAGCACACATGTGTATATCCTTTAGTCCTAGGCTTGCCAAGGACATGTGAGTCTTGAAATGATGTTGACCACTGGTTGGTAACAATGACAATCTATAAATGAGTTACTACCGGGGTCTACTTGGCCAGAATATCCTTCAGTTATAAGAACTTTAAAACGCTTGACCTTGTCTAATGTTATTATTATGTCTAATGTTAATGAATGTTGCCTATGGTGCACCCTCCACAACACATTCGAATGTTCCATTAACAAATACAAATGTTGTGCATATATGCACTTCATTTCTTGTAAGAGAAGGGCACGCACCACAGAAACACAATGGACATTTGTTTAGTCTATCCTTGGAGAATTAATAGTCTATCCTTGGAGTTACCCTGTTTCAACGCAACAGGAATATGTGCAACAACTGATTACGGCAGCAGAATTATAAACAGTTTGGAAGAGTTGTGGAATTGTTGGAGAATAGCACGGTGGAAATATGACAGCATCTGCTCTTACAGTAGGTCTAATCATGTACACTGTAAAATAAAATCTTGTTGCGTCAACTTATATTATATATATTATTTTTTAATTTGTATTTTTATATTTACAATTTTAAGTTGTGTCAACTTAAAGATGGAGTAAGTCCTTTTAATCCAATACAGTTTTTGTCAAATTCCACAAATAATTCTTCACGGTCCACTAGCGGTCCGTTCTGTGTGCGCGCTGAAAAAAAGATCTGGTGTTTATACAAAGCCCACGGTAAATGGGAAAATAAACAAAGTGGATCGGAATGATCCACACAACACTATTGAGCTTCTGAAGGAGCACTAAAGGGAGGGGTGTCTTTGTTTGGCTGTTGAGTTCAAATGTCAACAGTTTTCTCAAGAATCGCTTACTCCACCTTTAAGGGAGGAAGTTGTTTAAACAGATGTAAGGGTTACCCTGGCGACTATGTCGCTATGTACGTTTATTGTTCACTTGTCTTTCATTTGCCTATGGGTTTTGTAGTTCGTTTCCTTGTCTTTTTTCATGGGTTCATGTGTTTATTAGTTCAAGGTGTTCCTTGTTTTCTCATTAGTTTCTTGTGTATTTAATCTCTGTGTTCCCCTGTGTACTTTGTCGGTTTTTATCCATTCATGACTTTAATGGTTTGTTCTAATCTTGTGTTTCTAGTTTCTTGTGTTTATTTTTCTGAGTTTAAAATAAAAGCCTGCTCTTAGATCCTCCTTTCGTCTCGTCTATCAGCAAACAATACAACAGAACTTAAGAGTGGACATTAATAAAAGTCGTATAATAAGAGCTTATGCATTCATAGTTTAATCAACTCAAAAAATTCAAAATTAATACAGGAGTTCAATTACACATGTTATTATTTAATATTATTGATAACTGATTATTAAAAATAAACGATAAATTATTGAGTAGTTAAGGCTGTTCTACTGTCAGAGATATAATAAACTGCCTTTTGATAGTATTTGTTCAGTTGATGATCCCAGACCAACATCTAATCACTCTGTCATGCTCAGATTTAAGCTTATCAAGCACCTTACACGCAAATCAGAATGATGGTGACAATCAAACACATCACTAAAAAGTAAAGTAAAAAGAGTAAAAAGATGAGCTTTAAATTATTGACACCTGAATGATAACTGAAAGTGACAACAAACACAACCAGATATATAAATACAGTAATAGTAAAAAAAAACAAAAAAAAAAACTTTTCCATGCCGCGGTGCACACTGGGATTCCGAATACATGAGTGTAATGTGCGTAGTTTTCTTGACTTGAAAATGTTGTTATATTTAACAAAACAGTTATTCTATCCAGGGCAGTTATTCTAACTCTACATGTTTAGTTTGAACAACTAAAAGGCAATATCTTTTTTTTTTTTATTACATTGTAACAACATTTCTTGGGGCAGATTCACTATGAGTAAATTGTGCCCATCGCCCAGTAAATGCGATGCTGTTTTGCATGCAGTCTCTGCGCTGGTTAATGCGTCCACAAAATCGTTGCTGAATGCAATTTGCATGCGCAATTCTGGTCATACGGTCCGATTCTGAGCATTATATAGCGGAGGATGCTGCAGACTACTTTGACACTTGACATACCCTGCCGGAACTGTACAGCATCCCTGTGACCCAGAAACCTGAATAATCTCTTAAACATGTAAAATATGAGCTTGACTACACGGTGCACCTGGATATAAGCCAGGTTATAACACCTTCTCCATCATTTGATCAAAAGAACGAACGGACTTTTTACTAAAATACATTTTATTTTCAAATGCTTTACACGTGAGAGTGGACATTTTACAGTTGGTGAGCACGTTTGATTATTGTCTCAGTTCACTCGGCTGTAAAGCTGTGCTTGCAATATAATAGTGATGTTTTATCATGTTACACTGCTAGAGTCTTGAAAAAAATACAGTAAAGTTTTTGAAAATCTAAAAATGATCCATGCGATTTAAAAAAAAATTAAAAGGTGAACAGGTGAAAAACGAAACTACCTGTGGTCCAGCACAGAAAGATCAACCAATCAGAGAACTGTGGGCAAGAAAGCCAGCCAAACAAGCCCGGCAGTGACCTCCCTCTGCCATGACGTACTGGGAGTGACGCAACCTTTTCTGACATTCCATGAGTACTGATGTCTCAGAACATCAGCACTTGGACACTTCACCATTTGTATCACTGCCTTTGTGTTTGAGGCGTCCTAAACTAAAATGTGAGAGAGCAGCACAGATAAGAGCAGCTAGATGAGTGTCCTTGTGACATTAAAGGTTTTAGCAAGCAGGTGTCAACAAAAGAGGATTTGTATGTGTTATGAGCCAGTTAAGTTTGATGTTCATTGAGTCAGCACATGGATTCTTTGAAGTCATTGGCATTGTCGCTCGCTCCATAATCATTCGGATTACTAGTACTACATCACATCTGGGAAATACAATTGAACTAACAGCTTTAGCATTAAGATATATCACAGAGTGACACAACTGACTGAGTAATTGCATTTACGCTTACCTGACACTATTGGATAAAGGAGTGTCCGTGCTGCAAAATGTAAACATGCATCATGGCGGAGGAGAGTACTGGCTACTGTGAAAAACTCAGGGGGGACCCACCACTTGGATGGCTATTTTTACAAATATAGGATGCATTTGTTCAAATTCCATTATCTTCAGCATGCTAACACTTCACTACAGATGCGGAGTAATGATAAACAGCTTTCCTGTTCATCAATGCTTGGAGTTGCGACAGACAAAGCTAATTGCACACTGTCTCTCTCTCTCTCTCTCTCTCTCTCTCTCTCTCTCTCTCTCTCTCTCTCTCTCTCTATTTCAAACACAAATCCTTGTTTCTCGAATGACTTGTTAGAAACAGCCCAAGCTGTCAGTTCTAGTCCTAAAGTGACATTTTCAAATTAGTAATGGAGACATGTACGTGCATCTTTAGCAACTGCATATCCCAATTCGTGGCATAAACATTTTGTTTCAAGCACAAGTGTCTTTATTTTATGACAGTCCTTAGTTTTTCCTCAGTGTTTGTACTTGTTTGTTGAACTGTTGCATAAAGACTGTCACACTCGTGCTGTATGGCCCTAAATCAGCATGGCTGTGATTAACTGCGTCCAACTCACAGTCATGCTAATATAGGGATAAAAGCACTCTTGCTTGTGGGATATTGTTTTAATATCAGAATATTTCACAATAAACTATATTATTTCTATACTTATAATCAACAACCTAAAACCAATGGTTATAAATATTTCCACAATTTTATATTTGATTTTGTGATTCACAATGCTTCATGGGATTGCATCGTTCCCTCGTGAAATACGGTACACTGCCCCTTTGTCTTTTTGTCCGAATTTCAAAAACCTTTTTGCTTCAAAACAAAGTTTGTAATGTTTTGATTCACCTTCTGAGCTTGTTGGTTTTGTTCATGGCTTACAACACTTTTATGAAGGATTTTATGGAAAGTCTATGGAAGAAATTAACTTAGGGAACACATACGGCTAAAAATTGAGCACTGTTGAGCTCCATTGTGTTTTAAATGACAGCCTCTGTCTCATTCATTATGTCTGCATTGGTTATATAAAGCATTTGGAAGAAAAACAGAGCTGAACTAAACTCTTAAGCAGGAATGGAATGGAGCACTTTTATAGCCACAAGCCCCAATGGAATGGATTGCCCAAATAGAGGAATATCTACTGTACAGTGTATATATATATATATATTATTTTTAAAACAACAAACAATTTTGTGTCCTGTATAAAGCTCCTTAATGAAACCTCATTACAGCTGTTATTTACTGTATATAATGTACCTTCTCCAGTTGCAGATATTTAATGATTTGTCTCTTTGGTTCCAGTTGAAGTGGCTTCAACACATCTTCGGTGTAGTTTTGGCTAAGTGAACTGTAGCCTCTAGGGGTCAATGACTTCTGTCTGTGGTGAAATCTCTCCCAAAACATCTCAGATTCATACGCTTTGCTTACTGGAAAAGGCATAGTCCGAGATCTAAAGAGACATTGCTTTGAACTGCCATTTTTACGACTTTAAGTTAAGAGTTATACATTTAGTCATTTAAAACTGTATTACACATATCAAATAAAATTTGTATTGTTGCAGCACTCACAAAAATCGATTAATCATTAAATATAATTTTCGTTTCTTGTTCAGATATTATACTTTATCCAAAAAGCACTAGTAGTCACAAAAAGTCTTGTAGTACAACTTACATGCTTATTGTTGAGTGTTTGGTCTCCAGTGGAAACAAGACAATTCAAAAACCGGTCAGAACATGCCTTAGGGCCAAAGTACTTGAAACCATGCTGGATGGATTACAAGCTCAGTGTATCAGAGAGTAACTGGTGGTGGTGACGTAGTGGGCTAAAGCACATAACTGTTAATCAGAAGGTCGCTGATTCGATCACCACGGCAACCACCATTGTGTTCCTGAGCAAGGCACTTAACTCCAGGTTGTTCCGGGGGGATTGTCCCTGTAATAAGTGCACTGTAAGTCGCTTTGGATAAAAGCGTCTGCCAAATGCATAAATGTAAATGTAAAATGTATCACAGATATTCTTAAAGCCATACTGTGCAGGTTTCAAATAACAAGCATCTTGATAATTTAAGTGAAATAGTATTCCATTACCTGTGTATTTTAAATTAAAGGACCCGCCATGTGCTTTTTGCAGTATTCAGAGTATTAAATAGAACCTGAACAAAATTTAAAAAAGCAAATATACAGTTTGTGTGCAATCAGCAGGACGTTTCTACAGTTGACATTTTAATTAATAAGGGTGAGTTGGCTACACTCGACCAATCACACAGAAGTCCCCATGCACTGTTTCATTCTGATCCCTGGAAATAAAGTTAACAAGCACTTAGACACCTACACAACCCCTGTAAAATGCTTCAACACAGCGCTAGTTTCAACAACACCATTAAAGACTACTTTAATGAAACAAAGGTCTCTTTGCCAGTCAGAGTCTGAGCAGAACTTTACCCAGAGCTGTCCATTCTCAACAGGCAGCTATTTGTTGCGTCCCTATTAGTACTATAAATATCCTTAATTAGAATCTCCCATAGACCCCCCTCCCCACCAACAGCAAACTGAACATCCAAGCCATCACTTCATCTCTACATTCTCTTCTTGTGGCATCATGGTTACTGCTTAGTAAGTGCTAAAACACAAGCCACTATATAAACAAAGGCTCAGATGTCTGCTAGCCACATTCTACCTTTTTTGCAGTGGTTTCTACAGCATCCGTGTTTTGCAGTTTGTGCATTTCTAGTTGTATAATTGGCTGGAACTTTCATTACCAACCAAAACCCTTCCGAGGTTCTTCTTTTTCATCCTTAGTTTTCATACAATGGCAGATGCTATCAAGTCCTCATCTAGGCCTCAGTATTGTCATGAAGTTTCCTGGTATCCCCTGAGCTATAGATGGCCTAGTGTAGTCTTTAACCAACACTTTGGCTTACCTCCCTTATTGGACCCCAGAGACCTTAGCTGGATTGAAGGCATCTTCAGAAGTCTGGGGACGTCTACTTGGCCTGGGTACTTGCAAACACCTGTGCAGCAAATCTCAAAGCTGCACAGAGAAATGAGTGGAGGCGTGTCGGAAGTGACTGGGGAGACGTGCAAGTGGAAAATTAGTTTGGATGTCAATCACTTCGCTCCCTCCGAGATTACGGTAAAAATACAGGATGGAATCTTGGAAATTGCAGGTATGATTGAGATGTTTTCTATTTTGTGTGCCTTCTTTTTTGGGTGAATGCATTAGAATGCATTAATGAGGGCATGCACATTTTAAAGTATATACATATATATATATATATTACAATCATACAATGTTGATTGATTAGTTTAACTAGATTCACTTAAACATCAATTGCTTTCCTTTAAGTTATTGATCTGAATAATTTTGTTGTTAAAGGAATAGTTTACACAAGATAAAAATTCTGTCATTATTTACTCACCTCCTTGTTGTTCCAGTTGTCTTTCATCCGTCTGACACAAAGGGTGATTTTATGCAGAATTTTAGGGAGTCACAGTCTTAAGGCCCATGCACACTTCCCGAAAAGTACGTCTTCGTTTAAACACAAAAATAAGTTAAATAAGAGGACGCTTAAGACTACATGTAAAACATCAACTAATATGACATTAATATGTGTTATCAATGATTTCATGTCTCATTCTGTGAGTACAATTCAAACAAGATCAATGTTTAACTACTCAATGTGATTTAAATTAATATGTATGCAGTAGATAACTTGCAAATTGATTTTCTGTTTACATTCTGAATTCAGAGATTATGAGCTTTCGCTGCAGAAGGCACATGAGTGAAGCAGCATATAAAACAAAAGAGTGAATGGGCACTTAAGAGTAGATTTGATTCCTTTTATAAACTAATTAAACCAAAAATTCGCATGATATGGTCTCAGAAAATGTGTCTACAAGTACAGTACGCTCATACAGATGTTGGTAAATTTGTACCAGCTAATAACTGCACGTTAGTGTGTTCATGTTGACTGATCTTAAGGGAATAGTTCACCCAAAAATCTAAATTCTCTCATTATTTACTCACCCTCATGCCATCCCAGATGAGTATGACTTTATTTCATCTGCTGAACACAAAAGAAGATTTTTAGAAGAATGTTTCAGCTCTAGATCCATACAATGCAAGTGAATGGTGCCAACATTTTTAAGCTCAAAAATCAAAAATCAAAAAAAGGGCAGCATAAAAGTACTCCAGATGACTCCAGTGGTTAAATCCATATCTTCTGAAGTGATATGATAGGTGTGGGTTAGAAACAGATAAATATTTATGTCCTTTTTTTTTTAACTATAAATTCTCATCTCTGCTCTCCAATTCAATCTCCACTTCAATTTCACTTTCCCATTCTTCTTCTTCTGTTTTTGGTGATTCTCAGTCTTCATGCATATCACCACCAACTGGAGCAGAGAGGAGAATCTATGATAAAAATTACTTAAATATTGATTTGTTTCTCACCCACACCTATCACATAGTGTCTGAACACATGGATTTAATCACTGTAGTCAGTAATCCCCATGGATTACTTTTCTGCTCCCTTTATGTGGATTTTGGAGCTTCAAAATATTGGCACCCATTCACTTCCATTGTGAGGACCTACAGAGCTGAGAGATTCTTTTAAAAATCTTAATTTGTGTTTTGCTGAAGAAAGAAAATACACATCTGGGATGCCAGGAGGGTGAGTAAATCATGAGAGAATTTTCATTTTTGGGTGAACTATCCCTTTAACTGACTGAACTTGCAGTAGGCAAGTGTTTATCAGCCTTTAAGAAGATTTCATGAAAGCTTGAGCTGTTACAAACCATCAAAACGAACTCAAAAACACACATTTTGGACAGGTTCTAAATGACAGCACACCTGTTCGTTCTTCGATTTCTTAAGAATTATGCAGCGGCCTTTATTAACCACTCATTTTCATTGTAGAGAGAAAAAAAGATGCATTGAAAGTGAATGGATGACTGAGAGTGTCATTCTTCCTTACATCTCCTTTTTGATCCACATAAGAATGAAAGACATACCAGCTTGGAACAACATTAGTGTGAGCAACTGATGACAGAATGTTCATTTTGAAGTGAACTATCCCTTTAATGTCTTTGCTCCTTAGGAAAGCATGAGGAGAGACAAGATGAGCATGGCTACATTGCTAGATGCTTTACAAGAAAATACAGGTAAGTGTAAGCATGTAATTCAATGTCTTTTCATAAATTGTAACAAAATGTCATGCAGCTGCTAAGGATGGGCGATACCACTTATTTTATTTTCGATCCGATACCAATAATATCGAGTCCAATATTGTTGATACCGACACCGATAGCAATACTGACACCTCTATGAAATGTATTTTTATTATATTTTTTATTTCTTGGGATAAAATGGGTAATTTAAAATATTATTTTAGTGAAGTCATAATATTTTTTTACATTTATGAGCCTAACAAAAATTATTGGACTTCTGCTTTGTTTACCCGTACAAAAAATAATCATGGTTTTACTACAGTAGCCAGAGTTTAAACATGGTACTGTATTTAGTTAAACCATAGTTACTACAAAACTATAGTAAAACCATGGTTTACGCCAAAAGACGTGGTTATTACAGTCATGATTACTACAACATTACTTAAGTGAAACCATGGTTAATTTTTGTTTATTATTATTAATATTATTATTTATTAACAACAATTACAGAACATCATCAAAGTTCTAAGAACTTTCAATTTAAATAAACTTGTAACAAACGTCACACAAACACATTATAATAAATGCCACCTTTAAATATGTTTTTATTTAGTGTGAATTTACTCCAGAAGCAGTATCTCTGTTTTTCTCTCATTATTTTCTCCTAAGAAATTCTCATAAGATGAGCAAAAGAAGAAATAGCTCCCATCCTGCACAAGTATTTGCTAATATAACCTAATTTATTTTTATTTCACTTTGAAGCTTATGATATATATTCATGATAACCAAAGAATAATATCTCTAGTTTAAAAAAAAAAAAAACGTTATTAGTTGAGAAGATAGATATTTTTGATATAACATCAGTATCGGAAGTATCAATACTTTAGGATCAATCTACCCATCCCTAGCAGCTGCCAGTCAATAAAACCATGATTATACTGTAGATGTTTATTTGCCATTGTCCAAGGCTACCAGTTGGTGTTGATGCTGAACATATCCAGTCGTTTGTTTCTGTGGATGGCATTCTTACTGTGGAAGCACCATTAACCAACACTCCTCTCCCTGCTGATGTCATTATCCCCATCCAGGTATTGATTGGCCCTGGCAGCTGTTAAATTTGTAATCACAGACTAAACTTATTTAAAACAAAGCTCAAAATTAGGCACTGTAGGCATTAAGGTTTCCAAGGCCCCCTGTAAAGGAAATAGAACAGGATGGCATTGATTGTACTTATCATTTATTAAAGGACATATTAGAGGGATTTTCACCATTATAATTATGCAGATGTAAAAGTAGCCAGCTGGTACGTGATAGCTGTGCAGCGTGTAAACCTCACTCTCCTGGCTTTAGAGATGCACTAGCGACCAATACTAGAGGCCATGGCTTTTATAGCCTCCTTGCTAGCGTCCGACTCCCATGCCGGGGATCGCCGGTTTGAATCCTGCTTGGGGCGGATTGAGTAGGACTGGTGGGACATACGGTGCTTACTGTCAGTCATAGTGAATATTCATACAGATATTCTTGTTGGAAACAGTAAACAAGGGAGAATCCAATGGTAAACACCTCCTATACTGTGTAGAATACAAAGTCTTTGAAAAAGTGCATGGATTGCCTTAAGAACAAGATCGGTGTGAATGGCCCCTTATTTACATGATACAGAACTAGCTGAAGTTTCTCAAAGTTACCCATCAAATAAGTAGCCTTTTGTTTCAGGCGATTGTAGGTAAATATTCACTTCATCCAACGCACTGTTTGTACTGTGTTCTAAGGTATCCCGATAATGTTTTACTGAGTAAGACATCGCTCCAATTGATTCAGTATGTCAGATCGGACATATCAGACTGAATCGTCAGTTTCGAACTGTTGTGCTAATCTGTTTGTCCAAATTCACTGAAAAGAAATGCATTAGAAGAATTCATCCACGAATCTGGCATCACTAGTTATCATTTTACAAAGCTGACAAGAAGATGAGACACACGTCATGATTCATGACGTATGCACTGTGCATACAGTTGTATGGCTGCAGGCGCTAAAGTTTACAATAGCCTATTTATGTGGTGCTTACTGTCAGTCACAGTGAAATGGCACCATTATTATCATTACTGAAACAGATACTTTTGAAGGAAAATCTAAAGGTAAACACTCCTCATCCTAATTGGTCTTCCATTATAAAAGAGGTAGCCATCACAGGTCCTGCAACTGTCTCACAATACTATAATATTTGCAGTGCAATGACAAAATGTTGACAGGTATTTGCTTGTGCATGGTAAAAGAGACACGAGAGCTACTAGGAAAGGAAAATATGACATCTCAAAAACCATTATTCCAATCACTGTAATTTTGAGGTATATTATTGCATGGGAGGTGGTCATTCAAATTAATGTGTCTCACCTTAGAAATGCCAGCAAGATTGTTTACCCATTGTATGTCTTTTTCAACTTGTGTCATTTGCAACTCTGTTGAGCTGTGCATTCATAACAGGCAGCAAAGCAAGCTGCTTTTTGTTACAGCCAAAAGGATTTCAGAAATAATTAGAGGTATACAATTCCACACTGCCCTGTAAAAAACGTCACATGTCGAAGTCAGTTTATAAATTAATCACCCTGCAATTCCAATTACTAGGCTCATAATTGTTCAAATAACCAACAAAGAGATTAAATGCAAGCATTCATTCTCCCTCAGGGGATGTGTGGCCTTTTCTTACAACCCAGAAAATGTATCCTTTTGTGTATAGTGGCCGTGGCATTTTAGGGCCTTGATTTGGCATTTGAAGCTTTTGACTTTATTTGAAAACTTCACATCTGCTACAGGTGGAAGCACAAACCATTAGTGGAAAAAAACTGGATGGCGAGAAGCCCCAAGATAGTGTTGAAGCCGAAAAACCAGAATCATCTGAGACATCAACTGTACCTGGAGAACACATTGAAGATGCTCAGGAACCTGAGGGATATCCTGCAGACCAGCAAACTGTATCTGACTTTACCTCTCCTGAAGTAGGCCCATCTGGAGAACCACCAGCTCAGTCCATCTTAGAGCCAGCACCAGGTACATTGGAGTCTGAAAGTGTTGATGTTGGAGAATCCAAAGATATCAGAGAAGAAGCAGTCATTCAAGAGGCAGTTGAGGACATCGAAAAAGCCAGAGATGAAGTTCAAGAGTTTGCTGACAATCCACAGGCTCCAGAGACTGTCATCTCAGACCAAGGAGAGCAGGTGGAGGTCATCGAGAATGGGCAGCCACAGGAGCTGGAAGGTGAAGGTTATACAGACACTGCTGTGACCGTAGATGAGCAATCGACCTTCGAGCAAACCCAAGAGGTGTTCGACCCTCAGCTGGTGCTTCAAAAGGAAATGGATTTAGAGCAAGCTAAAGTGACCAAGTAGTATTTTGGCCACACAACAGCAACATCCCATGCTCATTCCTTAGCCGCTTAAAGGTGAAGTGTATCACTTTTCGATTTTTCGTTAAAACAATTTTTCATTTCGCAGCTTAATATGCAGATGTCTATAAGTAAGCCATTTGAAGGTTAATTCCCCTGAAATGTGTAAACACTGTGGCTCTATGATGCTATCAAAATGTTTCTTGTTTGTTTAAGCATCTAGATCAGCCCAGCACATCAACAGTGACTCAACCAATGGTGCAAGTTTGGGGTGGGACTAGCTGTTTGTCCAACCAATGAAAGATGTGGCGTATGGTTGGGAAACTATTTGAAAATTCCATTTGGTGACGATTGTGGCGCAAAAATGACACACTTCTCCTTTAATTCTCATAGTTTTACTGTATTATGCATTCTCTTAGCACTAATAAAGATCTGAGCAAGACTTTGTGAAGCTTCCTCATGTGTTGTTTTACAATACTGAGTTAATCAGTGAAAGCTGATAAATGTTTAATTTGTTCTAGACAGAGGTCTGTCACATTGGCACCTACTATGCTTGAAATCTGCAGAATTTTAAATGGAAATTTGATGCTCTGTATATGGTTGCACATTATGTGCCTTGAATTGTAGTAAATATTGTCTAGTGCTGTTCTATCTTGAATGGATATAATTTCCCTGCCCCTTATGCATGGTTATATTCACAATCCATTAACCTCGAAACTTAAAATTTTGATGAAAAATGCAGAGCTTTGGTCGATTTAATGGGAAAAATTCAGTGGGCAAACAGGTCAATTAATCAGCAGTGGAAAACTGTTTTCTTCAATATTTTCTATCCACAGCCACATTGAGGAGATTGAAAGTGAGCCAAATTGCTCTGAATAATCTCTGCACTAATCGGTCACTCAATTACTGCCACCGTGCTGAGACCACTCCAATGGAGTCACTTCCATAAGCAGCCCGATCTCTTCTTAACCAATCTACCAAGCGAACACCTAGATGTGATTTAGGAAAGAGGACTGAGAAAATGAGAGAAATGGAGAGCCCTGTGCATGAGACAGAATCTGTTTACCTGTTAAATTCTTTTTTTTTTTTCATTTTCTTTGCCAATATCGGCAGAAAAACTGTGGAATTCTGTGGAACACATTTAAACATAGTAAGAGTTCAACAGACAGAGCTCAATGTACTACAATCTAATTGGTTGCTGAAAAAATAATCATATTAGAGAAAATATTTAGTAAATGTACACAAGGGTTGCGAGATGCGCTTTCCAATTCTGCTAAAATGTATACGTCACAGATTCCATGTGGAATAGAAAGGAATATACACTGTAAGGGGGAATAGAAACACAGAAGTACAACAGTAGAGCAAATTACATTCTCTATATGTGTAAAGCATTTAATTAACTAACTTCATAGATATTTGCAGAGAAAATAAGGCTTGTATTTGTAAATGTCATTTATTATAAAAGTGGACAGCATACCTACACAAAAAGAAAAAAGAGAACTAAACAAACAATCAAAAGACCTTGAGAAAGAGCTCCAGTATTCAGACCTAGTTTTCAGTAAAGACCTCCATATAATAGAGCCTACTACATTTGTCTTTTACATATGTACTCAGGGCAAAACACGTTTATTTTAACTTAAGGACCTCAGAAGAAGGCCATAGGCCTGAAACATAACCTACTCAAGTATGTAATCTCTAATGTTTCTATCTATGCATTGCTTGATTTCATGTGTGGTTGCGTAACTGTGTCCGATAGCAATTCATAGCACACATTTGTGTTGCATTCTCAGTGTTGCCACTAGCGCGCAATAGCATAAACTGTCTTGTTCTATGTTCAGTTGTCTTTTTTAGGTCAGCTATTGTCAATTGTGAGAATCTTGCTGAGCAAATTAGTTAAAGTTAGTTAAAATGTCAACATGTTTACAGCTAGACATTTGAAGCTAACTCTACCCCCTAGAGAACTGAGGTTTGTTAACTGCAAAGTAATGCACATACGTTCAACATGCATGTGGTCTTGTCCGAGCATTCCTGCCTACATTTACATAATTATGTAGAGCATGTTTCTGGCCTATTTTAGTCCTTAAAATTCTAAAAACAGAAATTTGGCCCAGTCTCACCATGTTTAACAAGCCTGATCTCATTAATATAACGTAACTGGCAACAATTAAATGTATCCCAGCAGTTCCGCGATTAAATATCCACTGTATGCCGCTAAAAGCAAGTTACATTTTCTCCCAAAAAGATGAGGTTTTTAAGGTTAATGCTCTATCGAGTTTTAAATCAATAAAACCTACTTCCCTTCTCGATACCTAACCAATAGTGTAATAAAAAGCAAATGTGACATGAAACATTTCAAATGTCAATCAGCTTTAGTTCATTTATAGTTCATTTGACCAGGAAAATGCTTTGATGCGTACAACGATAGTTCAGGATAGTTCACCCAAAACTTAAAATTCTCATCTCATTTACTCACCCTCATGCCATCCCATATGTATATGACTTTCTTTCTTCAGCAGAACACACAGAGAGATTTTTAAGAGTAAAAAAATTACTTACATTTGTATCTGTTTCTCACCCACACCAATTATATCGCTCATAATTATCATATGGATTACGTCTATGTTTCCTTTATGTGATTTTTGGAGCTACAAAGGTGTAATCACCATTCACTTGCATTGTAAGGACCAACAGAGATGAGATTTTCTTCTAAAAAATGTTGTTGGTGTTATGCTGAAGAGAGAAAGTCATACACATCAGGGACTACTTGTGAGTGAATAAATGATGAGGAAATTTGAATTTATGGGAGAACTATCCCTTTAATACCTTTCAATTATCACCTGACTTGTTACGGGAATTTGATCCAACCACAAACCATGGACTGTGGAGCTCATTTCACTTCAATCTTTGGAGCAAATTAATGACTTTTTGTTTAAGAACATGATAAAACTAATAAAACTTGATATATATATATATAAAGAACATGATAATACTATTGTTGGTAATGCTTTACAAAAAGGTTCCATTTGTTAACATTAGTTAACATGAACTAACAATGAACAATACTTATTGAGCATTTATGAAACTTAGCATAAGTTAATGCACTATGAACTAACATGAACTAATATTAAACTATTGTGATTTTATTAACTAACATTAACAAAGATTAATAAATGCTGTAAAAATATATTGTTAATTGTTTGTTCATGATACCTAATGCATTAAATAATGTTAACGAATGGAACCTGATAGTAAAGTGTTGCCCTTTTGTTTAAGAAACTGGTAAAACTAGACATTTTGGCACTTGTTTGGAAAAAATAACCATGGGCATGCAAGTCTCTGTTTGCTCCCTGACAGTGCTGTGATTCAAAGAATGGGGTTTAAGCCATGCTGGGTTCTTGAGGTTTGGCCTCGGGTTCTTCCATGGATTCTGCGGGTGTTTCGCTGCTGTAGAGGTAGTATGGAGGGGTCTGTCGCGCTTCAATGATGAGAACTCCCTCCGGAGACATAGAGGCAAAGACAGTGAGAGGGTCCACATAGGCTGGAATCCTGAGAAGATGAGGAGTTAACAATTATGAGAATGTGGACCTCAATGTGAAAAGCTTTTTGGATTTTGTCCTACAGTTACATCAAAAATACAAAGCAAAATTTGACAGAAAGACTAGTGTAATAAAAAAATTCTCGGCAAACTTGTCTGTGACATGTAAAGCTGGCAACTCTCAATGGTAGTTTTCAAATGATACTACTTTTTCCATTTTCTGTAAAGACACTATGGAACAATATGTATTATAAAATCAGCTATAAACAAAATTAAATAAAACTGATATGGAAAGGACATGGGTGCCTGCAGGATTTCATCTGAGGATACGCACAGAAATCAAACAATGTTAAATTTTCTCTTATCAGCTTACAGCTCATTGTGTTGTGGATGTTTGTATCGTGATAAATACATGCACTGTAACAATAAAATATATTTTAAATCATAAGAATCGTCATGATTAATTATTTTCATGTATTTAATACAGGATATTTTACCCCAGATTTTAAAATAATCCTCTTATATTTACCTGAACTGCTTCAAAATATTTTAGAATAATTTCCAGACACTGCTGGTCCACAATAACCATTTGATATTTTATTAGTGTTGCTCTTTTAGTGGTGGCATATGATTTGTGGCCAGTGTGTATTTTATTAATAATTATATGTTTACGTTGTATACACTAGGGGTGTAGCAAAATTAGATTTTTGGGTGGCTGTGGCTCAGGTGGTAGAGCGGGATGTCTACTAATCGCAAAGTTAGTGGTTCGATTCTCGGCCCACATGACTCCACATGCCAAAGTGTCCTTGGGAAAGACACTGAACCCCCAAGTTGCTCCCAATGGCAGGTTAGCACCTTGCATGGCAGCTCTGCCATCATTGGTGTGTGAATGTGTGTGTGTGTGAATGGGTGAATAAGCGCTTTGAATACCGCTAAGGTTAAAAAGGTGCTATATAAGTGCAGACCATTTACCAATTTTAGGTAATAGTGTGAGGTTTCCATGGTAACATGGGCTGGCCTTTCTCACAATTCTCAGTTTAGAAAGCAGCATTAACCATGTGATCATGGGTCGGAAAGTAAGATATAAAGTTTGGGATCTAAATAAAACTAATGTTAGAAAAACCTCTCAATTCACATGTGAAGTGACAACATTTTATAAGATGTTTACAAGATAATAAATAATATAATACCTTCTAAAATAACTGGCTACAATGTAAATGCTGTTAGCAGTTGGAGCCAGCAACTATTTTCATGGCATCTAAAAATGCAGCGCTCCCATGAGAGATGCTAAAAACACAGTTAAATGTGATGCAGTTGTCAAAAAAACAAACATCTAGTGAATGTTTACATGGAAAACGCCTGAAAAACAGCACGAGCGGACGCAAAAACACATTTAGTTTGAACACCCCCTTGTT
Source organism: Xyrauchen texanus (assembly GCF_025860055.1). Classification (NCBI taxonomy): domain Eukaryota; kingdom Metazoa; phylum Chordata; class Actinopteri; order Cypriniformes; family Catostomidae; genus Xyrauchen; species Xyrauchen texanus. Next base: position 8,986,313 of record NC_068279.1, on the reverse strand, counting down.
CACATGCAGTAGCAGTTATAGCTTGTTTGGCGCCCTGGGCGAACCCCGCTTCAACAAGCCACCTCTCCAAACAAAATGTTGCCCTGGGCGAATGCCCATGAAGTCCATGCCTAAAGCTGCCACTGTTCACATGACACAGCACTAGCTGAAGTTTCCTCTCAAAAAGACTATGCATAAATTTCCACTTTATTCAGCACTGTTTGTTCTGTATTCGTAACTATCCTGATACTGTTTTACTGTGTGAGAAACCGCTACAAATGATTCAGTTTGAAGATAATTGTACTGAATCACCAATCGATTCAGACTGTTTTACAAGCCCGTTTGGCCAATTCACTGAAAAGAACCGAATTTGCGAGTGGATTATTCATTCGTAAATTGGACATTGCTAGTTCTTTTAAACAGCCAACGGGAATACGGTACATGTTTCATGATTGATGAAATGTAAATGTTTCTTAGGTCAGTCGGAACGCTCATGGTTCACACAGTGCGTACAGCCATACAGCTGTAGGCGCCACTGGGAAAATCCACCCGCTGGTATAAAGCCCATAACAAATAACTAAAAGTTCATTCGCCTAGAAAATTAGTCCCACTGCTAAAAGGACAATTTAGACATTTTTACAACTGAAACGCCACACAATTTGTAACAGGAATTTATATTAGTGCTTTATCAAAAAAACAGGTTTTACATATCTGCTTTTATACCCGCACAATGCCTCGCCCCATAGACTTTCTTTGTAAGTGCATAAATGTTTAGTTTGCTTTTACAACTGAGGATCAAGTCAAAATTGTGGTCTATGCTTTTTTGTTTCCTCAAAAGTTAACTTGTTTGGAACCCAAATCCCTACTTTAGGAACCACACAGTATAGGCTACTATTCCAAACTAAACAGACCCAGACTGATTACTGTTTCATCTCAGGTTTAAGGTTAATATTAACTCATGCAATCATGGGAACTGCAGACACATGCTAAGCTTATTTCCAATTTGGTTTAATTTTCAACAAACTACATTTTCTCTGTGGCAGCTTGTGGCTAGTAAATAATTTTCAGTGCATTCCATGGTTTTCATTAAAATGTTCTGCCTGCCATCACTTGCGTTAAGAGAAAGAGAGACAGAGAATGAGAAAGAGAGAGAGAGAGAGAAGGCAAGAGGGTGAATAGAGAGAGAGAGGGAACCTTGCTCCAGGTGCTGGGCTCAGAAATAGAGTCTGTTGCCAATTATTACAAATGGCCTCCTGATGCAAAGTTTATCACCACAAATTTCCATCTACACACTAGTCTAATCATCCAGCAGGCAAACCGTCTGCATTTTTTTTTTTAATGAGACGAATGGGATGCCTTTAAGGCAAGATTACCATAAATTCATATCTACTCTACAGAGAAAGGGTGGAACTTGTTTTTGACATGTATGAATGGTGATATCATATAAAGTCACTCCTTACTGGTCTTCTATTGCAACAGATTAGATGTGAGGGAACATTTAGGACTGCGTTAGATACTCAAGTGGTGAATGCAGTGTTTTGATGATGCTTTCTTAAATAGTCTTAAATACTTGAACTGTTTTAACTGGAAATTATTAATTATCGCTATCAGCAACAGGAGCATCGGACCGCGAGTAACTGTGGACCTGAGTAAAAAACGACCTCACTGAAGGGGGCTGGGAAAGTCTGTTTTGATAGTCCATTATGTTATTATGGTAACATTTTATACTATTTACATGATTAGTAGGAATAAATCAATGCAAGACACTTTCCATGCGTTAAAAACAAAAAGGTTTAGTGGTGCCCCATCAGCAATATATTACTATAATATACTGTATATCTAAATGCTATTATTCAACATAATTAAAAACTGCACTAGATTTGTATTCACGTCAATTTTGCTTTAGTTAAACAACAAAAATATATAATTTACTTATCTTCATTGCTGTCAAATGCCTACATAAGGAACTAGCTTCTAAGTATGGTTGCAAACTTTTGCCACACGAATACGGGATGCTTGACCATATCGAGCGCTTCAATATGGGAGAGCCTCCATCAAGCATTTTGTCGCCCAGCCAGTGCATTTTCATTGCATTTGAACATTTTGCTGCTTCAATACAGGATACAATGCCTTCAATATGACACCGGGATGTCCCGGTGTATATGGGACATTTGGCAACCCTACCTAAGGCATCATCCTAACCCAAGCCCTAATTTGGAAAGCTCTACATAGACAGCAGCTCCATGTATCATCAAGTGCACGCAACACTCACAATTAATTCTATCAGGGTTAATGACATGTTTTCTCAAATAGGCATAAAAACACATAGTACACATAGCGAGCTACCTACCTAGACAGCATTCTGGGTTTGGAACCAAGCTGTTTAAAAACAAATTGTGCCTTGGGAAGGACAGTCAAAGAGAACCCAACAGAAAGGGAGAAAAGAGAGCGAGTCCCTGAGCTCTGTATGTCATCATGGCCAAATAAGGTTGGACTAAAGGTTCCACAATTGTTGCCAAGCTTCTGTTGAGTTTATATAAACCTAAGAATGTAGCCAGAGCTGACTTTAGTGGCCTGATGCTATTCAATTAGCACCGCAATGCTACAGTCCTGCATTACCATGAGTTACTGTGTCAAATAGGGTGTAACAACTAGGGCTGACCCTGCACTCCCCTTCCAGAGTCAGTGACTGACTTTGCTGCTCTGTTGCTGAGGAGCAAAAGGCAATATTAGATTACAATGGACCATGGTGTTGTCATGGTTTTTAGACATGGTACTATGGTAGTACCATTGTTTTTGCACATGTACCATGATAATAGTACACTGTTAATCTGGCTGGGTGTAAGGGGGGGCTTAAGGTCCAGGCTTACTTTGTTTTTCTGTGTACTGGAATGGTCATTGGTCGACCATGTTGCCTTTCAAAGTATACTGTACTCTATTGACTGTGAGCGAATATGAATGTGTGCAGATGATGCACAGATGAGGACTGTCCATGTGTCAAGACAATCTGGGCCATGCTTTTATTCATAATACCATGTAATACCATCATCATACCATGATTTAACAGCTACAGTTTTTTCTCATTAGACTTGTGTTTAGTTATGGCAAAGTTTCAGTCGATGGAGGCATCGATCATGGATTGGAAACATGTAGTCGTATATTGCTAGAATACTAAAATAGTCTTGGATTTGTTCTATTAAACTCTCTCAGTGTGTCAGAGAAGCTGCATGGCAATAAAAATCAAATCACTTTGTCTCTTAATAACTGCAGTCATCAGAGCCACATGAAGTCTTACTGGAGCAAGAGATTTCTCTTTTTTATTTTATCTCTAACGTTGATTCTTCTGTACTGCTAGATACCATCCGATTTGATTCACTAAAGAGCCAGAAGAACAAGCAGAGGGGGTGGGTGGGTTTGTTGGTGTAGGGAATGCTTTGTGCTGCTTGTAATAACTCCTTGTAACATTCCTTGAAAAGTTGCTTCATCATTCTGGAAGGTTCCAAATCAGAAAGTTTTGATACAATTTGTGATACTTACTGAATTTTCTTTGTGAAGTTTTTGGTAACAATTCCGCCCTCATCTTGCTTTTCCTCGTGTTTCCCTGGTGAAAAGATAATGATAGTTGTTAACACACAGATCGATTATGATCAATATTCTGAATTTATCAGCTTTTTGATATGATTTTATTTTAAATGCACGTCAATAGGTTGAACAAGTATCTATCTATCTATCTATCTATCTATCTATCTATCTATCTATCTATCTATCTATCTATCTATCTATCTATCTATCTATCTATCTATCTATCTATCTACCTACCTACCTACCTACCTATCTATCTATCTATCTATCTATCTATCTATCTATCTATCTATCTATCTATCTTATCTATCTATCTATCTATCTATCTATCTATCAAGAAAGCCTGTATAGAAGCTTCTAGGCCTCATTCACTGCAGCTGTTGGACACTAAATGCCAGTCATGCCATACTGTGTCTCGACATGGCCCACATATCTACAACAAACAGCTCTCCAGAGCACACTACGTAATCTATCACACATCACACACGCACACATCACACACGCACACACACACAAGTGTGTTTCCATGTTTTATGGGGACTTTCCATAGACATAATGGTTTTTATACTGTACAAACTTTATATTCTATCCCCTAAACCTAACCCTACCCCTAAACCTAACCCTCACAGAAAACTTTCTGCATTTTTACATTTTCAAAACACATAATTTAGTATGATTTATAAGCTGTTTTCCTCATGGGGACCAACAAAATGTCCCCACAAGGTCAAAAATTTCGGGTTTTACTATCCTTATGGGGACATTTGGTCCCCACAAAGTGATAAATACACGTTCACACACACACACACACACACACACACAACTAATTACTTACTATCAATATATTCACAATCTGTGGTTTCAACAACTAACATAATTCTAGCTAACAACTGGCATAAAAAGGCCTCTGACGCATGCTGATTCCAGCATGTTCTATGAACTAAATAAATATATTACCACATATAGTTGTTTACCTATTAACATACTGTGCAATAGCCTTTCCCTATTACTGTAAACAAATACTTAAAATGCTTTTTTGACATTGCTCTCTATCCAAGTTGAGCCTATCAACCACAAATGATCTCATTTACTCACCCTCATGTTGTTTCACACCCATATGATTGTTTTTCCTTGCATGGAACACAAAAGAATTTGTTAGGCATAATGTTAGTCTTAGTCACCATTCACTTTCATTGCATCTTTTATACAAAAAAATGAATAACATCTCCTTTTGTGTTCCTTGGAAGAAATAGTTTAGGAAAGACAAGAGGGTGAGTAAATTATGACAGAATTGTTATTTTTAGTGAACTGTCCATATAATGGTGTGCTGATTTTCCAGGTGTTCCAAAATGTAAAGGAAGTTGAGAATTCTGTGACAAGGCCTATGGTAAAGAACATGTAGGTCTTGCTTTGATATCCCTGTGTGGACACTTTTAGAATTAGGTTGTGTGATGTTTATAAAGTCTTATTGCCCTCCCTCCCTCTGTGACTGAGTGACCCAGCTGGCATACCAGAAGAGTGTTTATAAAAATCCCACCGCATGGGGCCTCTGCTCTCTTCTGAAACCTTAACTTCTACGGAACTCTCCATTTGAAGTCTAATTTTGTTGCTTATGTGGTGTGAGTGATTCTTAGTACAGAAGCAGTTCTAGCTTGTATGGCGCCATAGGTGAAACTCCCTTTAGCACCCCATTAACAAAAGTTGTAGTGGGGGGTGTAGGCGCCCCGTGCTGCCCATGTCGCTAATGCCTAAACCCGCCCCTGTCTTAGTGTATCTCAGCAGGTGTCTGAAAATATGAGCTATTGTGCAAGTCATGTCAAAGGCCTTCCGTACTCAGAGATTCTGAATTGTGGTAGACCTGCATACACTTGTATGGAATAAATATGTTATTTATGGTATATGTTAAGGAGTGACTGTTATACAGTATGAGTGCATTATTTTAAATAGAAAACTGATACTTAATCTGTTTTGTGTGCTCTATGCTCATAAAGCATATACACTTGGCATATATATATATATATATATATATATATATATATATATATATATATATATATATATATATATATATGCAAAGGTTTTAGGCACTTGTGAAAAATGTTGCATAGTGAGGATGTCTTTAAAAATAATGCCATAAATAGTTTTCATGTATCAATTAACATCATACAAAGTCCAGTAAACATAAAACTGAAATCAATATTTGGTGTGGCCACGTTTGATGTTAAAACAGCCCAAGTTCTCCTAGGTAAACCTGGACACAATTTATTCTTGGTTTTATATATATATATATATATTTATATATATAGACCTGGCACATAGGCTGGTATTGTGTTGGTATGACCTTACTAACTAATGTGTAGAGGAATGATGAATTCATTTACTTCAAAGAATACCATGGCACTACAATGTTTTTGAACATGTCCCATGATACCATGGTATTATTTAAAGTAGCTTGGAGTACCATGTAAATACCATAGTACATGAATATGGTTATCATTCAGTACCATGGCATACACAGTGCCAGGGTGTTACCATCTGATATCACTGTACCATAGTACTTCCACAGTACAAAATTAATGTGCATGTAGTATCTGTTATTTGAGAATTCTAAAACGTTCTATAACTAATTAAACTTATTTTTAAGTGTTACCAAGTTGTTGTTTTTTTCTGGAACACATTTGTTTTCCTCACCTGACACCTCTACAAAGCCGTCTTTAGTTTTGATGTTAAGCTCCTCTGGTTTGAAGCTATGCACGTTCACGCACACTTTCCACGGCTCGTCTGGGTTGGTCAGGGGCGCGCTGGCTCTGCGAGGGGTCTCGCTGTACATAGAGCTGAAGGCCTGCGGCGCGCCCATGCTCGTCCGCGGGAAGCCCGTGCGCAACGAGCCTGTCCATGGCGCGTCGAGTCGGGTGCTCAGTCGAGGTCGCGCCCAGCCGGGCCAGTCCATAGATAATTCGTCGGGAAATGGTGGCAGTCCAAACTCATCGTCCATAAACCGCGAAGCGAGCGACTGTTCCCTGAAGGGATCCCGTGGGTTTCTCTGTCGGTTGCCCATTGTGTAAAAATCCCCCTCTGCCATGGTGAAACTTGGGTTCAGATGAATTTGTGGTCCAAAAACTTTTCTTGTCCGAGTACTTTCAAATGATTAAAAAGAGCGCAAAACTGCTTCCGTTATAATTTCAAAACAAAGGAACGCAAAATTGGCCTGAACAAGTTTCCAGGCGCGTAATTACGCACCAAACTATACGCGTATCACCGGGGTCATGTACGTGTTCACACGTTTTCTGACGATGCAAGTGCTGTTTCCACTGGTTTATATGTGTTTTTACCGTGGAGCTACCGGTCTACAAAGTCCAGAAAGTCTGCGGCGACATACAACAGCTGACTGAAGACACTCCCTATCCAAGTTTAGACCCCAGGCTGTGAGTGGCTCCACCGGACAGCGACGGGTCCAATCTTACCCTCCCCCAGGTGACTCATTCACTTCATATAGAAAACTACTAACGCCTCAAGGCCAGAGAGGAGTCACACAGTAATATGAAGAACGCTAATTATGTTCTAAACACAAAATATGACGGAATACAACATAGACATGTGGCATCTCCTATCAATCTTGAGATGAGTCTCTGTATTTCGTCATGTAGGGTAAAGCCTAAGAGTAAGGTCATGACAGGGGTAAACTAATGCAACATACTATATTTCAGGATGATAGTGACAGAACCAAGAAAAATAACCCAATCAAATTTATTAAGCATATTAAATAGAGTCAAAATAAGACTTGAAAAGTTTTGCAGGTTTTGCTGGGGAAGATTGCGCCATTTATAGCATAAAACACGTTGCAACATTCCCATGTGCTCTTTTCAATCACATAGAGCTAGAAAAACAGCTAGAAAATCCCACTTATTGAATATTGTGTCACATAAAATTTGTGCAGCTTTCTGGATACAAATGGTGTCTTAACTTTGCCCACTCTCCCTTATTTATTATACCAAAAAAAGCAGTCTAAACAAATACAACATTTTAAAGAAGCGTAAAGAAGCGTAAATTAATGAGATTAATAATTTATTTAGAATTTTTTGAATGTTATTACAGATTCAGACCACAAAGAACTATTAATTTTGTAGAGCAAAGGAGACATTGATATTCTTGTACACATAGACATCATTGTATACATACACTGCTGTAGAATGGGGGAATATTGAGGGATTAAACTTTTAACTGCTAAAGACAAATATATTTACCTAAATTATATCTTTACCTCTTATTCTGTGCATTATACAAGTGAATGCCTGGTCAAAAGCCTTGCATGATATTGCAACAATCCAAAGGACTTTTGCAATTGCAAGATTTCAATGGTAGACTAATGGCAAAATTTCAACATGCCATGTTATTAATTAATTTTTCCAGCAGGAAAAAACAGCAATGCAAATTATGTAAATCTGAAATCCAGCTTTGTAAACAGTCAGACCACTACTCTTTCTCAATAAATAAAGCCCATGCCTCATATAGCCGCACTAAATGTTTGCATATTTACACGACAGATTTACATAATCATTCACTAAACTCATTTACAGTTCGAGACAAGAGAAGAAGATGAATTCAAGAAGATAAAACACTGTGATACACTTCAAGCACCCCCCCCCCAACCCCCACATCTACATCTAATTATCTGTACAAGTGTCAGGATTCACAACAGTCAGACAGCAAATAATGTACAGTGCATAGAGATCACCATGCCTTCATTTAACAAGTACTCCAATAGATTTTTAGGACACAGAAACAAAGAACCTGCCATTGTCTGTCAAAACAGCCTGATCTCACAGTGAAATCGGAAAGAGTAGACCGACTTTTCTTTAGTCAAAATCGGTATACGTTAACCGAAATTTTGAAACACTGCACCCCAGTGGACAAAGCGGTAAGTGTTGTAGGGCATATAGGCACGTGTGATCTCCATTTATGTCCAGGAGAGGTCGCCAAAAGCTAGTAGTGAAGCAAGTTGTTTTCAGCTTTACAGGATGTTATACAATGAAGAGAAAAACATATATTTATAGATTCTATCCCCCAACCCAAACCCAAACCTTACCTTAACCAAAGCAGTGTTAGAGGTAAAAGTGAAACCTCAGAAACATTGATTATTCAAACACGGTTACTGTCTGGCTTTGAACCCTAGTCTCACACACAGCTGAAGCAACGCCCAGACAATCGCGCCAGGTGGAAAGGTAAACACATTGAAACCACTGCAAACATGTCTGAAAAGAATGCGTCGGCATACAGTCGCCGATCCTATGGTATCAAAACTATCGGAAACATCATGCCGACTTCACGTGTGATCATGCTGGTCAAAACGAAGGTGTGATGATTTTTGCACGCCATTTCATCAAGCTGTATCACACACCAAATACACATCTTTGATCCTTTAAAAAAGCCTTGTTCTTGCCTTTTTGACTGATTTCTTATGACAACCTTCTTCGTTCCTCCCAGTCTGTAATAGTTTCTTGATTTATCTGCACTGATATGCAGCCAGAAAAGAATAGCGATGCTTTATGAAACATTTGCATTTATAAATAGCACTATGGTTTATGTGAAGTGAGTGATTTAGAGAGTGTGTGACTTAATTAGTGCAGGACTGGATGTGTGTTTTAACTGGCATTTTGAGCATGATAAATTAATTGAAACCACTTAGAAATAATGGGAAACTCAATGTTTTCTTCATAAATATTAAAGGTTTCACCTTATAAATAATGATCTGAATAATATATAGAAATTTGCAGACCCTATGAATATGATCACAGATAAAATTCAAATGACTAGGCATTAAAAGTGAATAAATAATTAAAAAATAAACAACTTAAAGCTACTCAAGGGTCATGCAATGGCGTAATGGCATGTTAATAGCAATACTAATAAAAATATGTAATTGCCAACAAAATAATAAATACGCCAGTGCTTTAACCTTGATATCAGTTGGTCAAAGTTTGCTCACTCAGAAAGGAGCCTTGAATCCAATGGATGAAAATAACTTAATCTTGTTTCTTTAGGTTTGCAAGATTAATATGCAGTTGAACGAATTTGGTAACACAGTATGGACAGCTGGGCCACAAAAGGCTTCCAACCACTGAAGCACATCCGCCACATTTTGATTGTCCACCATCATCATCATCATCATCATCATCATCATCATCATCATCATCCTCATTATCCTCATTATCCTCATCACGGCCAATGACATTTGAGTTGTTCAACAGAAGATAAATAAATCTGGCATTTGGTCTGATGGTGTTTGTATTTTCTAGTATGACCAATTCGGATGGCACATTTTTCAAAGTAAAGGTGTGTGAAACACAGAAGTGGCTGCTCTCAGTTAAAGCTGTTATGGAAGCAATAAGGTCATGAGCGCCTTGTGAGCGACCCAGCACACGAAGACATGTCCTTTTTATCTACAACAACTGATAAAGGAATATCTTCACACCATTGTGCAAACAAGGTATAGCAGAAACTCACTGTTTAGAATATTTCAAAAGAGTATGAAGAGTTCTATGATAGCTCTGGTTTTGTCCTTTCCACAACAGCAGGTTTTGTGATTGATAGACAAGTTTTCCTTTGAGCGGGATGAATGAAAGCACACAGTTTAGTACACAACAATATGGAAAGCTTCAGTCTTATCTGACACCGAACAGATGATCCTGTCACTACCTGATGTTCCATATCCAAGCAAAGCGTGTTCTCAGTGCTGGTCCATTTCGCTCCCTGTTGCAGTAATATCTAGTCCAAGCTTGTGCTGGAGCTTGGCATTCCAGCATCTGGTTTGTCGTAAATTAGCGACGGGCTCTGCTATAGCTCACCATTGAGTCATAGCTTCTACTCCGACTGCTTCTGCTATCTAAAGAGTTCCATGATGAGCTGCGACTGTAGCTTCTGTATGAGGAATAAGTGTGACTGCGACTTTTATTTCGACTGCGCGAACGACTGCGGCTGAGAGAAAACAGGCGCCAGGAGAGGAGACTGGAGGATCGACTGCTGACAGAAGGGCTGGGACGGTAGTAGGGGATGGGTCTCTTTCTGGCACTGTGCAGGACAGGACGTAAAGCATACAGAGAGAATACAAATAATGAGTTATTAATGAAAGGCATTAAGTTAAAGGAATATTCCAGGTTCAATACAAGTTAAGCTCAATCGACAGCATTTCTGGCATAATATTGATTACCACAAAAATAATATAAACTCCTTCCTTGTTTATTAAAAAAATGCAAAAATCACAGTTATTGTACAGTAAGGCACTTACAATGGAAGTGAATGAGGCCAGTCCATAAATACACTGTATTTCAAAAGTATAGTCACAATATGTAAACATTAAACATATGGTATAAAATTGGTTACTAACCTTATCAGTGTAAAGTTATATCCAATATTACAACTTTGATGTCATGTCAACATTATGGCAGTAAACCCTGTAATCTGATAAACGCTGCAACACCAGTAAATCCCTGATTTTATCATGCTAAGTTAACATGTTAACACATAATGTTTATGTCCTGTGGCTACACTTACAAAATGTTGTGTATTTTAATGTTTATGGACTGGCCCCATTCACTTACATTTAGATTTGGCAGACACTTTTATCCAAAGCAACTTACAGAGCCCTTCTTACAAGGACAATCCCCCCAGAGCAACCTGGAGTTAAGTGCCTTGCTCAAGGACACAATGGTGGTGGTTGTGGGGATCGAACCAGCGTCCTTCTGATTACCAGTTTACCAGTTATGTGGTTTAGACCACTACACCACCACCAGTTTTATGCAAAAAATGATTTTGATTGAGCTAAACTTGTATTGAACCCAGAATTATCTTATTTGTCTTTTTAACGTACAGCCAATGATTGCAGGACCATAGGAAGGAAAAATGACAAAGAAGGTCTCTATAGTATCTTAATTGTTTCTTCTAGACAGCAATGAGATTTAATTGAGAGCAAATGAAGACTTCTGTTTAAGTCTCGTGCTTCTCAGATTTTTCTCCAGAGAAAAAGGCTCCCATAATCTCATGTGTTGTCTCTGGAGTTTCAAAAGAGAGCTTAGCAAAGTCTCAACCTGTGGTCAGATTTGCCAAGATACCAAAGTTTGCATTCAAGTCTGACATTTTAATATGAACTCAAACATTTCTTATAAAATTCTTCCATGACCAAATTATCTGAGCAATGTTATCCACATTACTGAAATTGTATAGCTCCATACTCTTACTGCATGCCAATAATTGTCTCAAAATGTTTATTTCTCCAAACGAATTTTAGAGAAAAACATCCGAGACAAAGTTCATACTAAAAAGAAAAAACTGGTAATACAATTTTCTTATTTTACTGTAAGTAAAGGGAATATTTAATCCGTGATTTGTACCACTATCAGATTCATAGGTTATAAGATGTTGTTTGTGCTATAGTGCTAGATAGTTCTGTAAGAACAGACCTTGTTATCCTACGAGCTTCGAGATGGCTGGGGGAATCTCTTCTTCTCTTTCTCATTGGGGAACAAGGTCTTCTCCTATTGTGCTTTTTACTCTCACAGGAACGGCAGTTTCTCTTTCGCTCCCGAAACCTTTTCATGCACACATGAAAGAGATGTGATGTGATCATGCATGCACTCAGTAAGAGGTTTTATTAACTTTTTCCTAGTATATCTTATATAATTACAAATTTCAGCTGAAATGTACCTGTCTGTTGTGCACCGTGTGTAACTTAGACAGTGGCAGCAGCTCGCACTAGACAGACTGTCTCTTCGTGAATCCAGTGAGTAACTGGATGAGTGGGAATATGATCTATAAAGGATCAGAGGGAGATAGTATTGTCAGAAATCAAACTGAAAGTTATCATCTTGCTTTTTCACTTAATTTTACTTAATTTTAATGTAATTTACATTACATTGTAAAAAAGTAGTAACCTGCCATTTTTTGCATTAAGGAGCTATTTCTGCTTGTTCTAACCCCAGCTTTCTGATGTAACCTTATGTAGTCAGGTTGATTCAGTTATGTTAATTCATATGTTGAATTGAATAAAAACAAATAATTAGATGTTACCACATGAAGCACAAAAAAAAAAAAAAGTTGCACCACTCTCCCAAGTTCACAACAAGAGCACAAAACATGTAACACCCATCTTTAGCTATGCCCCAACAAAACAATATTACTACTGTCAAATAAATCATAACACAGGCACCAAAAATAATAAAATAAATAAATACAATGAAATAAAGATGTAAATATTCCATGACAAAGAGAAATTATAACATAGCAGCTCTGTGACCCACCTCCTCCCTGAGGACCGAGATCGGCTTCTAGAATAGCGCCCTGAATATCTGCTTTGGGATGATGCGCTTCTGCTGCGGGATCTTGTTCGATGTTGATATCTATCATAAGAAGGTCTCTGATTCCTATCAGGGCCAAGACCCAGAGGTGTCTTCTCAAAATCAGAGTATCTTCCCATTTCCTCACTGCAATTATAACAGGGAAATAATGTTAGTCTTCTACTTTAAAAATGTGACAATGTGAGCGACAGAGCTTGTCCAGGAAATATTCATACTGTATATGCAGAGAGATGGCAAGAAAGAGTGCGGTATTTGATGAATAACAAATTATAAATTTAACAAGACATTGCAGTTGATGTAAGATACATTCACATAAGCTTTTTTTTTGCAGAGAGAAGATCGAAAAATATTACATACTGTGGGTTTAAAAGTCTGACACCACTAATGAAATACATGATTTACAGTAAAACATTTTCATGGATGTTCCCATTTTGCTTCAATGGCAGTATGCAATTGAGCTGGCATGGACTCCTCAATTTTCCGCAAAACCTGATAATCCATGTTATCCCATGATTTGAGAATGTTCCAAAGAGCATATTGTTTGCTTCAGTTCAAAGCATGGAAACTTTATTTTTTGTTCCAAGGATTTAACATATTCAATGTCTTAAACATTTCTGAATAATTTTAGATAATAAAGTTTTTTTTTTTTTATTTCCAGATTTAAAATGGAGAGCTCAGATTTAAATGTGGACTAAGAATTTTGAACCCCAATGTATGCCAAAGCATAACATTACACAGCCTCACCCTTTGAGCTTGTTGAAGACAGAGCTGTGTAAAGTATTGTCTCTCAGCAACGGTTTACCCAGAGAGTCATAGCTGGTTAGTGAATTTCCTGAATCTGAGGCATTGTCCCCATCGGCTAGTCTGAGCTTCATTGGAGATGTCAACTCTTGATATGATACCTTTTTGTTTCCAACAACCTTTGACCTTGTGATGCCAGTTTTACTTGAGGGTGGAGAAGACGTGTCATTTCCCGAATCGTAATCTGCATGTTCTTTGCCCTTATTGGACAGTGAGTCCTTGACAATCACCATTTTGTTTAAACCCTCAACCCAAGGACGTGATGGTAAGACCTGCAAGTAGACAAAACAAACACAACGTTTTTAATTTGCTACATGCGTGATGCAGTGTGAGTACTCTTTATAAGGCATGTATGTCCCTACAGAGTACTGAGAGGAAATTCATTTTATTGGGACAGAAACAGAAAGAGATTTAAAAACGCCATGCAAATCTGTCACATGCGAGAAATTCTAAAAGAAACGAGAAGACAAAGCAAGAACTCTTACAAAAGAAACGAAAGAAATAGAGATTGAAGAGAGAAACTAACCAATGAACCAATGCTAATGAAATAGGCAAATTAAAGAAACATCCAGATCAAAAAAGAGAGAAAAAGAACCTTGGTGAATAAACTTCCAGCTACTTTTAAGTAAGACGAGAGAGAGAGAGAGAGAGAGAGAGAGAGGAAAGAAAACAGAAACAAAATCCCCAATTTTAAAGTATTTTTCCATTATAGGACTCTGAACAGACATCACAAAATGGGCACAAGTTAAAATAATAATAATATATGAAAAGGGTTGCAGACAAAATAATTTAACTCCCATCACTCTAACTAGCTAAAATCCTTGATAAAAATCAAAAAGAACATGTTTCTGCTTCAGTCCCCTGTCGGAAGAGATTTTACAGTCCACCAGCGGCCTACAATAAGTCCCTAAATCTGCGGATAGCGTCGACTTACCAATCAAGACTTCCTCCTTAAGTAGGTAAGGTGAAAGAAAAAGGGAAGAGCGGGTGACATAAGTGCATCGTTAGAGTTGTAAAATGCAAGAAAAATACAATAACCCTCTCTTCTTTAAATCCAGCTCCACTCTGCCACATACTGGCATGTGCCTTTTTCTTTACCTTTGTTGTGTACTTGTCCTATAATTTTTTTGTGGGACGGAATTTAAATAAAAGTTTAAATAAATGTAATTTATTTTATTAAAGATAATAGACAGTTGCTGCTATGTTTCAATACAATTCAAGTATGCCACAATGAAACAAACAACAAAAAAAATGGATTTTGGTGTAATGCAAACTTTGAATAGCCCAGTGCTTATTGAAATCATTTTCTTTTCTAGCATTGGAGTGTGAGATTTATATATTTATGTGAAGGCTATGCAAGGTTATGAAGATTTTATTCTCCAGGGAATAAGCTTTTTGCAAGCCTCAGTATATGAACGAAACCAATGCAGAGCTGGCCATGTCTGGGCCAACACAAAAATAAAACACACCTCAAAAATATGCTTTTAGAAATGTGTTCAAGGGAGACTTGCACACAAAAAAGGTTTATAGCAACATTATAATTTAAGGACGAAGGAATCTTCAAAAAATAAAACATCAGTGAAAGCATTGTAGAATTATGTCCAACACGTCTTGACATTTTCTTTAGATGTCAAGAACATTTTCCTTGTAGAAATTCTTTAGAACCTTTAGATATGTATTTAGATATAACAACAAAAGAAAAAAAGGCCAATCAGTTCTATGAATGATCCATGCATATGCTAAAAATAATTAAAAACAGAAAATTGGTTTTACAACGTGAAAAGTAATGTTTACCTCATGTTTTGGTGGTTTATTTGGAATAATTACTATATTATTAGCCAAAGATGGTCTTAAATCATAATTTTGTGTGTTTAAATTCCAAATATTAGCAATGATTAAACACTTAATAATGTAATTAGTGTAACTTTAAGGATTATTTGAGGAAAATGATGAGTGTATACTATTTTAGTGACTGTATGCGATTTACCTGCCGGGACACTGTTACTCTGGTGAATATGAATAATCCCAAAAGACTTTGGTAATTGTGTCCATTACTTGAAAACAATGTTACAAGAGTTTCTTTACCATTCTCTCACTTCAAGTAGCACACTGCAGATACGACATTTTAAGACTAGTCAAGATAACATTCACTGTTTATGTAAGAAATTGTCCTTTAGACACTGTAAACATTCATGTTTTGAACTCATGTATTTAGAGTGTAAAGAGGTTGTATGTCAGTTTTAACAAGTATAATTACTAGGAGTGGAAATCACTTGAAAACCACTCTCATTACAAAGTTTATAAACGGAAGATCAAATTGCGTGTCAAGCATGTGCGCAATATGCAAATCTGATGTTAGTAAAAAATGCATATCACAAATATAAATAGTAACACTTTACAATAAAGTTCCATTTTTCAACATGAACTAACAATTAACAATACTTTTACAGCATTTATTTATTTATCTTGGTTAACGTTCATTTCAACATGTACGAATACATTTATGTATTTGTTAACATTAGTTAATGCACTACAAGCTAAAATGAACTAGCAATAAACAATTGTATTTTTATTAACTAACATTAACTTATATATTGTTAATTGTTAGTTCATAATACCATAATACCTACTAATGTTAACGAATGGAACCTTTTTGTAAAGTGTAACCTCACTCAAAGGCATTGCTACAATGATTAGTGTTCCTATTTAAAGTGTAAATGCAATATTTCCTATTTATAAAGCAAAATAAGAGACTGTAAAATGTATTCGCTGAGAATGAAAAACATAATGACCTTACATTTAACTATGGATCACAATCCTACCCACAGTTATTGTAAAGAAGTTATTATTAAAGAAAATTCAGCAACAAGCAAATTGTCAAATAATTTACAATAAATGTTTCTCCATGGGGGAAAAGATGTGCACTGGCTGACTTTCAAATGCATTAGCCTGACAGATAAGTGTAAAATAACCCTATTTGTCTTGACACGCATCAGTGGCAAAAGAAATCAATTGTTCCATAAGGGCCTTAAACAGAGCAGAGAGTTCGGCACTATAAACGCATCAGGTACCCATCAAAAACACTTACAGTGCTTTCAGAGAGGCGGCAGCAGCACTTAGAGGAGATTTGATTGGTCAGCTTGATTGCCGAACTGCATGCATCGCCTCTGTGATCAGCTGATGAATGCCCACCATCGTGGAAGTCAGCCTTTTCACAATCTTCATATCTATAAACACAAAGCACATAATCAAAGTTACCGTCCTCTCAATCTTAAACAGACTAAAGTCAAGGAATTAATATATTCATATTCACATTAAACATACTGCACATACTACTGTAATACCATTTCACTTTATCAAGATTATGTTCACAGCACTTTTCAGAACAGTAGTAATAAAACTGCAATGTGGAATCAAAAAGTGTGACCGCAAAGGTAGAATCTAGAAGTGCTATGCCTCAGTTTTCCCTATCTACAGCATTTAGGCAGTGAGCTGGAAAGGTGAGTCCTCCACAGGTTAGCATATGGTGAATGTCACCACCGGGAGCAGTCTGAATCACAGAGTGGACACACTCTGAATGTGTGAGACTGAAGAGGAACCCCGAGGGAGTGAGGCTAGGGGTTGAGATTCCATTTATTTTATATAGAAATAGAGGCAGGTTTGTAAGTTTGTGAGGGGAATTCACTAAGAATGAATTGCGCCTGGTAAAGGCATTATTTGCACCCAATACACTGAAGTAATTATGCAGATCATGCATTGGTGCAAACACAGCCACAAAATCTGTGCTGAAGGCGGTTTGCATGGAGCCATTCTGATCTCGCAATCTGGTTCTGAGTGGATGCAACAGACCACTACGATCTGGCACACTTTATCGGAACAGTACAGCATCACTCCACAACTGTGATCCAGACAACTGAATCATCTCTTTAAAGGGTTAGTTCACCCAAAAATGAAAATTCCCACATCATTTACTCACCCTCATGCCATCCCAGATGTGTTTCACTTCCTTTCTTTAGTAGAACACAAATATATTTTTTAGAAGAATATCTCAGCTCTGTAGGTCCATATAATGTAGATGGTGACCAGCACTTTAAAGCTCCAAAAAGCACCGACAATCGTAGTAAAAGTAATCCCTATGACTATTGATAATATGAATATCTTCTAAAGCTATACTCTCACTTTGGATGAGAAACAGATACATTTTAAAGTCCTTTTCACTATAATTGATTCCTTCCAGTCGATCTCCAATGCGCTTTCATGAGAGGACTGAGTTCACACAGCCTCTCGCGTGAAGTAAATACGTTGGCACAACATTGCACCATTAGCTGGGTAATTCCTAGCCAATCACATGTAAGCCATTGCTTTATAAGTCTGCTCACAATCATTGCTGTTGCAGTGTGCTAACACGGCAACCTCCACCACCCCACCACCACCAGTTGAGTCCCGTCCTGCAAGGGGGTAGGCCCCTCGCCCCTGCCTCCTATCTCCGGCAGGATATGACGGTTCCGAGTATAACTTCGTCTGACCACCAGACGGGGCCTACGCCAAAGAGAGACATTACTTTTCTGTTTTATATTCATCAAATTATGTCATCTTAAGTGAAATTTAAGTCTGCGAGTTTTCCTGTTAGAACTGACGTGATACAACTGCAAGTGCATTTACAACAGAACGCTGTTCACAAGCTTCTTTGGTTTTGCTTTCATTTGAACATGCCAGCACAATTACATCGAGCCAGAGGCTGCGTATACTCAGTCCTCAGTAAATGATGAGAGAATTTTCATTTTTGTGTGAACTATTCCTTTAACATGCTGAAAGTGTGACGGAATACACCACACATCTTCATATATGCCAGATTATAATGGTCTTCTCCACCATTGTATCATTATCTTATAAATTGCAACTGCCACGATCAATAAAAACATGCACAATCATCTCTTTTAAATAATATTAATTTGACAGATTTCATCTAGCGGTAATAGCGCAATGTAAATTGCATTGGTCAATTTTTGTGAATGAAGCACAATCTATACTGAGCTTTATTTCATAGAAAGGAGGCGTGTTTGTGCAGAAAGGACTTAATATATTCAAGTATAATATAAAGGAAATATTAAAGACACAGCTTGATTTCAGCACTATTTGTGCCTGCTAAAACTAGATTGCAGGTGGATATTGAATAAGACTTGCTTTTTGCGCAGAAATACCAGTAAAATATTTGGAAACTGTTATTGTTGGTGCTTCACCCCAGTCTCAGCTTAATTTCATTATATGGACAAGAGTGGCCAGGGTATTCTGAAAAAAATCTCCTTTTATCTTCCACTAATGAGAGAAAGTCATACGGGTTAGACAAACATGGTGGTGAGTAAATGATGACTGAATATCTGTCTTTGGGTGAACTGTATCTTTAATATTATTCTTTTGCTGAAATAACACCAGCAGTGAGATTCAACTAATGTCCATTTGTTTAAAAAATGGCAACATGCAGTTCTCTGTTTTGTCTTCCATGACCTAATTCCTCTGATCAGTACAAGCCAAAGGTGGAATAAGATGGTTTTCTATGAAAGAACACACCAATTATACAAGCTCAGGACATAGATTTTCTGTAATGGTTTTTCAGAAGTGAATGGGGATTCACAGGTGAAGGAACTGACGGCCATTGTTCCTATGATAAGACCTGACTAGAGCCTTTTCAGCTCTTGAAACCACGTTAAGCTTCACAGCGATGGCTTTCTATAATGATTTTGCACTCTGAATATCCCTAAGAAATTCCAAATAATGGAGAGATCAGTTAGGGATTTAAAAGCAATCATCTCCTGCTTAAGATTATTTCAATTTGAAACCTGAGCTTGCGCTTCTCTGCTCTCAAATAGGCATATGTTCAGTAATGAATGAATGAGAGGGGCTTTTGCATAAATGACTAATGAAGTAATCACACCTTGTTGAGTGGTGACACCTGGCAGAGAGTTTTGGGACAATTTAATCCATAAAAGAAAATGTGTCTACTTTGATGTCTTCATGTAATGCCAAATTTAGTTCTAAAAAATGTCTTTGACCCAGTAATTTTTTATCTCATAATCTACACGCATTTGCCTAATAAGGAAGCATACTATACTCAAACTTCTTAACTTTTATTTGTAAAACTGTTTGTGCATCTGAGATCAGGAGGACTTAAGGAGTAGCTCACCCAGAACTTACAATTCTGTCATCATTTACACACTATCATGTCATCGGATGATTTTCTTTCTTCTGTGGAGCAAAGTTGTAAGGCAGAGTGAGTCACCATTCACTTCATTGTATGGGAAAACAAAGATGCAATGAAAGTGAATGGTGACTGAGGCTGTCCTTACATCACTTTTGTGCTCGACAGAAGAAACTACAGTAAGTCATAAAGGTTTGGAACAACATGAGGATGAGTCCATAATGTTTTTATTTTTGGGTGAACTATCCTTATAACATCTTTACTGTATGATTATAGAGAGTCTTCACTTACACCATCTATCAAAGACCACACATTTAAACCTGAAACATAATTTAATATTTCCCTGTTACTCCTCCCAACAGTGCTCCATCTCCACCTCAACCCCTTCACCCACAACCCACTCCACAGAGGCATAAATGTCCACAGGGCGAGAGCTCAAATGTCATCCCCCTTCCAGTTTTCACTGATCTGCATGCCAAATGTTGGGCATCAGCTGTGAGAGGCAGATAAAAGAGTTTCCTCTGTGTCACCTCTACCTTTATCAGTCATCACCACAGTGGCACAGATCCCTCACTGCAGATAAGATAAAAACACCTGACTGGCCAGCATGAAGCCCTGAATACCCTGACACCAAAACATTTTTGCAAAAACACCATCACTTTGAAGCAGGAATTTGCCATCCCTGCATTGAAAAAGTTCATGTAAAGGTTCTGAATAAATAACCATTTAATACATTTAAAGGCCAGACTTCCTTAGACCTCAACACACACTGTATCTTATCGTAAAACATTGAATGTGTTGCAATAGTTGAAACATGTTTTTTGAGAAGAAAGGCTAACTTAAATAAGTGATGAGCATGCTGGGATATTTAATCAATCATGTAAAAATGTGGCACGGGAAAAACGTGGCTTGTTGAGTAGAACGGGCTTCTTTCAGTAAAAGTACAAGAAAAGATTCACCCCTCCGAACATTATGCAAACTATACTTCATTAAGTTAATTTAAGATACATATGTGTTGGACATGACCACTTTAGGAACCAGAGTTTCCCTTTATTCACTCAATCGACGTTGTGTCAAATGAAGTGACACAAGGGGTCTTCAAATGAAGTGACACAAGGAGCCTCGCGTACCTCTGAACTTGTGATAAGACCAATAAGAAATTGGCAGACAGAATTTGCATGTCCCGCACCCAGACATACGGGTATAAAGGGAAGCGGGCGTGTGTCTGTCAGTCAGATTTTTCCTTTCAACAACCCCTTTTAGGGATCAGGTGGTGAGCCTGAAAGAGCTGCTCCGGGAGGAGGCAGAAAAGCCTTGTCGTTGCTGTGTCTGGTGCATGCTTGGATCGCATGCAGAGTTTTAGATGCTCTGAGAAGCTCTTATATCTGTATGTCCGGGTAGTTGTATGCAAATTCCACTCGCCAATTCCCACTGGCCTTTTCTCAAAGATCAGAGGTGTTTGGGGCTCCCAAATCGACACAATGTCTCGTTCCCTCTATCAGGGAATGGAGGTTACAACAGAAACAAAGACGTTGCATGTTTAAACTGGCCTTCTCCCACATATTCAGTCATATGGTTACACCTATACCTGATTTCCATGCAGGGAGAACTTCTAATTTCTACTTTCCGGTGTCTGTGTTTGCGATGAGAGTGGCTCCTTGACCTGAAAGGTAACCAACAGACATTTAAGATATTACTTTTTTACCCTCCTTCTCTGCTGTTGTGCACTCAAACAGCATCACCAAGGCTTGAAAGTTGTACATTTACAGTATATTACACATAGTTTATCTTAAATTAAATCACATTATTATGGAAGTGACAGAGAGAGATAGATGAAG
Organism: Xyrauchen texanus; assembly: GCF_025860055.1. NCBI lineage: Eukaryota > Metazoa > Chordata > Actinopteri > Cypriniformes > Catostomidae > Xyrauchen > Xyrauchen texanus. The sequence goes on along the minus strand of NC_068279.1, from coordinate 8,964,570 downwards.
AGAGATTAAGGAGCGATAGTAATTATGGTGCCATAAAACAATAAACATGACATGACAGAGAAGAGTCAGAGCTTCTTATGTGAGTGTCTCTGAAGTTATATAATTTAATGTGACACATGTAAAACTGTTAATTCATCTGAAATGTAGACAGTTTATTCACATGTTCAGCGCTTGAATACAGACTCACATTACATTGCTGAGTGATTTAAATGAAAGTACAATATTTTATACAGTTGCCCAACATACTTTAAATTAAACAAAGAGTAGAACATGTTTAATGGACTGAGTTTAATTAATACACTTTAAACAGCAGCTTATATATTTGTACATTATCATAAGAGATCAACTTATTGAGCAACATAAATGGTCACTCACAACCCATTTTACAATATTAAATTAGAAGTAAAAAAAGGAAGGGAATTGACTTTATCTGGAATTGAATGGATAATAAATGGATGTTCCAGATCAGAATGGACATGAGTGAAAATATACAGTTGATTGAAAATGTTGTCTTAGGAATCAGGCCTTTTATTTATTTGAATCTCTTCCCTTGTTGGGAAACGATTTGGTGACTGGGATGCAGAGATAGTAGGTGAAGTTCCATTTCAAGTCGGTCACTCGACGTTACTTATGTCGAATGAAGACAGGTCACTCCCGAGTCCCCGATCTCTCTGAATAGCTTTCAATCATGCCAATTCAGATTGGCAGATGTCTTTTGCGGTCCCGCCTCCATGCTCAGCGAGCCTATAAAAGGCTGGGAGAAAGACGGGCTGAATATGTCAGCGAAATTCTCTGTTGGACAGATGGTTCGTTTTTGTACAGCATATTCCCAGAGGAGTGGCTTTGGAAGGCGAGGCATGTTGTAGTTCAGCTGAACTGGTATGTATTCTCTCATGCAAGCAGTTCCCCGTGGGTGCCGTCATTCCGTGAGATGCAAGCCGAATTCTGCAAAAAGTCTGCTACAGCTGTGGAAGCTATACGTTTTTCTGAAACATGGTGAAAGATGGATTGTAGCACACAGTGCTTGACACATCACAGAAGCCACAGCCCCTTCTACCAGGCGCATGTATACGCAAAAATGGTGAGTCTTCTCAGACTGGTGTGCATCACAGAATGAAAACCCAGCAGACTGCTAGGTGAACGTGATACTTCACAGTCTTCAAGAGTGATTGATGCAGGTTTCTTGTGGCTATTTCTGCGATCACACCTCGGTTAAAGGCATTTCAATAAGGAAGCATGATCTTGTTATGAAATTCCTACGGGAGTGAGGCGTATCGGATTTACAGTCCCAGAACGGGAGCTGTTCTTGGTGCTGAAAAGCTCTATATGGCTCTCCATTTGAAGCTGCCTGGAAACAGTGGAACTATGTGGTCTCTCATTTAAAAATGTTTTATTACTGGCTCTTGCTCCAGAAAAGTGTGTAGGTCATAGAGGTTATTATATTTTTTTATCCCCTTTTCTCCCAATTTTGAATGCCCAATTCCCACTACTTAGTAGGTCCTTGTGGTGGTACATTAACTCACCTCAATCTGGGTGGTGGAGGACAAGTCTCAGTTGCCTCCACTTCTGAGACCGTCAGTCCATGCATCTTATCACGTGGTTTGTTGTGCATGACACGGCGGAGACTCCGCATGTGGAGGCTCATGTTACACTCTGTTAATCACGCAAAACATACCATGTACCCATTGAGAGCGAGAACCACTTATCACGACCACAAGAGTTTACCCCATGTGACTCTATCCTTCCTAGCAACTGGGCCAATTTGGTTGCTTAGGAGACCTGGTTGAAGTCACGCAGTACACCCTGGTTTGGAACCTGAGAATCCAGAGGTGGTAGTCAGTGTCAATACTCACTGAGCTACCAGGCCCCCAGGGTCATAGATGTTATTAAAATATATGAATCACAGGGCTTGGAATGCCCTGTGGGGATTAAAGCCCACTCCACAAGAGGCATGCCTTCCTCTTGGGCATGTGTAAAAGGTCTGTCATTGTCAGGCATCTGCCAAGCAGCAGGCTGAGCTTCCCCAAACACATTACTAGATTTTACAATCTAGATGTTTCCTCCCTGTCTTCACAGGTGCTCTTGGTGAAGGGAATTTGAGCTCTCATCACAATGAGTAGCATTAAAGCAATTGCCTTGAAAAATGAAGGTTGTTGGTTACAACTTTCTATAGTTTTATGTTTTATTCTGAACCAAATAGAAGAGTATTATCCTTTGGGTAAAAACACTTCCCACTGGTTATGCAGTATAATTACTGCACTTATGGCATAAAACCATTTGATATATTCCCCGGAATAGTTTGATACAAATAGGAAGGATTGCTAAAGATTGACTGTAAATTATAGCAATAATCTTATATATACAGGACAGTGGGTCCTCAAGTATGTATCTGCCTCATGAAGGCAGTTAGGGCAATTATTTATCTGGCAAATTTTTTCTAGATATCATATGGGAATATTCAACTCTTCCTTAGCTTGGTTTAAAGTGCCCCAGAAGGCAGACCCTTTCATATCCAGGATTGAAAGTCTGTGATTCAGTCCTCCCACTAACAGTTCATCACCTCACCTGATGTGAGTTCTATGGAAAAGATTGGCTAAACCTCATCTATGGCAGTGTCACTAGGTGTCACTCGCTCTCTCGAACTCTTCCCCAGCCAGGTGCGGAAATGGGCTGTCTGTGAGCTTGCTACCATATGATGGCATTATTATGGCGTTATTTTAGAGGGACCCGCAGTCGTCATTCGACATTAGTAATGCCGAGTGACCGACTTCAAAGGGAATGTCTTGGTTACTGAAAAGTATCCCCGTTTTCCTGAAAGGAGGGAATGAGACGTTACCTATTCCAGCCACGATACTGATTACCGCTGAAAAGTTGATTGAGATCCTCTCGCTGTTTCAGTCGAAGAAGGTCCTGACAAGCTCGTCTTTCTCCTCGCCTTTTGTAGGTAGCCTTAGTCATCATTCGATGTAAATAACATTTCATTCCCTCCTTTCAGGGAACCAGGGCTACGTTTCATTAACCTAGACGTTTACCCTCTAGAGTAGGGGTTCCCAAACTTTTTTGTCATCCAAACCCCTTTGACCTAAATTAATTACTTGAAGTACCCCCTGATATTTTAAGTAATGTTTACCTTTAGAAACATAATTAATTTGACATCTTTGCACTTCATTTTTCATATTATTTTTTAATTTATTAATGAACTTTTATTACATGTAATGTTCTTTTCTTATTATATTTATACATTTTATTTGATTTACCATTGCCATTTAAATCCCAATCAGAGATTAAACTCCAGTCACAGTAGCAAAAAAATAAAAATAAAAAATAAATAAATAAAAAAACAGCATATTTTGTGTCATAATGTTGATTAGCGCAAAAATTAATTTTTACTTGCCCCTTCTTTTCCTTTTAAACAAATCAAAATCAATCTTACAGTGAGGCACTTACATTGGATTTTTCAACGTTTAAATAATCACATTTTCAAAGGTTTGGCCACAAGACATAAACAATATGTGTGGTAACATAATTTTAGTGTGAAAAAATCACTTTCTAACCTTTTCTGTGTAAAGTTATCCACCTTTTTCCTACGTCCCGTGATGCTTAGCGAGAAATGTGGGCATTACTTCCGTTATCAAGTAAACAGCTGTTGTGGTACGTCCATTCATTCTTTCATTCTTTCATTATGGTGTTGGGATTTTGAGGAGAGCATATCTGGTTTCATGAGGACATATATCAATCTCTATATCAGTGTGTTACTGGATGATTATAAACTGCAAAAAAGTCATAAAAGACAAAGAAAGTGCAAACAAAATTGGAGCGCTGTTTTTCCCAGATGAAGTTGAGATTTAATCTAAGCACAAACGCAACATTTCAAGCAAGAGTACCTCTGTTAGTTCAGCTTCAGATGTGTATACTTGTCATCTTGTCACCCTGCATTTTCAAATCAGACAGACACACTGAGGAAGAGTCGTGAAGTTCTGTCTTTGGGTATGTATTGACCTGTATTCTATACAGGTCTACAGTATATTGGGTTATTTCCTTTTAAATCCTCACGTAAGCTTTAACATTTGTTCGGCTGGTGATTGACCGTGAGAGTTGGTGATTTGCTACCATCCAGGATGCATCAGGAGGGCGTTTTAAACCTCAAATGCAATGTGGATTTTGACTACCTCTGTAGGTGTTTTTTGTGATCCGATCACAAAACATTTTGCATCCTGTTTGCCACTATATTTAGCACTGTTCATTAGCGAATTGGATAATCCAAAACGCGACTTATTACCAGCTGTAAACAGGGTCTAAAATGACTGCAGCTATAGAACGACTTCTGGGTGAAGTTCCACCCACATTCGTTTCCCCAGTAAGACCCCCAGGAAAAAGGTGGATAGCCAATTTTATAACTTTGTTGCCATGACGATGTAATGTCAACAAACCATAAAACAATACCTGACAACATTGGATTGTGAAAAAAGGGAGATTTTTTTTTTTGTGTAGTGGTGGGGAGTTACGTGATTCATATGTGCGAGAAATGCCGGTCAACCGGTGGAGTTTCAGTTGCTACATTAGGGAGACAATGCAGACTATGTAATATGCATATAGGGAGCGGCAGTACAGGTCAATAATACTACATTGAAAGCTAATAATAGCTAGAAATTGACCATGCATTCAGATGTTCCCTTAACACATCCTTCATAGTTTTACCAGTAAATGCTTATTATGTTTAAACTTTTGTGACCCATGAAAACATATTATAATTTTACCTTCTATATCTAATTTATGTATTCATCTTTGTTTATATGTATATTTGGTTTTATTTATTTTATTTGAATTATTAATTTTCTATATTGCCCTTTGTTACATAATGAGGTGACAAATAACAGTATTAACATTAACAGTAAAATCAGCTGGAATAAAAGAATTTACAGCTAACATTTCCTGACTATTTCCTTATTCACTCTCAACATACAAACCTTTTAAAGTCAGAGTTGAATAAAAGCTTATGATAATACAGATTCAGTTTAAGTACAATTCAATTACAGAGAACAAGGAATTTAGGACAATTTTCACACACACACACACACACACACACACACACACACACACACACACACACACACACACACACACACACACACACAAACAACCTGAACATTCTGGAAGATCAAAAATCCACCAAGGCTCTTCTTTTCTGGTTGTGTGTATAGCAAACTAGCACCATGAAATTGGTTTATGTTTCTGTCACTCTGGCTGTTTGGCTGTTTCAGTGAGAAGCTGCTCTCACACAACACTTCTTCAGTCTTTTTACCACATGGCAAAAGCAGCCAAACAGCACTCTCTGAGAGGAACTGAGGTTCACTCGGAGTGGCTGTCAAAACAAAGTAATCTAATCTAAACAAATATGACTTTGTGCATGAGAGGTTGTGTAGGTGCTTTACAGTGTAACATTCATTGGTCTTTAAAGAATAAAGGATAAACAGAGAGGACTGGATATAACTACATAAACTGTCAGTACTAGAATACTTTCAACTGTTTTAATGATAAAGAAACATTTTGAAATGACCAACCTTTTTTTGTGTTTTTTGTCCTCCTTTCTTTTATACCTGGGACTCGCAACACTGTAAAAACAAAACAAAAGGGGGAACTGGAAAACTATTGGTGGGTTTAAATTAATCTACGGGGTTTAAACTACATACAATAATAGCACTTTTGGGATTTATTATAAAATCATTAACATTAATGAGCAGATATTATTTGTACTGTGTGAAAAGCATTGTAGCACACTAGAAAGCCCTTGTATCTTAGGAAAGAGTATTCTAAACAACAAAATATTAAATGAATATAAAATGTACCTGTGTCTCCCCTTCCTTGAGGCAGACCTGGAGGCAAAAAAGAGATTAATTTAAAGGCAGCAGTGACAAATCAAACAAACCAGAACAACAAACATGCCCCCAAACAAACCTCTAAACATGACATGAAGTGAAAATCAATAACTACCTATGGTGCTTTCTTTTCTTTGAGCTCTTCTTCTTCTTTTTCTTCCTCACATGTGATGGACTGCAGGAGGGAGACCAGTGAGATCAAACAAAGCCACATTTAGTTAAAGCATGAACATAATTTAGCTTTGACATAAACCAGTAAGGGGAAAGTTCACCCATCAATTACAATTCTGACATTTACTTGGAATATGGGTCAAAGACGTAGACAAAGAACATAGCCGAAGTCGTACAGATTAATTACAAGGGACTTTTCCCTCTCCTTTTCTGATCATGCAATCTCTTATTTTACAGTAAGAAATAATAATGCATAATTATCTATCTATCTATCTATCTATCTATCTATCTATCTATCTATCTATCTATCTATCTATCTATCTATCTATCTATCTATCTATCTATCTATCTATCTATCTATCTATCTATCTTGTCTGTCTGTCTCTCTGTCTGTATTGCATGTCTTTCTCAGTTTTGTTGATGGTTAAAAATAATTAAGATAATTTGTTTGTTGGGCTGACCTTTGTCTCCTCCTCTTCCTTTCTGACTTCTTCTTCTTTTTCTTCGCTTTATACACCGGCCGAGGGGAAAGATCAGCATCAAAAGACACACTGAAAAAACAAGAGAAAAAGAATCCATTTGTCAGAATCTCTTTCTGTTATTCTCATTTCATAGGTCATACAATGACAATTAGTCAATAGTAAAAGTGTGATTAATGACCACATTAGGAAAAGAGTCATTTATTGCATAAAGGTCAGAGTTCAGTTAGAAAGACACTGAATGATTTTTAACATTACAACCTGACAGAATATAATTTTTTCTTGAGCAATGGATGCAGAAAAGTTAGATAGATGGTTGTCTAATAGAGGGGGGTTGGATCAATACAACATGACTACAGAGAAAAAGGTCAGATATGTAGTAATGGAGATATGCTTGAAGCTGGAACAATTGTTGAAAGGAGAAGTTAAAGCGTCTTAATCAGAATATGTTTTTACTGTCCAGGTAAGATTGCTCTTATGAGGAATTTGACTTGGCAATTGCAGACATTAAATAAGAAATTTGGGAAAGAATATAAGTCTGTTAATATACCATAAGCCTTGTAATATGCAGCATTATTTGACCATGCTCTTCCCTAAATTGCTTTAATTTTATTTAGGAAGTCTCATTGTGAGTGTTACTATGGTGAGAGAGAGATGAGAAATTGAGAGAGTGAGAAAGCTATAGTTCACATCTTGCTTTACAGAAAGCTTTAATTTTACTGTGCTGGTCTAGCTAGTGACCAGCAAAACTGGTCAACCAGCATGATCATTCTTGAGGGTTACTGTAAATTAGTTACTGTAAGCCGTCTGCCACCAGCATTCAAAAACCAACATATGCTGGTGAATAGATGCTGGTCTTTTCAGAAAAAGCTTTTTCATGGCCAGCAGCCATATCATCGTGCAGCTCTCCTACGCTTACCCACTGAAGATAAGCAGGGTTGAGCCTGTCTGTACCTGAATGGGGGACCTGCCGGGGAAAACTAAGGTTGCCACTGGAAGAGGTGTTAATAAGTCCAGCAGTGGTGCTCACCCTACAGTATGTATGGTCTCCTAATGCCCCAGTATAGTGATAGGGACACTATACTGTAAAAAGGCACCAAATTTCAGATGAGACATTATTAAAAATCCCTGGGCACTTCTCGTAAATGAGTTGGGGTTTAACCCAGGTGTCCTGGCCAAATTCCCTCCAATGGACTTATCAATCATGGCCTCCTAATAATTGCCATCCATGAATTGGCTCTGTCACTCTACTCTCTCCTCACCACTAATAGCTGGTGTGTGGTGAGCATACTGTCACACTATGGCTGCCATCACATCATCCAGGTGGATTCTGCACACTGGTGGTGGTTGAGTAGAGTCCCATGGTCACTATGTAAAGCGCTTCGATTCATTTATTCATTCATTCATTCAGAAGTGAAAATCATGTTCACCATTCCGCATGAACAATGTGTAAGACTGATGCATCTAAATTCATGAACTGAAGACCAAAAATGGCACTTGAAAAAAATTGGGGATGAAGATGGTGATAACAGACAGCAATAAGGAAAAGAGGGAAAAGAAAAAGTGAGTGAGAGAGAGAGAGAGAGAGAGAGAGAGAGAGAGCAGCATGTTCTGATGACAGGCAGCTTTTAAAAATTTACATTTAGTAGCATCAGACAGAATGGACGTGATGTCCTGGTTGAGCATGTGTGCCATTTTAAAAGCACTGAGGTGTTGCCTCAAAAGCATCTTTAAAATGCAATGACATTGAGGAGAGAGCAAGCATGGAAGGATTTGTAGCTTAACAGAGAGATACTGTTCTGTATCTACAACTGAGAGTCTTGAATATGAGCTACAGTTGGTTAGAGAGAAAATTCCACTGGGAAGCAAATCAAGTGCAATCATCAACAAGTAAATATGAACAGAAAGGCTGCCTCTGCACATAGGAAAATACATGAATATATGACACATTTTCACTGTTTTCTAAAGCACACTATTATTATTTTGATTGCAACAATGACACACCACTCTCATTCTATCAGGAGAAATTCATAGTCATCATACAGATCAAATCAAATGTGGGCGTGAACCTACCAATATTCCTCTTTCAAACTGAAGTTAAGAGGTGAGCTGAAAAAGTTAAAAGCATTTTATTCAGCAAAATTATTTCAAAGATTAAAATTCCAACCATCTGAACGAAGATGAATTATATAACATAAAGGCCAAAAGTGGGAATGAGCAAATACTATTCCCACTGTCTCTATCTAATTTAGCCACATCAAGTAATGTCCTTCCATCGCTTTTAATCCTTTGAACCCCCAAAAAAACCCATTAGACGTTCAAAATCCCCCCAATCTGTACCATTCAAACAATTATAAGGCCCATGGAACAGAAGAGCTGACCTTTATGATATTTTCAAAGGCAGATTTTCTGATACCGACCCACTTTATATAAAATAATTTATATAAACTAATTTTAGCTTGTGATATTGAACTTAAAAAGCTCTGTAACCGAAAGAGCTTGTCTCATAAGAATGAGCGCAATGGAGTAAGGAGGAATAAAACTTTTAAATAAACCCAACATAGTGCCATACGTTTGTACAGTACATTAACATTGTCAAGTAATGATAATATATAACATGGGAGAAGGTATACAGGATTTCCATGACAAATAAACATGACTGGCGCAGGTCAAAGACATGATGGCAGCAGCAATGAGATTTCCATCTTGAGGCACATCGCTGCAACAGGATAATATTTCATAGACACAGGGGAGTGCTGTCCGTGACAGTCGATGAATTGCAGGCTGTCATAGCTTTTACTTAGCCCAGACAGTCAGTGATTCAACATGAACACTGAGAGGAGACCATTTAGATGGATCAAAACACAGAGTATGTGCCAAGCAAGCCACGTGGATGGGCTTGCGGGGAAGTGGGCCGTTCACTCTCTGAGGGTGGAAAAGGCTGTTTGGTTTGATATAGGAAGGCAGTTCATCCAGCCCTCTCCACATTAGCAAGTCTGAAATGCATTAGAGGCTGATTAGAGGCAAAGAAAGTGCCATTTCTGCTTAATTAGGAACCTTTGTATCACATTACACTCTGCCGCAGAAGCAATTACACACACACATTGACACTACAATAGCCCAAGATCTTTTGCAATTAATCTTAGTTCTCCAGAAAGGCCCTTTTTGGTTGAGTTAAGAAAATTTGGCTGGTGTCTCTCATCCTGACAATCAATCACATGATGCTACAATACATATATGGCCTTTTGTTTTGGCCTTCAGGGCTCAACATTAAGATTTTTTTCTGCTGGCCCGTTTGAGCCAGTAGTTCATATTTTCACTTGGTCTGCCAACATTTTCACTGGCCCCACCATAAAAAAAAGTTAAATGGTATACCAATGTATTTGTCACGTGTATGTGTTTTGCTTTTTTTTCATGTCTTTATTTTCTGGTTTAGTTCCTGTTCTGGTCATGTGGTGTCTTGTAATGTGTTTTCCTGTTCCCTCATGTGATCTTATTATGTGATTCCCCTGTTCATGTGTCTTGTTTTCATTGGTTCATTGTTTGATTGCTTTGTTATTAGTCTTGTCTGTTCATTGGTTATATTTAATTTAGTCTTGTTATCTTGTTTAAAGTTTAGTCTTGTGATTGGTTGTCTTGTTTACCTGTTACCCATGTCCTTGTATTTAAGCCCTCATGTTTGCCATTGTCTAGTGTCAGTTATTGTTAATGTAACTTTGATATTTTGTTCCAAGTCAAGTCTCACATTTAGGCTTAGGGTTTCCAGATTTCACGATTCATAATAAACTGCACTTGACATCTTCATGTCATCGTCATCATCTCTGCCTGTGTCATACAGTATTTTTGTGCTGTATGTATATGTGTCAGGAATAAGTTACATTTTTCATTAAATGTTAAGGTTTCTTTACAAAACACTAGCTTTGCTGGATAACGATGACAGACGATGCAAAACATTACTGACTTGTTTGTAAATTTCAAACTATTTTAAATTATGCCTTCAAAATTATGAAAAGTTATTCTCGTAATTTTGACAACCTCTCTTGTGCCTTGCAGATAATATTTAGCTGTGTCTGAGAAAAGCAGTGAATTTATTGATTTCAATGGTGATTAGAAGCGATTTGTGCTTTCAGAAAAACAATTTCTTGTATTCTCACTTGATTTCAAACTGACCTGGCTCTTTCTACACCCTCAAAACTGAACTTTATGCTACACTTTAGTATCAAAAGCTTAGTAACTTCTGGCAATTCTAATGGTAATAAGTTAACCTCTGTCCAAGTGGTATTGTGACACTATTCTTTGACCGACTGTGTTCCCTCTACAAGTGCTATTCTGCCATTGGTCTGAATGGTTCTGTGTATTATGAGTAATGGTTTCAGTAGCATTTCCACTAGAGGACAGTTCAGTTTGTTTTGATTCCAGCTAACCATGCTCAGGACAAAAAAAAAAAAATTATACATGTGGAATGTCTTTAAACGTGCCAACAAGGCCAAATCAGTAAGGAACAGCATGGCTCTGCAAAGAGAACAGTTCAACTGTGAGCAGCAGTAAAAAAAACAATGCCATGGGTCTTCCATTTAAAAAATTTTAGCGGCCGCCCAAGTGCCGAGGCAAATTTAATGATAATATGGCATACAACGATCTGCTCTGCTCTAATCTACTGTATATATGGTGCTCACGCTCACATCAACATCCATTTAAATTCTAGTGAGAATAATACTAGTTTAAATCGCTATAGCGTTATTCAACCATCTCAAACAGGTAGCCCCAAAATCATAAACAGCAATGAGTTGAACAGTTTTCTTTTAAATTACACATCATCACCCTTACAATACTGTTTCACGATGTTACAGTAGTAACAGTAACGGTCATATTTTGACAAACATGTTATAGTTTCATATTAAATAATGTATATTTAGATATTTATGTATATAAGGTAGAATCTATACAATTATTCATAAACACTACATTTTATTAATATTATTTTATAAAGACTAGCTGCATTGACCTAACCATGGTAATGAGGAGCAATCTATGGTCTTTCCTCTGCGTATACATCATAGCACTGTAAATATAATGGCAAGTTCATAAAGGACTTTACATCCTGGGCCTCCAAGACTTGTGGACAAATAATGAACAAAGTTTTCCTGTGTAATACAGTATATGGTTTATTTGAATGATGTCTGAAATTCTAATAAATATAATGGGCTCATATAAATAAATATGCTAATCTTTTAAAAGGGGGAAGAGAAAACATTCTGTATCTTTTGTTGTTGATATCAACAACAAAAATAATGCCACTTGATACATGCATTTATACCTGAAAACCATTAACAAAACTATGCACGATAAAAGAAAATACAACCTAGGATACATTTTATGCAGGTTATGTTTTTTTCTATGGTGGGTCGCCACTTGATGTCCAATATAAAATCTGGGCCCTGAAGCAAAACCAGTTTAACCAGAATATCACATGCTATTCAACAACTCTTATTCACAGCAGTGTTGGCAAGCTTATTCAGCTTGTGTGTTGTGCTCAGGCTTTTAAAGGCTTCCGTCAGTTTGGGTTGACCATGAATGCACACAGGTGACGAACACGCCCCTAATGGCCACCATCACTTCAGCTGTCAGAAGGAAAAGCGTGGAGAGATGGTCGTCTTGTGAGTTAGACCGAGTGCTGACACACTCAGGAGAATTCTCAAGGCTAGAGAGTTAAAAGGCTGTGAACATTGATAATGGACATCTCACAGAGGGCTTCAGAGCTGATTGCACTGGCAGCACTGCTGTACATACCGTGATTCTTTGAATAAGAAAAAAGTAACATGATACTTTTGACAAACAGAATCAAGATGCTTAAGGTGGTTTGAGCAGTGGTTAACTTTCTATTGCATGAAAAAAAGTCTATTTAAGAGCCCATGCAGTAAGTCTTGCATTGAAAAGATCACGCAGAGGGCTTTTGACAAAGTACTGTCACACTCCAAAGTTGTCAAACCTGCAGAGCGAAAGAGCTATCACGACTAATCACAGACTTTGAACATAAGGGTCTCCTTATGTTCTACCCAAAAGAATAGAAGCTATCTATATAAAATGTGACTTTATTGAGACTGAATTTGATACCGTATTATATTTCTTATTATATATAAGATGGTTCTATTATTGGAATAAGAATGTCACAAATGTCTATGTACCTGATTTAGGATTCTTCAGTTGTACGGATAAAGAAATAACAGTTATGGATTTCTGAGGTTTAGACTGATCTGACTTAATTATTCTTTGATCTGGCATTGTTTAGCTGTAGTTGGGTGTTTGATTATAAGATTGCCACTGTTTGAGACTAGATGATGCCTTTGCATGTGCCTCTGTCTGGCAGAGAAACTCGGCACGAACTCACCTAAAGATTGGCGTGTTTGAGAAAACACTCAAGCTGGCGTACTCCCTATTTTACATACTGATGCACTGCTTTTCCACTGTGTTATCACATACACTTTGACGCTATCAGAGGAATTATGCTGTTAGAATTCAGTGTTGAATCAATTTCTTTTACAGAGTGGAGTTTGAATTTTGGCGGACGTGAAGCAAGAGGACCCCATAAAAGACATGTGTGTTAAAATTTCAGGCAACACCTGAATGTTTACACTGTTGCAAAGAGATAAGAGTGTTTGTGTCTGCACCGCATGTTTCTAATTCATGCCTGTAGAGTGAGGTTGAAGCTTAGAAGTGGATTCGGTGCATCATATTTTTATTTGTTTGATCTCTGGGGTTATAATAAGATTTATGTTTGAAAAGATGTATCTATGCAAAGGTTCTGTAGTTCAACTGTATGATGCATTCCACAATTTGTGAAAAATAAATAAATAAATAATACATTTAGAAACACTTTGGAAGGTTTCTATTCTTGAGCAGTTTATATAAATTTTGGAAAGTGTTTTCTCCAATGCACCCAAACGTTTTTGAAGATGAACGTATGAGGAATAGGTGTCAGAAGATACAGACCTACGAGCTCGGTGGTGGCTACGATGTTTGCGTCCTCTGTGTTTGATGTGTCTGTTTTTCTCATGAGTTTTTGCAACTGTATCTTTAGTTTCCACTTTCTCTTTGTCGTCTTTTGGTGCGAGGGTAACTGCTGTCTCCAACCTGGAAGAACAAAGAAACAGAACAACTGTTTAGAATCAAACATTCAGGAAATATTGTCAACATTTTGCCAAGACATTCTGAAGGGCCAATAGGCAGTCCAGGAAAAGCACTGAAGAGTGAAAATCAACCCTGCAAAGTACAGACAATTACAAAATTAGGGAGAATCTCATGTGAAAACTGTAGTTAATGTCAAAATGTAACAAAACTAAATGGTAAATTAAATAGGCTTAATTTTCCTAATGTCTTTTTTTTTGTCTCTCATTTCCTTGTGGATTCACCCATTAGCATTTCCATCCCCATTTTTCTTGGTTTTGGCAGTTGGGTAAAGTGATATCTAAATAATGAAACTGAAATACACTAAAAGGCATTCTGAAAAATGCCTGTGATTTCATTATTCAGTTTTAAAGGGCACTGATGTTTAGGCTCATGGAAGGGGTTGGGCTCTCTATGCTGCAAAACATTGAAATATTTTATGTTTCTATCCAAAACCTTCATATATACAGAGGTCATCTGCTCAGTATTCAAATGAGGTGTCAACAGAGTAGACTTTATTTACAAGCCTCAGTTGAACTGACATTTCTGATTTGATGTTTTTCTTTCTTTTTTTTTTTTTGTGCATCTCAAGGTTGTTCGGTGCATAGTTTGAAAACTCAAGACTCATATGCAGAATTTCAAAATATTAATTAAAAAAATAACAACAGCAAATATCACATGCACACCATGTTTGTAATTATACTTATAACATATTGCCATATATATATTAGACAGACAGATAGATAGATAGATAGATAGATAGATAGATAGATAGATAGATAGATAGATAGATAGATAGATAGATAGATAGATAGATAGATAGATAGATAGATAGATAGATAGATAGATAGATAGATAGATAGATAGATAGACTGCAACATGACACTTGAGCACTTCTTTTCCTATCAGTGACATGTTCTGTACAAAATGTCTGAAAATAAATGCATAAATAAAACTGATTGCTAGAGCCGGGTGGATAGGACTGACTTGATCTCCATGCCATGCTTACAGATGCTCCTCTTTAGTGTGTGTGTGTGTGTGTGTGTGTGTGTGTGTGTGTGTGTGTGTGTGTGTGTGCGCGCGCATGTGTGTTTATGTGTGTGTGTTTGTACGTGTGTGTGTGTGTGTACACGTGTGTATACATGTCTGCATGTGCCCCCAAATGATTGAGCACAAATTTTTGTGTCTGAGTGCCTGCATGGTGTGTGTGTGTCTGATTGTAATGAGAAGTTAATCAGTCTTTCAGATTAAATGCTGATTGCCTCTCTCTCAATGCAGCAGAAGGAGGCCTGCCCTCTGGCACCACTGGATAAGAGAGGGTAAAGCACAATCACATTATTATTGTCAGCCTTCCGGCATTGCAGCCCTACATGGCCCTCCAATGTGCCTATACGTGATTGGAAAATTCATCGTTCTGCTGGGCATAATAGGGAGAGGATTACAGATGGTGAATCAGTGAAAACATGTTGATGTGAGGGCTGATGAATGACCCAAACATCTTCACATTGAGATCTAAGTTAGATCACATATGTCAGTGATGTTCCAGTAGCTCAACTGGTAGATCATGGCTCTAGCAACGGCAATATTACAGGTTTGATCCAAGGGAATGGCTTGCAGTGATAACATGTACAGTATACGTTGAATGCACTGTGATTCACTTTGGATAAAAGCATCTGCCAAATGCATAAATGGATGGATATAGTAAACTACAGCTTTGAATGGGAGACCACAGCAAATACAAATACAAATTTTGCATTCTCATTTGCTCCAAAAAGCAATATCCACTATTACATTCCCAAAAATTAGATGGGAAAAAAAAATAGAGATAGATAGATTATGGAGCCAAATTTAGCTGTTTTTAAAACTACAGTAATTTTTTTTTATTTAATTTAATTTATTTATTTTTGAATGCCAGGTTAATACAACACCAATTATTTTGTTATTGAACATTGGTATTAAATATATTATATTATACAAATAATATTATATATTTAACATAATAAAAAAATTATACATTTAAGTTATATAATTACATTTTAAATGTTTGCAAGATTTACACTGCTAAATCAGGAGGAAACATCATCACAGTCTGTGACAAGGGTCCATGTGACTGTGATTTTGCCAAGCAGGAAGTGTTCATGGATCAACATCTTTTGTTGACTTTGGAACAACATTCCTGCCTAAACCCATCCCTATCCCTAACCTAACCATAAAATCAGACTGAAAGTAGACGCCTTTATTTTTTTGTCACCCATTATACATTTTGAACATTTACAGTGAAATTATTTTTTCCCCCGCATATCCCAGCTAAGCTGGGGTCAGAGCAGAAATGATTGGTTGATAAGAATTCTCTTCAAGCCCCAATCCCAGATATAAACCTAACCCTATCCCTTAAACTTAACTTTAAAATCTGATGATAGATGATAGCAATGCTGTTCCACGAACACCAAGTGTTTTGATCCAACATCTTTTCAATGTCCTGCTTGACAAAAAGAGTGGTTCAAAGATCAGCAACACAGGTCTAGCAAGGTTAAGCTCTGTATAAATCAAATGCACAAATTACAGTAGTTTCTAAAGCAACAGGCACACTGGTGAGTAAACAGAATAAAGTTTACAATGCTTCCAGCAACACCTCCTAAATAATGCATGATAATGAACCCAAGATCTAGAAGGCAGTAACTGTTGTGATAATACAGCCTTGCACCCTAATAGAAGCTTTCTCTTAATTTTTCACAGGCTCCTTTTAACCCAGCCTTGTGACTCTTTCTTTCTAGCAGTCAGCTAGAGAGGCAACTGATGAGATCTTTAAATTAAATTGGTTTCCCCATCACGGAATGACTTTCCTCTGATCGGCTTCAATTTATGGGAGAACTTTTCTACAGGGAGACGGATTTATGGCGTGTTGTATATATATGTCACAAACATGCGGATGCACATGAGCTCTTGCTTCAGTTTGAGCTTGCTAACATTCAAAGCAGTCTTGTGTGCTTGTAATCCATTACTGTGGATAGTAAAGACTGTTTGACATGTCTAAAGAGGACTATTCAAAGCTCACAGCGGGAAAAGCTTACTTACAAAATAATAAGAGAGAGATTTGTTAGATTTTTGCTGCAGATCATTTACTGTAGCACTGTAAGAGACAGAATTGCAAGAGTGTTGCTATTGTGTTCTGGGTGGTTGGTAGGTAATTGCCAAAGTCAAAAGAGCACACCCCTAAGTCTCTATGATATTCTGGTCACTAGATATGTTTCAGGTCCTTCCTGCAATGCACTGTAAATCTGTGCGATTTGTTCCACCCTTTTCATCATCTGCCAGACAACAATTGTAAGACAAATTGCTTAGCTACAGCTACAGTCTGGTTCCGGAAGAAGAAATCCCTTTTATTGTTTCCATAGGGGAACTGAACTTTAAAGATAACTTATAAACCTTTAAAGACAGACCTACTGTTAGCTCCAAGGTTGCTAATCCATGATTTACAGTATGCTTCTGCTGACGGCATCAGTCCAATAATTTCAACTTAATTTTTTTACATTTGTGTAAGAGCGGAATTTGTGGTGTATAACTACATTACCCATCATCTTGCAAAGAATGTTCCATAAATCAGAGAATCATGGCCACAATATTTGCCAAAGAATCTGTGCAGTGATCATCCACTCCCATGGACTGTGGATGATGAAATCAAGTTGGGTTCCCTACCAATATATATATACAATATATATATACTGTATATATATATATATATATATATATATATATATATATATATACAGTATATATATATTGTTAATAAACGATATAATGGATGTGACGATCCTATTGGCTGCTACCTGTTTGTGTTTCTTTGTCCCTTCTGTATGTGCATCTGTGTGTCTTTTTGCAGGTGATTGGCTGGCCGATGAGTGATTGGGAATTTACAGGAGTGTGGGGTTTCCATTATACTTAAGTCGTTTCCTTCCTGTGGTAGAGGTGTTTGATTCTATCTGGGCTCCATCCAACTTACATCACTCTGTGTCCGTGTCTACGTTAACTCAAACCGAATCATTCCATTTATGACAGCTCTTCCATAAAGTGTGAGGTTTTAATAAAGTGTTACTATTTTATTAAGTATGCTCGTCTCCTCCTTTTGTTTGTTGTGATCCTTTGGTATCGTAACAATGGACAACTTTAAATCAATAGTTTTCTATTTTCCCATCCATTTTAATTTGAATACGTCTTTTGCAATGCTTCATGATATTGTAGTTCATTCCCTCAAAGACATGAAGAACGCTGTCTTGTACGTGTGAAATTTTTTCAGATTTTTTGGTTTATTTATAAGTAGGTTTATGATGATTACAAACTTGTGTCCACAAAAACAAAATCAGCCAGGCACTAGACAATAACACATGGCAAGCTGGGAGTATCTTCTAAAGAGCATAGAAAATGTATGACTATGAAGTATTGTTTGTGCTGTGATGTGGGGTCTCAGAGGCAGTCTAATGGCAGCTCTCCAGGTTGTGTGTTGAAGTGTTTCTGTTGTTGTAGATGAGTCACAGCCCCTGACTTGGGTCCCCTCTCTGCCTCTGTCATGTGCTACTGATACTCAGTGTGATGGGAGTGAAAGGCACTTTTGGGGGTTGATGGAAGACTGAGAAGGGAGGGTGATCAAGAAAGAGAAGACAGATGGTTCAGGATGCACACAAACACATAATAAACAGTGTGTGGTAGAAATTTCACATGAGTAAAATGAATTTAAGAAACAGAGAATACACTGTAGAAGGCTTTTACAGACGTTCATAGATATGAACACAACACACCAGGGCTGGTGCTGGCCAAATCAATGCCCTACACAAAGTTCAGCAATCGTGACAATCTGTGGTAATCTGACGTGGAGCAGCTGGAAGGCAATCGTCTGTGTCCCGTGACTGCTATTGTGTCCTTGAATAACATATAACGTGTGAGGAAGGGCAGTCAGTGGAGTTTCTGGTCTCGAAACAAATAATTATTTACATACAGTGAGAGTATATAGACTAGAGCTATACAAACAATGTGGATAGCATGGATCAGAAAATCAGTTAATGAGAAATATTTGAGTTCATATTGAAATGTCTGACTTTTAATTGCAGACATTGGTATTTTGGCAAATGTGAGCTCAGTTTGTTAAACTCTAGATAAGATGTGAGATTACATTTAGTTATTGTCTAGGACAAACAACAGTGACATTAATGAGATCTCATTACCCACTGGCTTAAAAACAGACTTGAACAAACTGAGATTCCATGTTGGCTATTCCATATTGTAAATGCGTTCAGCGGGAGACACTGATATAGAGACGGAGACATTGCGCAGCAGCGAAAGCCACAGGATTAGCACACGTTAATGGGATAACTGTCTGCACATTTCCAATATATAGCTCTTAATTTCTAAGGCCACTCTTAGCTTGCTCTGATTCATCCTGGAAAGTGTTATTTAAGGATGCTGCTAGTTACCATGGCACCCAGATATGTGATGTTTCAACCAAGCTAACTTATGACCTACAATTATAAGCTTTAACAATAACACGAATTAATGCCGTTAACACTCAACAAAAGGACTTGTCATAGGACTTGAAGGGAAAAATATATATATATATATATATATATATATATATATATATATATATATATATATATATATATATATATATATAAAACAACATTTATTTCATGTTTTTTAATGCAGGTTCGACTTTGAATAGACACAGAATGGTCCTTTAATCTTTGCATGTTTCACTCTTGCAGAAACAGTAAAAACTTTAAAATCAGAGCAGTTTCACCTCTAGTACTAAAAGCCTCACAGTCACATCTACTCCCTAGGCTTTGGGTCTGCAAGAGGATAACAGACATAAAATGAGACTCCATCCTCCCACAGCGGATCTGATATGCGAGTCCCCATTCTGTAGTTCAGTGAGACCATTCAGTGCTATTATCCCTGTCAGATCCACAGCCAAACAACTTATAATCGTTTTCACAAAATAAAAGGCAGAGATCATTTGGCAGAGATCATTTAGAGAGAGAGAGAGAGAGAGAGAGAGAGAGAGAGAGAGAGAGAGACATGATTGAGTAAGTTAATTAAGGATGGATACCGATTAACAAACTCCAGAGCTCCATCTATCAAAATGGAAAGTGATGATATTGTTTGCTTAAAATTCAGGGTTAAAGCCAGCCTCTTTTCATCATGATATTGATTCTTATGATGGGTATACTGAGGCCAGACATCATGCAATTAAACAATTTTAAGTAATCAAGACCATGTAGATCCAGAAGGAGACTAACTGGCTTTTCTATGTTGCTTTAAGATAAGCAAGAAAATGAAATGATATTCTGCATGTTGCATTAGTGTTAAAAGCTAAGAAAATTTTAGACTGTAAATCTGGGAATTTCACGTGATAATACTGTTTAAGCAGTGTCCTATTTTCATTTAAAGCTTTAAAGGTTTTAGTTAGGTCTTAGTTCACCTTAAAAAGGAAAATGTATTCATTGTTTACTCACCCCTGTATTGTTATTAACTCATATGAATTAATCTTTTTCTTAACACAAAAGGGAAAAAAAATAAAAATATTGTGCTCAGTGATGTCATACAATGGCAGATTATGGTGACTACCTCTTCAAGCTTCAAAAGAATGCAAAAGTAGGCTATACTTCAGTCATCATATAAAGTATCCAATGAAACTCATGATTGTTTTGAAAGCATCCGATAATGTTAGGTGAGAAATGTATTATTATAAATGTATTACTTAGTGAAACTGTTTACTGTCCATTGCTCTACTCTGCGTGTTCATGACAGGGCACAAGAGCAACAGTTCATGCAAACATCCAAACTTTCAAAATCTGTCTGATAAATTTGCAGTCAGAGAATAGATGCATTTCTGTGCCCAGCCTTATTTGTTTTGTACGGAGTACTCTATAAAACTTAGAGGGATAGAGGAGGCGGGAATGTATGTTCCCTCTTCTCCAATCTGAACCGTTGTGTGTGTGCAAGACCTCCACCTAAAGAGAGAAAGACCTCAGCAAAACATTTGGAAGGTCAGATGACCAATTCTTTTTTTTTATAGTTTCTCCCTTTGTGTTAAAGAGATAGTTCACCCCAAAATGAAAATTCACTCATGATATATTCACCCTCATGCCATCCTAGATGTGTATGACTTTATTTCATTTGCAGGACACAAATAAAGATTTTTAGAAGAATATCTCAGCTCTATAGGTCCTCCCAATGCAAGTGAATTGGTATCAAAATTGTGAAGCTCCAAAATCCACACAAAGGGAGCATAAAAGTAATCCATATGACTCCTGTGGTTAAATCCATGAGTTCAGACAAAATATGATAGGTGTGTGTGAGAAACAGATAAATATTTAAGTCAAATTTTGTCATAAACTCACCTCCCTGCCAGTAGGGGGCGATATGAACTTAGAATGTGAATCACCAAAAATAGAAGGAGAAAGCGAAAGTTAAGAAAAAAGACTTAAATATTCATCTATTTCTCACCACACCTATCATATTGTTTCAGAATATATATATTAATCACCAGAGTCAACTGGAGTACTTGTAAGTTGCTCTTATGTGGATTTTGGAGCTTAATAATGTTGCCATCCATTCACTTGCATTGTCTGGACCTACAGAGCTGAGATACTCATCTACAAATCTTCGTTTGTATTCTTCTGAAGTCATACACATCTTGAATGCCATGAGGGTGAGTTAATGATGAGAGAATTTTCATTTTTGGATAAACTATCTCTTTAACAGCAAATAAACAGCAGTATTACACTGTTATTATATCAGGAACATAGTGCTAATTATGGAGGTTTAACTGTTATTGAGTGATACATACACTCTCCTAACAACAGCAGATGTGCAGAACAATCCCTTGGGCACACTATATACAGATGGCAAGGAACAGTACTGAAGACTGGGCAGCATTTCCTGTCTCCGTGTGAAAGTAATTCCAAATTGAAGTTCCCAGAGGAACGATTCTAGGATCTGCACCCCTTCTACAGTGGATGTGTCTATCGGTAAAATAAATGTAAAAAAAAAAAATAATCAGTTTAGCTGAAGGTTTCAGCAAACAGAATGTTAAACATGTACTTATGTATATTTAAAACATTATGTTTTTAATATATTCATGCCTTCACTTGTTGATGGCCAATAAACGCATCCAAAAACTGAATCCACTGTCAAAAGCAATTACGCGGGAACATGTATAGAATATATCACTGGCTATCACATCACAAGTAGTCCGAGTGCAGCATCAAAGTTTCCAAGACAAAACAGTGCTTTACTTTCCATGATTTTATTTTATTTTTTTATTTTTTTTGGTCTGGCCAGTGCAAGGCAGAGCCGTTGCATCTTCTTTGATAAAATGGGAAGACAATTATAGCAGCCTAAATTTCTGCAACATGAGGACCGCTGCCTCTTCTAAGAAATAACCTGCATGCTATCATGTGAGAAAGAAATCAGTCCCAGATCTCACTAAGTCCCTAATGAGCCAGGGAAGGCAAGTGATTTGTACAGACACTTTCAGATTGACGGGAAAAGTGTGAAGAGTGAAAATGAGTGGGGATATAGGGGAAAGCAGGGGACGTAGGCAGGGAGAAGAAAATCCACAAAAAGCTTAGCCGAATCGAGAATTCACTGCCCTATTTCCAACTCTGCATGAAGACTCCGCTGCATGATAGAAGTGGACATGAAGGATTTAAGAACAATAAGACAGCTTGATTTAACAGCATATTCTTGCCTTCCCATCTATTCCACTTTTGCACTGCTCAGCTGGAGGTACACAAGAACAACATAACAACAGTAAGCTTCAACCTAACTGTGCATGTGAATTGTTTAGAGACAAATTTTCCAGGATTTCTTACAACATGAGTGAAATTGCACATAGTTTGTATATAATGTTAGATACTAGAGCTGCGCTGGAACAGATACTGACAAATAGACAGGTATGAGGATGAACTGATGGATTGACAGATGGAATGATAAAAAAGTGATAATTTCTGAATGATTTCCTAATTTATATAATAAACAAAGGGAAAATGCTTCTCTTATAAAGACATAACGCACACATTTCCTATCTTCTGTGTGAAAGATAGCAAGCACATATAGAGGGTAAAGTCATTCTGAAGACAAGTGAAGTTGGTTTATTCAATTATTGCTACCTGATGATAAAATGGAGCAACATAATGGTTTGATTAATTTCCTTATCATACTCGGCACAAAGAGTAATTATGGCCGGTCCACTACTCTACGAACCACCCATCAATCAATTTAAGCACTCTTCACTTCCTACCATCCCCTGCTCTCTCTCTCTCTCTCTCTCTCTCTCTCTCTCTCTCTCTCTCTCTCTCTCACTCTGGATGACTTTTGCCCCAGGCCATGGAAATAATGACAGGCAAACTCCAGATGTTCATACACACATGGACACAAGCACTCACTCACGCCAAAAACTCTATACAACAGCTCGACAATTATTCTGTAGAAATGCATTTTTGGAAAAGGGCACTGTTCACAATGAGTAATCAACAGCTTGCCACTACAACTTTGCCCAAAGCAAACGTGGGTGAAACATGTTGAGGCATATGTTAATGACCTAATGGGTGCATACGGAGTGTGCCTTCTCAGTTTTTCATATTTTTATCCTGGTTGACTGAATTCAGTGTATTAACTGTATAGATCAACCTCTAAAGAGTCTTTTTTGGAACTCATCAATCAGAGGAGAAATGACAATCCACATATTTTTGTTCACTTTCATATTTTCATCTTCTCCACCATTGCCCTTGGGTTCAGTATAGTGCCTTCAAGTCATTTTCTTTGAGTTCCAGTTAAAGTATCATGGCAGAAGCTAAGTTGTATTAATAATATTTTTGAATGTTGATTGTACAGTTTGTGAACTTGTGACTGTGAATTTTTCTTCCTGTGTTTTGTTGAAATGTGAAAAAGAGAAAGAAATATGAAATGATATAATGCTTATATTAAATTCTGACCAATTTCTTTTTGAACTCCGAAGAAGGAACTTCCCAGGAGAACTTAAGGCAACATTAATAGAACTATCATCATCCCTAAATGGAAACAGATTTGCTATTTCTCTTTCTCTCTTTGTGTTAAACATAATTCTATTTTAAAAGCTCAGTAATGCATCAGAGCTTTCAAAATGTATGGCATCAACTAGGAAAGCTATTGTTTGTCTCTGATCAACCTCTCTATCACACTCTGGCAGATTAAAAAGCACATGGTCTGAGCTTGAGATCTTGAGGATAGAACTATGGGGTCAGGAAAATAAAACCTGGAGATATCTATCTGTCTGTCTATCTATCTATCTATCTATCTATCAATGTATCACCCTAATTGCTGGGTTTGTTAAAGCAAAGTAAACTGATGGAGCTGATGAATGAACGAAGAGCTATCAAACAGTCATTTAACATTGCAGTAATGAAAATGACATTTCCATTTCCAGGAAAAAAGAAAATGCATAAGCAAAAACAAACAAACAAAACAATATGTGAAAAATATTAGCAGCCCTCAGGACACAGACCCCAACCAATCTCCACCTATTTCCCCATTCCCGCAGAAACTCTTCAAATTCCATTAGCTTTACAGCCTCCCATGCATTACAAGCCAATTTATTTCATTTCATTAACTTCTATCAAAAAGACTTCATGATTACTGGGAGACAGTAGAAGAGAATGCAACATGGGAACAAGGGTTCATCTCTGAGTTGAAAATTAAGGAGTAACTTAAATAACCATTTTCAGGATGAAAAAAGGGGTTAATCAAAGGTGTTTTTTACTCATTACCTTAAAGCTGAAGTGTGGAACTATATCTGTGTTAAATTACTTTCTTCTATCCCAGCTTATTATGCAGAGACAACTAAAAGTAAGCCATTCATATGTACATTTTCTCAAAAACTGTAAACACTGTGTCTCTGAAGCACTATTACAATTCCTCTGTTTGCTTTGAGCGACCCACTTACACCCACCCTACAAACATTACTCAACCAATGGCATGAGTTGGCGACGTGACTATCTGACTGTTTATACAACAGCAGATGAGGGGAATGTATTCGGAAATCTGTTTTAAAACCATTGATTATTTCTGCAATTCCAAATCTGTGCTAGTGTCACAGGAATGACATACTTCAGCTCTAAGTTAAGCAATACACACTGTTTCAATTGTACTCTTGGTTTGTTTTGACATAGTGTTGCCTGCATAAAGATGATTAGCAGTGTTGTAAAGCCTCTATTGAGGGAACTTTAATGCCTCTCTTAAGGTCATGATTAACCATTCTAATGACACCCTTGTCAAGAACAGATAGCCTATTTTTGGATACAACCAAAAACACAAATCTAGGATTTGTGAACCACATCAGCTAGTCTGTAAATTACCCCCAAAAAATCAAGTTTGAGAAGATGAGGTATTCTTTGTTGTGCAGTGATGGAGGCGAAATGTTCCTTATTTAGCCCAATCTCTATGATGCTTCCTGTCTGCCTTCTGGGAAGAGAAAAGATGCCTCTCAGTGCACAGCTAATCGACAAAAAGAATAAGGGGCCCAATCAGAGGGCACACTGTAGCTAATTAAGGAGATGCGCATAGGACAGAAGAACAAGAGTCAGCTGGGGTTGATGATTGGAGTGTGGCATTTCTGAGGGAGCAAAGGGTCCACCATTAACACATTAGGCTTGGTTCACTGCAACATATTTATCTTCTTAGTACAGAGAAACTTCATCGAGTGCCAAGCTTAGATGTGGGCCAGTTGCCACTCAGAAGCAGCAGGTCGGAAATTTGATTGAAAAGATGTAAGGGCTGGTCCAAACCCATTGGCTCCATTTTATACACAAAAGAAGCCAAATGGATCAGCTTGAGATGAGAAACTCATTTGTACTTCTTTCCTCCTTTTAGCTTATTTGGGAAAACTTTTTCTGTTTTCAGGAGAAGAAAAGGAACCTCAGCAGGAAGTCTTCATGAAGGAGGGCAATTAATTTTAGTCATGCTGATTTTATACGATAAGCAAAAAAAATATATAAATTAATTAGGAGATAATTGCTTAACAAAAAGAACGCCACCACATTGTGTAAATACAAGAGTGGCATTTTATCAATATATATGTATATATAAAATGCCACTCCATATACATTGCATAGAATATACTCCTTTAAATTGCTGCTGATTTTGAATATGTTCTTTGATCATAATCTTGGACATTTTGGAGATTTAAGTCTTTACCCGTTCAAGTAGACAGGAGCTGTACATTTATGACACTTGTATGCATGGAAAGCTGCCCAGCCTGCCCAGGAGCAATCCAAACAAGTTGAAGTTTATAAAAATGAGTAGAGACGCTTGCACACTGCTAAATGTTCCAGTTTATTGAAAACGTTTCAACCCAAATCCTCGGTCTTCATCAGGTCAAACACACTGATTAATCTTTTCCCTCTTAAGTAGTATACACAAGTGGGTGGAGTTTACCATCACCGGATGTACTGAAAAACATTCGCAAAGGAAAAAAGTGGTGTTCCTTTGTGAATGTTTTCCACTACTTCCGGCAATGGTATACCCACTTTTAACAACTGAAGCTTTATGGATTCATTTTATGTGGCCTTTATGTAATTTTTGGAGCTTCATTGTAAGGACTGAGCTTAGATATTCTTCTAAAAATCTTTGTTTGAGTTCTGCAGAAGAAAGAAAGTGATGGCATGAGGTTGAGTAAATTATGAGATGAACTATAATTTTATAGTTCTAAATTTTTGGGTGAACTATAATTTTAAGAACTAAGCAAAATTTTATCAAGAAAGATAATTTTTTAAAGTAAGAAGTGATCACGTAAAAAAATAATGCAAATTAATATTGTTAGTTAGCGTAGCTGAGGTGAATGCATGACCAAACAGAGAACCCTTTACAGTCTGTGTTGTCTGATAGGGCTGGAAAATGCAAATAGAGCTTATTATCATTAAATTGCCTTGACTAAAAATAGAATTCACAAGCAATGCACACTGCAAGCTCCCTCTGTATGTGACAATCACAGCAATTCCAGACATAGATGACGAATACAAAACAGGAGTTCTGTAAAACAGAATAAGTGGTTTGTCATTGTGTCTTTATTCTAGTACTTTTCAGTGTAAAAACACACACTAAAGGCTTTTCAGCACACTGAAAAGCCTTTAGTGTGTCACTTGTGTGTCACTCTCTCCCCTCTAGCGGTCTGGCTTGGCCACGCCCACATCACCACATACCCCCCTATCGCCCATATAGCCCCCCCCATTTCTAGAGAAGAAATCCGCCACAGCCATTTGTGACCCTGGCCTGTGGATCACCTCGAACTTAAAAGGCTGGATTGGTTGATACCATGCCTACTGACACGGCTCCACGGGAGAACCCCATGGAGTCTTGTGGGACCTCTCGTACTGAAAATTATATTGTCTCGAGCCCAATTTCGAGTGTCTTCATGCATGAACTTGAAGTTCGTATCTGATTAAATTGTTTGACCAAGCCGTCCGTTTGGGGATGGTAAACGGAGCTGTTGGGCGAATGCGAACGGGCGCCGAGCTCGCTAAATGTCAGTGAGCGGAAATGTCGATAAAGTTGTTCAGGACTCCGGCCTACCCATTGCAAGATGGCTCATTTCAAGTCCTAATACCCCAGAAGTTTGGTGCCTGGGAGTTGTTGGGCTTCCAGTTGAGCGTCTCCCGACAGCAGCGGCAGCAACCGGACCACCTACTGGGTCTCTGACCATCTCAAAATTTCCACCACCCGCTCAAATAACTCCACATACTCCTCTGCATCATCTTCTGGTCACATTTTGGTGAACTTGAAGTGAAGCACCTGTCGATTGTCCACTTGAGCTTGAAGGAGGGCCTGGAAGCTCTGCTCCTTATTCTAACGCATCTCAAGCAGAGACTGATGTTGAGTTTGGTGGAGGCTGACAAGGATCTTGAGAAGTTCGGCAAAGGGCGAGGACTCTATGATGACATATCTTCCTCAAAAAAATGTCAGGGGTTTCGACACCACATGGGATATATTCCTAGTTCTCTCGTGGAAGGACAAAGCAGGAGCTGGATAAACAACTGAATGTAAGTCTTTATTCTAGCACTTTATAGTGTAAGCACACACATGAATGGCTTTTCAGCACATTGATCACACACTCACAGCCAGATTTGTGTGTCACTTTCTCTATCCACTCCGGTGGTCTGGACTGCCCTCTTATCCCTCTCCAGCTCTCATTGTAACAGAACAGCTGTTAGAGATAATTTCCCACAGGTGTCAATCTTTACCGTTCTTCTTCTCCTGGCCATCCACAGATGTCGCTCGGCCATGCCCACATCACCACAGTCATTTATCAAAGAGGCCATTTAAAAAAGTGGTTCAGAGGCAAAAGTTTTTTAGTGAATCTCTAGAACTGAGTGCAACAGTCTGGTTCTGGAAGTAAAAATCCCATTCATCATAGACAAATTGATTTTCAATGATAGCTTATAAACCTTTATAGACATACCTACAATGAGCACTAAGGTTGTTCATCGATGGCATGTATATGCTTCTGGTAAAGCAGTCAGTCTGAGCTATTTCAAGTTTGTTGATTAAAAATCTTTGAACTACATTACCCATGCTCCAGCAGAAAAGGTTTCATCAATCAGATAACTGCGGCCAAGAAAGCCCGCCACACAAGCCTGGAAGTGACTGTAATGTTTTAGCTTGCAATGACGAAGACAATGTGTAGAACCGAAGTGCATGTCACCTTGGCATGACATGACATGACATGACATGACATGACATGACATGACATGACATGACATGACATGACATGACATGACATGAAATGACTTTAACTCTGTTACACATACTAACATCAATACTAGACAAGAGACAATGGCAAACATGAGGGCTTAAATACATGGACATGGGGAAACATAAGGCAATGAACAAACAGAACTCTAAACAAGATAACAAGACAATAAACTAAAACCAATGACAAACTAGATCTGATAACAAAGTAATCAAACAATGAACCAATGAAAACAAGACAGATGAACATGGAGGGAAACAGGAAGATCACATGACAAGGAAACAGGAACAAAACACGACATGAACTTTTCAAAATAAGAGACATGAAACACAGGAACCAACAGAATAAACATGAGAGTGACCACCTTCTCCCATGACGCACAGTGAATGACGCAAACTAGTTGGTCTCCCTTCACCCTCAAACTACTTATTTATTTGTATATATACAGGAATATTTCACAATTAACGTAAACTACATTGTTTCTATTATCAACAGCTTAAAATAAATTAACATCATTTTATATCCTATAACAACACTAAGTGTTGTACCATTGTCTTTGGGCCAATTTAAACTTGGCCACTTCAGGCATTTTCACTGATCAGATCAGTCAACTAATAATACCAACTGACATTTTATAATCACGTCCACGCACGAAAACCAGAACCAAGGAGGTCTAAAACCAATAAAAAGCTCTCTAATATTTCATCAGAGTACACGGTTACTTTTCAAAATTTGATCCGACACTGAATGCTCAAGCAGCCTAATTTACACATAGAAAACTCCTGATGTTGTTATAACAATGAAAAAAGCACTTACCAATTTGCTTGAAGTGAAAATCAGTCCTCTCCTGTTTAATAAATCAATCGCATGATCATGCAGAACATCTCAGGTTTTTAAATCCATAAGGATCTAATGGTGATGTGACAGTGACAGCCGACTCATCAGCATCTCGCACTCTTCGCTTTCAAATTACGTACATCACTTAAAGCGTGATTGTGTCACTCAAAGCCAGCTAGAAGACCTGGACTGGGACATATCCTAAAGATCACACCCATCAAGAAGAAATAAATCAGTCTGTTGGCTGATGAATCTGACAATCTGACTTTAGATGCCTATTCACTTACACTGTTTAGGGATTCTGTGGAAATTTTGAAGGCCTGATGGGGTGGAGCTCAGACTCACGCGCTGCTTCGGCTAAGGAGAATGGCTTCGGGCATGCGATTTGTGAAAGAGTTGTCACACTTTGCTTGTAAGCATCGAGGAATAAATTCTGATTGGATCAACTATTTGTTTTTTTGCTATTCATTAGTAGAATTTTTATTCTACAATATTTATAAATATTTATTAATAATATTTACAAAAGATATTTATTTATTAGGCATATTACGCCAGCAGAAAAGGCTGTGCTGGCCCTGAGAAATCGCCACTGACAAATACAGATCTAAACCAAAACCAACAATGCTTCTGTACAACTTTACAATTCATTTGTAAACAGCACTGCTCTTCCGTGTGTGTCGCACTTATGTCAGTTCTCATGTTTCAAATGCCAACGTGATTATGTAACAGCCACATTCTGCTGCTGACCGGAAGTGATGATTTATAGTTAAAAAAGTACTTACGTAGTGATTTTTTTTTCACACAAATAGCAGTTGTGTCGAATGAGAAGATATTAGTTTAACAGCTTGAGTCATATGGCTCTCTTTTTTTGAAAGCTTCAAAAGTCATATCACCATCCACATGCATTTTAAGCATTTTAAGTCAATGAGAGACAATTAATTTAAGTCTAACAAGTGATTTTTCATTGAACACTAAAAAAAGCACATCTTAACTTTAGTGCACAGTTGTAAATGTTCTTTACCATGATAAAGAAAACTGTCCACTATCATCGGATCATGAAGATCAAATGCTGCTAATGCAAACTATAGGCAAAAGTGTTAAAAGGAGATATACAGTATTTTCTACCTGATTTTCAGCATTACTCAATAACCACCTCCAAGCACACCCACATACACTCCTTGGACCCAGCTCATTAATTCACGGCACAAGGTAGCAGATATGTCCTCCCCACCTGTGCTCTGTTACAGGGGCAGAAAGATCAAGGGCCCCACTCAGAGCAGGACTCATCTGTCTACTTTGTGAGCTACAGTCCCCAAACCTGCTCTCTGCTCTGCCAGAGACTAGAACCGACTGGGCAAACGCTGCAAGAGGAGCTATATTGCAGTTGGATGCTACTGACAGTGGAACTTGTAATGGCTGCCTGCTGACACAGTTCTGCTTGAAAGGATGGGAGGCTGCAAGGAAATACACACAGAACGCATACACATAGAGACAGCTCTCTGCCACCTATAAGTCCTTCAGACTCTTATCTGTTGTCCCCAATTAGGAATGAATGATTTCTTTTGTTTTAATGATTTCTTAGTGTCTTGAATTAAATGAAGTATTTCACGATCCGTGGGAGTACAACTGGATCATAAAGAATTTGATCCTCTAAAATGTCTTGTTCTGGTAAAAGCTGTTTGGGCAATAATATGCAGAGCTTTATTCACATAAACTTTGACAGAGTGTAAAATAAACAATTAAATCAATTATCAAACCTGTTCAGTGGTAACTGTCCCCTGTAAGTGTTCTTAATATGTGTGTCTTCATTAAAGAGATGGCAAACATGTTTTTAGCAAGCAGTTGTAGGAAGGCCATTAAGTGGATTCCCAACAAACAATATCTCTTCATTTTCTATAGCCTTCCATATTACTTAGTACCTATCACAAAGAGGGAACTCTTCATTTTGCAGTTTGCAGATTCTCCTTAAGAATACCCCACCCCAAGGGCAAGTGGATTATTCTATAGTCCTTAATATGTCACTGGAAGTGACCTCAAGGACTTGATATGTTGTTGTGTTTGATGGCTCATATCCTGCAAGAGAGCTTAAGACAAATGCTACATGGAATATGTGGTTTAAATAATTAAATTAACTTTAAAACCTACAATATTTCACATTATTTCAGTCAAAATTAGTTTAAAATATTTATAATTCTGAATTTTTATAATGTACCATGTAAAACAAGGACTAATAATGTGTCAAAATTATCACCAAGAAGCGTTAATCCTATTTTAGGATTGAAGGATGGAAAAAACTGTTGAGCTATATACAGTATGTCTAATTTAATTATGTTTTGGTGTTATTATCTGGCTTGTAAGCTTAAAATCCTACCGAGGCAGAAAAAGTAAGTAAATATTATAAACGTCCATGAGCTTAATTAAACTCTGTCCATTAAATTCACAGGCAGCTAAAGGAAATGACCAAATATTGCAACACATGCTTCTGTATGATTTAATTACATTAAATGGAGGCTAATGAGAAAAAATGATGGCACAAATATTAGTATTTAATTGCAAATTATAAGAAGGTAATGTGTAATTTCCTAAATTACCATATTTTACATAATTATTTTCTGCAAGAGATTGCAGAGAGTTTAAACAAAGTATTCTTCCATATATGGTTTTATTTATTTTATAATCAAAGAAGAATGTATTATAAAATAAACTGATTAAATTCTAGAATAATCAAGTCAAGTCAGGTTTTATTTGTATTGTGATTTTCACAACACACATGGCTTAAATGCAGCTTCACAGAAAATTGGCTGTAAATGAAGATTAAGCTGTAATGTCTTACAAATCATTTTGCAGTTTCATGAAAACACGATTGTGGAATATGCCATCAAAAAACCCCAGTGAGCAAGCAAAAGGTGACTGTTGCAAGGAACAGAAGTTAATGTTTTCTTAATCACAGTGGATATTTTGTTGACATTCTAGCATTCTGTATGTTTGGTTTCCTATCCAGAAAACCTTAAACAGAATAAGCAGAATAAGGGAGCATCTGATTAAGGTCTTGAGCACAAAAGCCATGGACGTTAATCCCAAAAGACTCCACTTGTATTCTCCAAGTTTAAGACATTATTTTGCCCTGTTCTTGACTGCTATTCTTTACCAAGTTATTCAGAAGTGCCAGTCAAATTTCTGCCACCCACTCTTGTCAGCTCTTATTCCTTTTCTCCTGTGACCCTGATACTTTAAAGTAGAGCGGGAGAGAGGATGAAAGAATAATGACTATGATTTATCACACAATTTTCCTAAAGATTTTGAAACAAAGAGAAAATTTGATATCAAAGCAAAATAAGTTTTAGCATACTGTAGATCAAGAGAACATCTTCATGGTAACAATATATCATAATGGAAATAGATACATTTACTCTATATTATGAGAAAAAATACAGTATTATGTCACTGAAACAGGAAAGACAGGAGAAATGTACTCAGAGCATTTATATAATTAAATAGCATCTGATTCACACTTCGTTTTTTTATAATGGGGGATGGAAACATGAGCCCATCACGACACCTTGATCAAAGACTCAGAATTATTCATTTGGTCCTTTATAATAGGCCAGATGCACTGTATTGTCAGCACTTTATTTCCTTTAAAATTCTTAGCTGGAGAAAAAGAGCGAAACAAGCCATTTTTATCAACTCTATGAAGCCTTTTTAATTTAAACTTGAAAAACAATTACAACTTAATTACTCACCTATCTGCAGTGTGGGCCTTTCATGTTTTGCACATGAATTGGACACAAATTGAAATAGATGTGTGAAATTATTTCTTGCTTTTTGTTCCCCTATCACAAGTGGAAAACAGTTCAGAAAGTCAGTCTGAATTTAGCTTTAAAACTAGGGCTGGAAAATAAATCTAGCATAGAATATTCAATGCATTAATAACAAAATTTAATAATTGATTATCAGTATGTATTAATACCCAATGTGTCCGTCTCATATTACACAAACCTTCTCGCAGCAGGCACAGAGCGGAGCACGCAAGATTAAAGGGAAAGAAAACGCATTTTGGATGGATGGATGGATGGAGGGATGGATGGAGGGATGATAGATGGATTGATTTTAAACTATTAAATTAATTTATTGAAACACAATACCGTGCACCTTCTGCAGTGACTTCAAATCACTCTACAACTGTTCGAAAAATACCAATACAAATTAGCCCATAAATACAATTGCAAATTTAAACATAAAAATAATAATAATGGAAAATAAACCATGACCTATAGATAGTTTAGCACAAATCTCTTTTTCAAATTTTCATTTCATAAGAAGGCAATATAACGCTGATCGTCAGGGACATAACTTGATGTTCCACTATATTTTCAGAGTTTGTACATGAATCTTAATACCACCTGCTTGTGGAATCTCCAAACTAAAAATGTAGGAACTGAGTTTGGACTTTGTGCTGAAAACAGATGTGGTATTAAACATCTTAGCGCAATTACCTATTTCTTAGGATAATAGCAACTTGTGCTTTGCACTGGCACGAAAGTTGCAGTTAGAATTAGTGCGCTTATGAAAATTGAACAAGACGTAGCGTGCGTTCGTTGCGCGTAGTGCTGCGCTTTGCCAACTCACGAAAATAGAGCCTGTAATTTTTAAATACCTTAATCTACACATAATTAAAATGTTTGTGGAAAGCAAAAAACTTTTTCCACATCATTTTGCTTGGGGTTTTGTGAAGAGGTTTGCAGAGTGGGGTTAGCAGAGATGTCTAATGAGTTGAAGCAAGAGGAGAGCACAAAAAAAAAAAAAAAAAAAAAAAAAATCTTGCTGTGGGAGAAAACATCTCTGATGCACTTCACAATGTGCCACAGCAGCCTGAGAACAACAGGAAACCTGTCAGCTTTGGTTTTTATAATAACTGCTCAGCTGAATCTGTAGGCTAGTGAAATGTCAGTGGCAAAATTGCTCATTCTAAAAGACTATTGCAATTTATGGAGCACCTCCGCAGACTGCGTCCTCTTTGCGACTGCCTGGCATGTCAAATGCTACAACTCTTTTGGGTTTCAATGGACAATGTCTCTTTGAGTACTCTTAATGTATATATCTGACCCTCTTAGCTATCGTTCACTGATGAACAGACATGATGGAATGCAAAAAGGGAACAAATAGATATTATTTTCTTAGCTAAATATGTGGTCCAAGTATGTTGTTTATTTTATATATATATATATATAAAAAGAAAAAGAAAAATGAAGGGTCAAAAACAATAATGATTTAAGGCCTGTTCACACCAAATCTGTGAGGATTTTGCAAGACGAACCTGTGACGGATATAAAAATGAATTTTACATATAAAAATTAAACAAAAACTATTTCACCCCTGTACAGTAGTATTGTATTTTGCTATGAATGTATTCCAAATGGACAACCAAACCATATTTTCTTTTTATAATGCCTGGATTAATGCCTGGATAACACAACATAAGGCACAGAGATATACATACACATGGAATAATGTGCATTAAAAATAATGGTAGTATTAAAAATTCATAATTTTATCCCTAGTAATATTAAAAATAATATAAAAGAAAACACTGGCTCACAGTCCTTTCTTTCTTTAAATTATTGCAATACTTTGTTATATCATCCTTGCAATAAAAATAGCAGTGTGGTTCTGCAATTTGCCTACAGTAAATTATTGCATGTAAAGTGTCTTTTTTATGGGATATTTTACTACAAGCTTTGTGCAAAGGAATTGCCTAACCTTGCTGCTATTTTTATGCCATGAGAAAATTACAGGCACAGTATCAGCTGCGCATCCAATGCCGGTGTGTTGCCAGTTGATTAGCGCCACCAACGTGTTGGACTGAGCAGCTGCAGCGACTCTGGAAAAATCTCTTATCTTATTGGGCAGCCAGGTTTCATCGGAGTCCGAAGAAAATAAAATCAGACCAGTCTCCGTAAACAAACAAAAAAGATTTGGATTGTCGGCGGACGATTTGTCGGACCAAATGTGAATAGGGCCATGGGAATTCATTGTTCCCGTTAAAAGCTTGTCGGAATGAACAATCACACGAAAAATCTGACTTTGTGTGAACAGGTCTTTAGAGAGCAAATAGATGGAAGCAAATATAATATTTAGTGTCATCATCTTCTTTTCCTTTCTTGAAAAGTTCTCTCTTGAATATTGAATAAGTCCTTCCATGACTTACATTTAGGAGGCAGTATTATCAGAGTATTGCAGAGCTGAAACCTGAACATCTGCTCAGCCAGAGGATGAAGGAAAGGAAATGTCAACTTAAGGAACACTTGTCCTTGACTACAAGATTGAGAGGTGGGAGAGTTTTTGTTACTGCCTCACCATTGTGCAGGGACATCGCCAAGGAAACAGTCCCGGCCCAAATGAAGCATCAGTTATGCAAATGGAGGCAATTCTGCATGAGTGGCAGATTGTCTTCCTGAAATGAGGATGGGCAAGAGATGGAAATGAAAAATGATGGGGAGGCAGAGAAGAGGAGAGCTAGCCAAGCTTGAAATGATTTAATTTAAGTGATGGTTTGACTTTGATAAGTTTGCATTTTAATAATGGCCTTTGATCACTCCAGGGGTCCGGTAGGGAGGAAAATAGCACTAAAGCACGTGAGTATCATGACTCAACAAGCTGATAGAGAGTAAACTCTGCAAAGTGTTTTGATTCCTGATTTTCCATGGAAAATGTATCATTCTAGACTGAAGTTATCTGCCACAAAATAAAAACAATATCAGCTATAAATTTTGGACAAATTTCTATATTGTGCCAGCTGTGTACTTTTATGACATTGTACATTAATGTAACAACATGTGAAGTGTCATCCTCCAATAATAGCCTTTGTGTGAGCAATTGAATTATTTAAACTCAGGATAAAGTATTTTAAATGTCTGAAAATCTCTACAGTTTACTATGGTTTTCAAAATAGTGTTCATATCTGTCATTTTGAGCCTGATTGACTGAATTTTGGTTTTTGCTAGGGTTATTATTATAATTTTTTAACCTAATGATTAGTTTGAAGTTAAAGCTAGCCTGCATGGCTTTTTCCTGAAGAAAATCAAAAGGCCTGGAAATTACAAATAATCTGCTTAGTGCTGTCTACACATTGTGCATATGCTGCCAGAAGAAAAACTGGTTGTGTCCTTGAATAAACATTCACGTTGACAAGATGCTTGAAATCATTTGCCTACTCTCTCTCTCTCTGTCTCTCTCTCTCTGTTGTGATCTTTCCAACCTTGATTCTATTTGCATATGGGATTTATGATTACCGTTAAAGGACAA
Source organism: Xyrauchen texanus (assembly GCF_025860055.1). Taxonomy (NCBI): domain Eukaryota; kingdom Metazoa; phylum Chordata; class Actinopteri; order Cypriniformes; family Catostomidae; genus Xyrauchen; species Xyrauchen texanus. Next base: position 8,927,959 of record NC_068279.1, on the reverse strand, counting down.
TATAACTTGCTTATTCAGATGCAGAATGCATCTTTGAATCTCTCCAATGAATTCCAAGTAAATAAATGTAGATCTATTAAATAAATATTTCATGATCAGAAATAAATTAATGGCAAATGTGAGTGTAACGATTGTAACGATTGTGTGGAAGGAGGAGAAGGCAGACTGGAGGTGTGGATCCAAAAGCGGTCTTTATTTGAAATAACACAAACACTGGGGAAAATAAAAGGTCCACGATTGGAAAAGGAAACTAAAATGCTTGATAACATACAGGAGGAGTGCGGACAGCGACCATACACGAAGGGTAGGGAAATCCTCGAACGGGCTGAGAGCTGGGAACAAGAGCAGCAGGGAGCAGGGTTACACAGAACATGTAACGTCAACGATCGACAGCGGAAGGGGAAAACAGCGGGGTTTAAATGGACAGACACGGTGATAACAAAATGATGAACAGGTGCGGACAATAACACGCAGACAGGGCCGGAAACGACGGGAATAAGGGAAGTGTAGTTTTCACAGAGACAGTGAAACACGGGCGGACAACAAGGAAGACATGACAGGGAGCGTGAACGGTAAAACAGAAAACACGGGCGGACAACCAGGGAGCGTGACATGGAAAGTGACTACTGACGGGTGAAACAGAAAACACGGGGCGGACAACACGAAACACGGTGCAGACGACGCTAAACATGGTGCAGGTGACACGAAACCGTGACATAATCCCCCCTCAAAAAGACCGGATTCCAGACGGTCCTAAAATAAACAACAAAAACCATAACAATGACTGAAGAACCCAGGAGAGAGGGGGTAGACTAGGGAGAAAACAGACAGACCAGGGGGAAAACAAGGGGCATAGAAACAGACCATGGGGGTACAAAGGGCAGGCGGGCAGACCAGGAAGGCCGAGAGGGCAGGCAGGCAGACCAGGGAGGCCGAGAGGGCAGGTAAGCAGTCTATGGGGGTGTGAGAAGGGGACCGGGTCAGGTGGCCTGGGGGGCGTCCATCGGGTAGGGACAGGTTTAGGAGGCCAGGGAGGAGGCCGTAGAGCAGGGGCCTGTTCAGGGGGCCTGGGAGGTGGCCACAGGACAGAGGCCGGTTTAGATGGCCTGGGAGCTGGCCACTTGGCAAGGACTGGTTCAGGGGACCTGGGAGGTGGCCACAGGACATGGACAGTTCGAGGAGGCCATCGGACAGGGACAGGTCCAGGGGGCCTGGGAGACGGCCTCAGGACAGGGACAGGTCCAGGAGGCCTGGGAGGCGGCCTCAGGACAGGGGCGAAGCTGCGAGGGGCTCTGGAGACGAAGCTGAGGGAGGCTCTGACGGCTCAGGAGGCGGAGCTGAGGGAGGCTCTGAAGGCTCAGGAGGCGGAGCTGAGGGAGGCTCTTGAGGCTCAGGAGGCGGAGCTGAGGGAGGCTCTTGAGGCTCAGGAGGCGGAGCTGAGGGAGGCTCTGGAGGCTCAGGAGGCAGAGCCGTGGGAGGCTCAGGAGGCAGAGCCATGGGATGTTCGAGAGGCGGAGCCCTAGAAAGCTCTGGAGTCTCTGGGTGCAGAGCCGTAGGAGGCTCGGGAGGCGGAGCCGTAGGAGGCTCGGGGAGAAGGGCCGTGGAAGACTCGAGAGGCTCTGGAGGCGGAGCCCTGGAAGGCTCGAGAAGCTTGAGAGGTGGAGCCCTGGAAGGCTCGAGAGGCGGAGCTCTGGAAGGCTCGAGAGGCTTGAGGGGTGGAGCCCTAGAAGACTCGAGTGACTTGAGGGGCAGAGCTCTTTGAGGCTCGAGATGCTTGAGGGGCAGAGCCCTAGGAGGCTCGAGATGCTTGAGGGGCGGAGCCCTGGGAGGCTTGAGAGGAGGAGCCCTGGGAGGCTGGAGCTCTGGAAAGCTTGGGAGGCAGAGCTCTGGAAAGCTCGGGAGGCTCGAGAGGCGGAGCTCTGGAAAGCTCGGGAGGCGTTGGCGCTTGGACGGTCATGGCTACAGACGCTGGCTCAGGGACGGTCGAGGCTACGGGCGCTGGCTCAGGGATGGTCGAGGCTACGGGCACTGGCTCAGGGACGGTCGAGGCTACGGGCGCTGGCTCAGGGACGGTCGAGGCTACGGGCGCTGGCTCAGGGACGGTCGAGGCTACAGGCGCTGGCTCAGGGACGGTCGAGGCTACAGGCGCTGGCTCACGGCCATCTGAGGCTACAGGCGCTGGCTCACGGGCATCTGAGGCTATCGGCACTGGCTCATTGACGTCTGAGGCTACAGGCATGGGCTGGTTGACCGTGGTATGCTCGAGCTTGGGTTCGCTGGACGCTGGGGGCCGAGCCACGGGGCCTTCTGGGGACGGAGCTGCGGTAGGAGGAGGCTGGAGAGCAGAGACCCTTCCTTTTCTCCTCTTCCTCCGGGCGGATGAGGCTGACAACGCTGGAACGCTGTTCGTGGTTGGCGTGGCCTCAGACTCGCTGGCCGTGGCTGGAGTGGGCACAGGCTTGCTGACTGTGGCTGGAGTGGGCTCAGGCTCGCTGACCGTGGCTGGCGTGGGCTCAGGCTCGCTCACCGTGACAGGCGTGGGCTCGCTCACAGTGACAGGCGTGAGTACTGGCTCGCAGGCCGGGGCAGGCGTGGGCACTGGCTCGCAGACCAGGGCAGGCGTGGGCACCGGCTCGCAGACCGGGGCAGGCGTGGGCACCGGCTCGCAGACTGGGGCAGGCGTAGAGAGCCCAGAGGCGGGAACCGGGATCGAGAGAGGAGATTCCCCGGCAGCGAATTCCTCCATGACGAGACTCACGTATTCCTGCCAGGTGTAGTCTCCAATCTCCGGCAAAACACAACACCGGTGTGTAGGTACCCCAATCCTGTAGACGGTCTTCAGGAGGTTGTCATCCCAACCGGTGTAGCCGGCCATGCAGGAGAAAAAATGGGAGAACTCACGGATGTTTAGCTCCATATGCGTCAGTCCCACGAAGAAAGCCGCTGGATCCATTGTGGTCGATCGTTCTGTAACGATTGTGTGGAAGGAGGAGAAGGAAGGAGGTTAACACAGAACATGTAACGTCAACGATCGACAGCGGAAGGGGAAAACAGCGGGGTTTAAATGGACAGACACGGTGATAACAAAATGACGAACAGGTGCGGACAATAACACGCAGACAGGGCCGGAAACGACAGGAAGAAGGGAAGTGTAGTTTTCACAGAGACAGTGAAACACGGGCGGACAACAAGGAAGACATGACAGGGAGCGTGAACGGTAAAACAGAAAACATGGGCGGACAACCAGGGAGCGTGACATGGAAAGTGACTAGTGACGGGTGAAACAGAAAACACGGGGCGGACAACACGAAACACGGTGCAGACGACGCGAAACATGGTGCAGATGACGCGAAACACAGTGCAGGTGACACGAAACATGGTGCGGGTGACACGAAACCGTGACAGTGAGCTTTTTTGGGATTATATATAAAAGTATAAAGAATTGAACACAAGCCATTCTTAATTTCAATTGGCAAAGCAAGGTCAAAGCATACTAAAATCTACAGCTGTTACGTACACCATGTGAAAAATCTTTGCATGGCATAGTTTCACAACATCAGTTCTGCCCCTTATCTATTACTAATACTTTCCACATTTTAAACAAGGCAGTTTTGCACACATTTACAAACCCCCAATAAAACCAAACATGCTGTAAAATTGCTCTTTTAAAAAAGTCTTAAAGTAGATTTATTCTCATTAAATGTGGTTATTAATGTTTAATGGAAACGGTATTACTTCTCTAAATGTATGCAGTCCTGTGCCAACACTTTATGGATAATTCATCCCAGTAAAATTATAAGGACATAACCCAAGGCTGTGCCTCGTTCTCATTTTCCATAATCTCAGCAGCTTTTCAGTGATTCACTGAGGTTTCAAAGTGCCTCTGTACACAATTGTGGACTACATTTGGAGAGGGCAAC